>NC_081570.1:97198449-97226238 GCF_022355385.1 Mustela nigripes
GATATGGGACTCGATCCCAGGACCCTGAGATCATGACCTGAGCTGAAGGCAGCGGCTTAACCCACTGAGCCACCCAGGCGCCCCATATCCCTGGCACCAGTGGTATTAAAGAAGCATCTATGCAAACGATATTAAAATCTTCTAGCCCTTCTGTGGCCATTTTCTGGCTTGGGGGGCCTGATTAGAAGAGAGGACATGGTCAGAGTTTCTTCCTTGTGCTTACATGTTGCCCCTCTCTTTAAGCCACGGTGCAGCCTCACTGAGCTGTTCCTTAGTTTACTGCTCCTACCCTAAGTGAAAGAACAGTTGTGCAAGAGTATGGTCCTCATGTCCCACTTGGCCAGGTCTGTTTCTGGTCAGTTTTCCCCTCAAGTTGCTGTCATAATCTTTGCAATGGGGTGGACAAGAGTTCCTCCATTTTTGTTGTCTTGTTCATTCATTTTAAAAAACAATATAGCTGAATAGAAACATAGCTCTCGGTGTGTGTAATTTCACTTGGCACATCATGTTGTAGGACCCGTTGTCTTTATTATGTTCACAGAGGTGAAATCACAACCTCTAACTCATCTTTGGGCCAAATCTAAACAGCTTTTTGGTAAAGCCTGGTGGGATTTTACACAAAGCTGTGGCAAAGCACCATCAAGTTGTGTGACTTTAAAATGTAGGCTTGGAGTTGATCGGTGGTGGAATCTTAGTTCTATACTTCTCATCTGTTACCTTGGACAGATAAGACGTCTCAGATTCTTCCTCTATAGTGAGGATAATACTGCCTGTCTCATGGGGCTGAAAAATAAATTGTGTTAGCTGCAGTTGGGTAGGACATTTCCCCCAACTGTTTTAAAGTGGGCCCCTCAGTCATTATTTTATTCATGACACTTGTTTGTAGCAGGTTTAGGGTATTTACCATTTTAGACCACTGATCTAATTACATTTCTCATCATCATGAAGCTGTGAATTCAACCATAGAGATAACTGTGAGTTATCCTAGAGAATTGGGACCAGACATGAATATGGTTCTTATTAAGTACCAAATTCAGAAATATGCCTTGAAAAATATCTTGGTGAGCTGAAAAGTTTGCAACTTTCAGTGATCATGCAGTGTATACCTAGGTATGCTTTATGGGTTGAATTGTGTGCCCCCAAAAGGTATCTCGAAGTCCTCCCTCCAGTACTGCAGTTTGGAAACAGGGTCATTGCAGACATAAGCAGTTAATACAAAGTCCTCCTGAGTAGGATGGGCTCTTAAGAGACACAGTGTCATGAGAGGAGAATGCTATGTGACCAGGTGACTCTGGAGGCAGAGGCTGAAGGGCTGCACCTGCTAGCTGGGGGCACTAAGGACCAATGGCTATCTGCAGCAGCTAGAAGGGGCACAGACTCAGCCTAGGGTCTCTGGGAGAGTGTGGCCCTGGTGACACCTTGGTTGTGGACTTCTAGCTTCCAGGACTGTGAGAGAATAGATTTTTACTGTGTTGAGCCTCCTGATTTGTATATAGTTTGTTACAATAGCTTTAGAAACGAGTCTTTTTTTTATAATGATAAATAGATTCACAGTATTTAAGAAACATCTCAGCGTATTAAAAAGACCACCTTTTGTATAACATATTAAATTGAGGATTAATATGCTATGGGTAGTCAAATATTTTTTCTTTCAGCAATTAATATGCTAGATGACAGAAGCTAATTACTGTCTAAATTCCCTAAGGCTAAAGTACTGCAACATTGTGGAGTAGGTGGTAAGTCTCTTTCTTAACACTGCTTTCCTTCCTCGTGTTCCCTATTTGTGCCTTTATATGTACTATTAAGACGCAGAGGGCTGCATGATCTTCCTTTATGTTTTCCAGATAATTTGGGAAACTTCTTAAACCAAAGAAAAAAATGCTATGTTGTAGGTAAATGTTTACTGAGGACAAATGAAATAGTACCACGGTCAAATGTAAGAGCATATTAATGCTTTCATTCAGTGGAAATTTACTGAGCATTTGCTAAGTCCCTGCCAGTATTCTAGGCATTGGGTATATGCCCATAAACAAAGTATGCAAGATCTCTTATGGAGTTAGGATTCCAGTTGGGGAGGTAGATAATAAAGAAGAAAATATAAACAATGCCATTATAATAATAACAGTATCAAAGAAGACATTGGTAGCTCTTATTATGTGCCAGGTGTTACTTTTAAGTGTTCTCCTTCATATTTATTTAGTCTCACAATTACCCTATGAAGTTGGTTTATCTCTTACATATGAGAAGACTTAGGCACAGAGAAGCCAAGTAACTTTCCCCAGGTCACACAGCTAAGGACGTACGGAGCTGGACCCTGAATCTAGGCAATGTGACTGTGTTCAGAAGTGATATACTCTCACCCTCTAAAAAGCATAGATCGGGATGAGGAGATAGAGAATGTGTTGTTTAGATTGGGTGGTCCAAGAAGGCCTCCCTGAGGAGGGGACATGGAAGTTGCACATTGTATGACTAGAAGGAAGGAGTTGGTCAAGTGAAATTTTGAGAGGAAGCATCGCAGAGGGAATTATTAAGTCCAGAGGCCTTAATGTAAGAGCTGGGCGGGTCATAGGACAGTAGAGAATGCTATGGCTGATCCCTGGTAAATGAGGGATAGAAGGCCTAGAAAGGAGGTCGAAGAAGTCAACAGAAGCCAGCAGGGGTCTGGGAAGGGGTTGAATATGATTTATATTCTTAATGTCACCAGAAAGCTAGAGTTGAAAAGTGAATGTCCAGTATGTGTTTCGAATAATCATTGTTTATGATTCTTATGGTTCAGGAGGGACAGGAGAGGAGGGAGGGAAGAGGAGGGAGGTCAGCTTGGACTAGCATGAGAGGAGGGCCTGAACGAAGTGGATGGACTTGAGAGAGGTCTTGAAGGACGAGCTAACAGGACTTGACCCATGGGTTGCAAAGTGGAGGGAGGGGAGGACTTCGGACTTCTAGTTTTTTGCTTTGAGCAACTGGGCGTGTGATGGTGCCATTTCCAGGAATGGAAAGATGGGGGATTAGGGCTAGTGAAGAAGTTTTTCTGTGAAGAGGTATATCTACCATCTAGATTATTTTCCTAACTTTTTACCCTCTTTGCTTTATTCTATATTATGTTATCCTTGTAGCCATCCATCAGGTTTTTTTGTGCATGTCAGTATTTTTTATAACTTGCAGTTATCAGTACATTTTCCCAAGGAAGGTTTTTCAAACGTCTAGTTTTCTCAGTTTCTAGTTTGTCACCAAGGTGACAGGCTCAAGGTCATGTAGCTAATTATTTTTTGGATCCAGGATTAGTATGCAGGTTATCATTAGCCTAAGATTCTAATTTGATTACATTTTAACATATAAATAAGAATAAAAGTCAATTTTGGACATTGGACAAGTTTGGCTGCCAACTGTTGTATGTGCTAAAAATCTCTTGGACCCAAATTTCAAAGACAGAATGCAAAGGATGTGGTACTACTGTTGCATTTGATTGGATTACAAAGTTAGCTTATCACTTAGGACTTGTTGGAAAGTACAGTATAATGTAACTTGAGAACATTTTCAGATATTTGGTCCAGGAATGTAGCTTGGGATTCTTCCAAGGATTAATCCTTTTGTTGGCAAAGCCTTTGCATTTAATTAGCAAATGTTCCTTGCATGCCTACTATGCACTTAGCCTCACGCCAGGCCAAGATACAACAGGGAATGATTCATTTCCTTTCAAGGAATTTAGCCTTTGTGCTTTGTTTCAATTTCCTGAAATCGCTTTCCATCTTTTGCTATATGTTTAAAGATGTAATAGAAGCTGTAGTTCGAAAAGGTAAGGATGTTTATTTAATCTAGGTAAAATTTCAGCCTCTGTGGCGAAGCCCTATATGTATATAGAAAAAGACTGCAGATTTTTCATTTGTGTTGTGTGAGCACCTTATTTTCTAAGGAGTGAAAAATAGGCCATTTAAAAGATGTTTCTATCTGGGCGCCTGGGTGGCTCAGTGGGTTAAGCCGCTGCCTTCGGCTCAGGTCATGATCTCAGGGTCCTGGGATCGAGTCCCGAATCGGGCTCTCTGCTCAGCAGGGAGCCTGCTTCCTCTTCTCTCTCTCTGCCTGCCTCTCTGCCTACTTGTAATCTCTGTCTGTCAAATAAAATTAATAAAATCTTTAAAAAAAAAAAAAAAAGATGTTTCTATCTGATGGAATTAACTAGCTAAGCTGTCCCTGAAGTCAGTATCAGGCTTGGAAGTTACAAATGATTTGAGTTGGTATAGGAATATGAGACATGTTTATCTTTAAAAGTCAGACTGGGTGGCTCAGTGGGTTAAGCCTCTGCCTTCGGCTCAGGTAATGATCTCAGGGCCCTGGGATCATTGCCCCTCTCTCTCTCTGCCTGCCTCTCTGCCTACTTGTTGTGATCTCTCTCTCTCGTAAACAAACAAACAAAAAAAGTCAGACTTAAGTATCTTAGATTGATGTTATTTTTATGCTTTCTTGTAGAAGAAACATTTTCACTCTTTATTGACTTCTGATAGTTTGGATTTTAAGGAAATTAACCCAAAAGAGCATTGTGCTCTTTCCTTGCTGTGTTTGCTCTCTATTCTAACACTCAATATTCTTCAGCAACTCTCTCTAGTCTTATCGTTCCAAACTCATTTCTCATTATTTCCCAGTGTGGATACTCTGTTAGAGCCAAACTAAAGTGTTTGCCATAATTCTTCAAAATCTCGTCTTAAATTTATTTCCTTCAGAGATTTTTCTAGGATTAATCTATTACAAATTTTATTTATATACTTTGCAACTCCAGGATACTTAAATAGTTCTGTACTTTGCCGTAATATGCTATTAACGTTATAGCTCTTTAGTTCAGTAACTTAGACTCCACCCAGCAGACAATGATGATAAAATTGGTCTATTACCAGTACTGAGAAAAATATTCAAATTTACATTAAAACACTTACTAGTGTTTTCATTTACAATAATACACTTTCCAGGCTGCAAGGCAACTCTGTACCTTTGACTAAGAAGAAATTTGCCTTGGTGGAAAGGTTCAAGAAGAACATATAGTGTACTCTCCCAGGTTTGACAAGTGGAATTCAATTCCTTGTGGGTAAGAATTAGAAAAGTATAGAGGGGAGGGCCACCTGGGTGGCTCAGTTGGTTAGACACCTGCCTTTGTCTGGTCATAATTCCAGAGTCCAGGGATCAAGCCCCTCATTGGGCTCCCCGCTCCAAGGGGAGTCTGCTTCTCCTAGCTTTCACCCTGCTCGTGCTCTCTCTCTCTCAAATAAATTTAAAAAAAAAAGAAGGAAATAAAGTATAGAGGAGAGAGGTAGCCAAAATTGACACCCAATTTGGAGATATGTGTTTCAACAAGAGTTGACTTTTTTAAAACCTGTTCTTAAAAACATAACACAAACACCAAATGACTTGACCCAGTTGAATTAAACAAGTTTGATATCTTTTTTTCCTTAATTTAAGTTTTGGAAACCAAGTCCAGTCAGGGAGGGAGATGTGATATTACTTATATAGTTCCCGTAAACTGAATATGTTTCTGGTTTTATAAAGAATAAAATTAATCATATTATGAATTTTATCTTTGACATCTGATTTTTCCCCATGAACTAACCCTGAAATTTTACACTTAACACAGGAAAGTTTGGTCAGAATTGGTAGCAGTTTGGTCAGAATGAAATAGGATGTATGGGATAAGACTTAAGCGTCAGTGTCATTCCACTGGGGACAGACCAGGCTTAGGGCTAGACATAGGTAAGAGTATAAAGTAGGATTAGTATCTGATACCACCCCCACTGCACACACTATTTTCTCCTATCTCACCCTCATTTTTATTTCCTGGTGTTTTTTTCCTGTGTCTGAACACTGTCTCCTGACTGTCTAGTCTCAGTACCCTCTCCCTGGTTGGCACTCGCCATGACTTGGCATTTTCCCATTATATAATAGATAGGTTTCAGGAGAGTTCTTTAGTTAACCTGTCCTAAGTTACACAAAACTGTTAGAAATTATCACTGCTGAACCTACTTGGGCACATTTTTCCCTTCATGTCCCATGTGACTTGAAATTTCAAGCAGTGCTGTAAGAACTTCTCCTCAGATTGCCCCTGCCTAATTTAACGGACTCTGGAAAGTATAATAAGTAAGGTCCCTGTGGCTTCTAGACCCTTTCTCAGCATCCCATTTTCTTCAGGTACTTGCACTTCCGTTGCCTGAAGGTCACCTCTCCCCATCTGTTGTCTCACCAGATTGCTTTCTGGGACAGTGTTTTCCTGTTCAAAACAAATTGAGGGAGTGCTCTGTATTTTGAGATGATTTTGTATGGACTGTAGTATAAGTCAGCTTCATCTTCTCTAAGTGACAGTCCTTTGTGTGGGGTTGACAAACTTCTCTTTAGATTACAAAGAAGTCTAGAGTGTGGATTTTGGTTGTTCCTCCTACATTTGAGCTCCAGCCCTGCCACAATTCTGTGTTAAAAAGTTTCATAAAGAATCCGGACAAAACAGTGGCCGCTAGTGATGTACCACCCAGAAGCAATCATATACATTACTTTTTCTTGTACTATTTTATGTTGGCTGTGACATTCCTAGACCTGCAATGACTTGGTAAGAAAAGAGGAACATTTTGGGGGGGTCTTGATAACTGTTACCCAATATGTTTTCATCATACCCTATTGTCTTCCTATCTCTGGAGTTTTATTTTCTTTTTTTGACAAACATCAGGGATCTTTTAGCCAAAAAGAGATTCTTTCTTCTTTCAGTTCTAAAAGTCTTCCCTGATTTTGGATTATTTGCTAAATTATTAACAGTGCAGGAGAACTCCAGCCCTTCACTCACAGCAGTCACTGACTGGCATGTTGATGAATGATGTTCTTCCAGGTGGTTTGCCCCACCTTGGTAGCTAAATGGCCCAGTGAGGATGGCAAGTACCTATTGGATATTTGTTCATTTCTGTCTTCTACCCAAAAGTTTGCCATGGGTAATATCTCTGATCAGCACAAGCTAGAGTCTTGGTGTTCTATATATAAACATCTTCTCTCATTTGGATCTCTGGCACTTAACCCCTGACTTCCCAGTTGCTGACCTCCTTGAGATAGCCAGATGGACTTCATATAAAGCAAAGTAATCTTGGCTACACAACCAAAGTTGCTGATCTTTCCATTTTAAACAACTGAATCAGTCTTAAATTTTGAGTCCATAAGTCAGTTAAAAACTAAAACCAAACTTCGGGTAAGCTACCAATAAATTGCCAAAATGTTTAAAAACACGACCTTGACAAATATAAAAACCCTAATATACAACCTGTTCTCAGAAACTTAATCTTCTCTTTGTTGAGTGGCAGTATTTAGTATTAAAGCTGAGCTGTTTGGACACATTGACCTTAATCTAGTGGAAAGCAGTAGGCTTTTAAATCGACACATACACAGTCTCCATCTTAGCAACTACAGAAGGCCTTCTTTTTAAATGATTGTTTCTAAACCTTATATTTTCATTAACGACTTCTGATAGTGTAATTAGATATCTCTGTTGTATCTTTTGTCAGAAGGCTAATTTGTAAATAAAGGCTGATTTTCATGTGTGTCCTGGTACTTTTTTGAATTATTGCCTCAGATTACTTCTCGTATCTAACCTCAACTAGTATTTGAAAGTGTCTTTTTAATTCAAAATGCTTCTTGAAAAACTGAGGAAGTAAATGAGCTATAAATTTTGTTAGAAATTAATTTCTAACTGCTTTGAAGGGAATTGAATTGATTTGTTCCTTGGTCTCCTCCCTAAATCTTTTTTTTTTTTTTTAAGATTTTATTTATTTATTTGACAGACAGAGATCACAAGTAGGTAGAGAGGCAGGCAGAGAGAGAGGAGGAAGCAGGCTCCCCACTGAGCAGAGAGCCCATATGGGGCTCGATCCCAGGACCCTGAGATCATAACCTGAGCCGAAGGCAGAGGCTTAACCCACTGAGCCACCCAGGCGCCCCTCCTCCCTGAATCTTGAGGAAAAATTATTTTTTGAAGAATGAAGTTGAATTTTCTATTCTGTTTAGTGTCTATATAAAAATAAAAATAGATCTTTACATTTAATAATAGTAATGGAATAGTTCTGTGAATTAACTTCAATCCAAGTTAATGTAAATTACAAAAGCAGATTTAAATAAAGAATGTTTATGTGTAAAATATGGCTCGATGCTATAATTAGGAAGTAAGAGTTTCTTTCATATTTGCAACACTAATTCGATTGAAACCACTGTGATGTGAAATTTGGTATATTATTTTCTTAATAAGATGACCTTATTATTGAAGGTTTTGTAGTATTTGTGTGAAATATGTTACTAGACCAAATAATGAAAATCTGAAGCAAATCTTTGTATTTTCAGAAATAAGCAATTTTTAATCCCAGATCCTCTTCCTTACCGTGTTTTTGGGTAGCTTTCTTATAAATGCTTACTTAGCTAGTAGCCTTTTCAGGAACAGAGTAATACTAATAACCAAAGTAAGTAATTATAATTCCTGTAGTGTTTTTGCCAGAAGTTCATTTAAATATAAAGGAATTTGGGGTGTTTTTTGAATTACCCAGGCCCTTTGGTTTCCAGATTGAATAATTTCTGTTAATTTTAATTGAATACTATATGGATGAATCTTATAACCATCCCTACCCATTCACCCCTACACAAGTGCCTGATGGGACTCCCACCACTGTCTGGTTATTTGGGGGAGGTTTGCGTCTACTACAGTTGCTGAAAGTGATCATTTTCCTTGCTTCCTAAATTCCTGCCACATTCAAGTTCTTTTCACTTCTTGTTTAGACTGTTCCCATTGGCTATGATCTTCCTTACTTAGCCTCTGCTTTTCATTTCATCTTCACCATGACATCCTGTACTCCAGCCCCGGAATAATTTCCTTGAGCATCATTTCTATTATGTCATTCCTGTGTCCTAAAACATCCATGGTGGGGGTGCCTGGGTGGCTCAGTCAGACAGCATCTGACTCTTGGTTTTAGCTCAGGTCATGATCACACAATCCCGAGATCGAGCCCCCACATTGGACTCCACGCTCAGTGAGGAGTCTGCTTGTTCCTCTCCTTCTGCTCTCCCTGGCCCCTCTCTGGAATAAATAAATAAGATCTTCAGAAAAATCTGTGATTTCTTTTTTGTATTAAAACCTTCAAGTTAGCATGTAAGTCTTAAAAGTGTGGACCTAGCCTGCTTTTTCAGCCTCACATCCAATTCTTTCTTCCTATACCAATGAGATTGGTGTGTTCCTTACTCCAGAATATACCTTGTATTTCTTTGAAGTTTTAAAACTTTTAGTATGTTATCTCTTTACACCCTTTCCCAGTATCTTGTCTTTCTAATAAATTTTAAATCAAAAAAAATTTTAAATCAGTTTATTTTGTACTTTCTGGGTAGAGTTGTATATATAGGATTAAGTCAGGTTATAGAGGATTTGAAAGCTAGTGAGAGACTTTGCATTTTATCCTGAAGTCAGTGAGCATAGCCAAATATTTTTGAACTGGGGTTTCTATAATAATAAAGGGATATATGCTTAATCTGGCACTGGTGTGTAGGACAGAGTAGTGGGGGTAGAGATTATTGTGGAAGCCTTTAAAGGAAGAGTCCTCTTTCCCAGGATAGAACTGATACTGTGGTAAGGAAGAGATACCAGGTATCCAAGGTGACAGATACTGAAATACAGAAGAAAGGAGAGTGGGAAGGACAGCTGGTTTAAGGGGGAATATGATTGAGATTTTAAATTTGTTAGAATGATGATAGAAGATGAGTGGGGACCTCAGGTCATATGCTGATTGTGAGTGTTAAGACTTGTTTCTGGGGGATGCTTGAGGGGGCTCAGTCAGTTAAGCATCTGCCTTAGCTTGATCCCAGGGCTCTGGGATCAAGTCCTGCATCAGGCTTCTTGCTCAGCAGGGAACCTGCTTCTCCCTCTGCCTGCTGTTCCCCCTGCTTGTGCACTGTCTCTGACAAATAAAGTAAAATCTTTAAAAAAAAACTCGTTTCTCGAAGTCAGGATGAAATATGTAGAGTACCACTCAAATAAAAATTATAAAATTATGTATTAAGAAACTAGGTGTGTTTATAGCCTATGCATATAGTATTATAAATAGTAAAGGTGATATTGGCATATACTTTGTTTTTAATAAAACATTAAGTAACTTTTGAATGTCCTTTGAATAACTGCCATTGAAGTCAAGAGTTAAATCATTGGTGGTTTTTTGGGTCAGATTTATTGAGATATAACTTACCGACAATAAAATTCACCCTTTTTTTTAGATATATACTTAAGTTGGTTTTGATGGCTGGATGGTCATATAATCACCATCACAATCAAAATACAGAGTATTTCCATCACCCATAAAATTCTCCAGTGCCCCTTTATAGGTTGGTGATCTTTTTGGCACCTAGTTTTACCTTGTAATATACTTCAAGTTAAAATTAGTGGTTTCAGCCGAAATATTATCAGAGCAAATATTTAGAGTCTTAAATTGGGGACATTTGTTGATTTCTGATAGCTTATATTTAACTTGAGTTATTTAAGACACTAAAGTATATGTGTCCTTTCATGTTTCTGCTTCTTACTCCATGTCCTTCCCTATTTGATGTCCTTCCTAAAACTGATTTCCTCTCCTGCTCTCAGTTTTGGGGTTCTGTACTTTTTTAAAAATGCGTTACTTTACCCATCCATAGTGTTTGTTACACTGTTAATGATAGTTACTCCTCTGTGCCCTGTTAGTCCTTTAGCCTCACTGATGGACTTTACTGTCAATAATCATTAGTTTATCCCTACCACCTAGCTCAGTAACTGGCAGAGTAGGTACTCGAGAAACAATTTCCGAATGCTTTTTCCTTCTCATCTGGATTTAAATACTTAGAGTAACATTATGCTCTTTAAAACCCCGCTTCTGAAAAAAAGGAAAAGTCAGTGCCAGCTTTTGTCAGTTCCTTCTTTGTAATCCTTCTTTATGTTCTCACCCATTTATTTTCATATCTCCTTTCTTGTCTGGGCTTTTCTCACCTCAAATCTAGGGCTCTTTGATTTCAGTTTTTTGCTTTTCCCTTTCTCTTGTAAAGTACTGCTAAATCTGTTTTCTGTAAGTCATTCTCTTACCCAGAAACTCAGTGGCTCCTTGTTGTTTGCCAGAGAAGATGTAAAGTTATTTGCCTAGCATCGAAGACCTTTATTTAGAAAGGTTGAGTGTTGGATCCCTGTAATGCACTGAGATGGGTGACTTCCTTGGCTCTGATTTGTTCCCAGCTCACTTTTGGTGCCATCTCTTCCTAATTCCTGACATAAAATTCTCCCCAATGTCTGATTTGGTTGCTTGCAGTTTTTTGGATAAGTCTTCTGCCATCTTGCCTTTAGGTGTGTGTTTCACTAGCCTAGTGTGGTGTTCTTTTCCTTTTGTCTCTGAGTTCTCCCCAGGTCACATCCTGCTTTTAACTTCTGTGATCCTTCTAGTCCATAGAGCACTCTCTTCAAACTCTTCTAAGGCACTCACTGTCCATGCTGCCCATTTGTTACATTGACTTGTATTTATTCTTTTCCTCCTTTTATTGATAAATATGCCATCTTCTCCTATAGGGTTGAAAGCACGTTGAACCTGGTGACCATGTCTTTTACACACTTGAATTTCCCACTCTCCTTAATATAGGACCTGGGCTCAGTGATCTTCAGTAAACATATATTTGATCAGAGTTGAGTAGAGACCTGTTAGCCCTCATGCATAGAAGCTCAGTGAGAAAGTATTATAGTGAATCATTTAATATCCAATATAATTCTGAAATATAATGATCAGAGTGCACTAAACTTTAGCATCTATGAATAGAACTGTGGTAAGACAACCTTTAAGATTATAAAATGAATTCTACTATTGGTGCAATGCTTATTACAGTGCATTTGTCAAACATTTCACTTATTATTATTTTTTTGCTGTATCATTATTCTGCTGGAAGAAATTAATGTTGGCAGATAAAACTGTTATATAACCATTTAAATATTTTGTAAAAACATTTGGCTTAACTAACACTATCCTTTTATTTAATTGATTTTTGTGATAAATTCTACATTTTGTGTGATAACTAAAAATAAATGTCGAGTTTAGGATATTCAGTATTAGGAAACATCAGTCATATGCATAGTATAGGGAACTTTTACTTTTATCTTCAGATTCCACAGTGGTTTTATTATTCAGGGAGTCATATGACTGAAAATCTCATTTGAGAAATCCTCTATGTGATGCCTTAAATCCTTATAGATGGGGAAGAAATTGAGGTTTCTAAAGGTTAAATTATATTATTATTACTCAGTTTGGGAGGAAAGAAGAGGAATACGCCCTTTTAATCTTTTAGATTAGAACTATTGGGATTTTTTTTTAAACTTAAATTCAATTAGCCAACATACAGTACATCTTTAGTTTCAATAATTGTTGGGCTTTCTTTTTTTTTTTTTTAAAGATTTTTTTTTTTTAATTTATTTATCAGAGAGAGAGAGGGGGAGAGAGCGAGCACAGGCGGACAGAATGGCAGGCAGAGGCAGAGGGAGAAGCAGGCTCCCCGCTGAGCAAGGAGCCCGATGTGGGACTCGATCCCAGGATGCTGGGATCACGACCTGAGCCGAAGGCAGCTGCTTAACCAACTGAGCCACCCAGGCGTCCCAATTGTTGGGCTTTCTAAACAGTTGTTTCATTTCAACTTAGCACTTGTTTATTGAGCAGTTACTCTGTGAATGTACTTTGTAAGGGCCAGTGAATCAAATGGATAGGGCTTTAGATATCATTGCTGGAGGGAAAGTTTGAAATTATTTTGGGCCAGGAGAGGAGGTTGCAAGGATAGGATGATGGAAACTCGTCGTGTTTTAGACAAAAGAAAGATTGCGAGTATCTCAAAGGGTGAGACTTGAAATTGTGTGCCATTTAAAGAGTGATTGAAGAAATATTTCAGTTTGGAAAGAGAATGAATCTATTAGTTTCCTGTTGCTGCTACAACAGAATACCATAAATTTCATGGCCTAAATGAGCACAGGTGTATTGTGGTACAGTTCCAGAGGTCAGAAGTCTACATGGGTGTGCAAAGCTACATTCCTCCCATATGCTTTAGGAAAAAAATCTATCTTCTTGCCTTTTTTAGCTTCCAGAGGCTGCCTGCATTCCTGGGCTTCTAGCCCCTTCCTTCATTTTCTGAGTACATCACTCCAGCCCCTGCTTCCTCCTCCAGATCTTCTCTCACTGTGACCCTCCTACTTCCCTTTTATAAGGACCCTTGTGATTACATTGAACCCACCAGGATAATCCAGGCTAATCTCACCATCTCCCTAATAAATCACTATCTCCTAATATATCATATCTGTAAAGTCCCTTTTGCCATATAAGATAATATTCTCAGATTTTGGGCATTAGGATGTATTCAGCCTACTGCAATGATCATGGGAAACTTGATAAGTCTCCTCAAATATTTGAAGGGCTGACATGTGGAAAATGGAAGAAGGATTAGGCTTTTTCTGTGTGGTCCCAAGGGATAGAATTAGAACTGGTGGGTGGAAATTGCAGAGACAGATTTGTACCCACTATAAGAGAACTTTCTAACAGCCAGAGCTGTGAGAATGGAGTGGGCAGTCTCAGAAAGCAGCAGCATGTCCCAGACGCTGGCAGTGTTGAGCAGAGGAGGAAGGACCTCTTACTGGAATTGCTGCAGAAGGTGCACAGCTTTGGCTGGACTGGGCAAGCCTTAGACCCTTGTTAGCCCCGAGACTGAGTGATTCCCTATGCACAGCCCGGTCCATTAGCATCTGGAGATGGAGCATGGCCCCTGCCTTAAGGAATTCCATTTTGCCTCCATTAGTTGCTTTACTGCTTTATTTTCACCCTTTCAACATTGCAGCAAATGAAAGTCTGAAAAAAGAGTTTGAAAACAAAGGCTATAGATTTAGGAACTCACTGGTAAGACAGTGACCCAATTCAATCTGGTAAACTATCTTCTGGATTAAATGTAGCTTTACTTATTTTCTTTTCTTCTGTTTGTTTTTAAAGTAAACTGTGCACCCAGGGTGGAGCCCAATGGGATTGGGGGGGATTGGGTTGGGGCTTGAGCTCATGACCCTGACGGAGATCAATACCTGAGCTGAGATCAAGAGTTGGATGCTTAACCAACTGACCCACCCAGGTGCCCCTATTTTCATTTATTTTAAAAACTACAATTCTTTCATTCAGGTGAAAAAAAAAATGAGACTTTTTAAAAAAACAGAATAGATGACAATCCTGCAAAATTTATATATGTAAAGGATTTGAAAAATTGTGCAGTTTTCCAAATTGAAGATAAGTTTTTGGAATTCAGTAGGTCAATGGGAAGGCTTCAGGTGAGGAAAGCAGTAAGCCTAGAGTCAGTTTATCTGTATTGAATATTTGATGGTTTCTCCGGGAAGATCTAGTCTCTATTAGTAATTCACTTTCAGGCATACTCGCAAAGCTGTGCTGCAGCTTAGGGAATCCACGTCAAAGGTCTGTACACTGGGGAGTGGCTTTTATGCTGATAGTCAATAAAGATTGCTTTGGGAGACCTGAAAAGGTTTGTGTACTTTTAGACGTCTCATGATGTATTATGTACCAAATTCATTTCCTCCATACATTTTTAATGAGTTTTCTAGATTAAAACTTTCTCTCTCTCTCTCTCTTTTTTTTTTTTGGTTTGAGAGGGCTACAGCATTTGCTTTGAGATGTATTTTTGCTGAAACAGAGCTAAACTGAGCGTATTTTCCAACCAGCCTGGCATAGTGCAGCATCATGGTATTGAACTCTTTTCCCCTGAGGCTATTGTGCTTCATGTTTTCTACTTAATGATCTTTTGACTTTACTAACAATCCACAAAAGATTTCCGTGGTTTTCTTTAGCTTCCAACTTCTATTTCAAACCTGATGGTAAATACGTTTAAGGATCCTTTTAAGTAAATCAAATGTTCAGTTAAAAATCCGTGCCACTTACTTGACAGTGAAAGAGAGGTAATCCCCATCAGGGGTTCGACCAGGGTATGAGTCGTTAAATAATGACATTGGAGGGAGAGGGCTTTGAGAAATTGTCTTATGTGACCCTGTTCCTTGAGGAGATAAATTGCTGGAGTACATTCCTCGAGATGGCAAATCTAAACCCGAGGTTTCATGAAATCTTGGCTTTAGGGCCTTCAAGGACCCTCAGCAGGGTAAGGGTGAATGTGTCTTTTTATGGGACAAGGGTCCACTGACCTTATTAATTTGTTGATAAATTACTTTCTCTCTCATTTCTGTTCTTTAATAAATGTTATGTGTCAAACTTGTACCAGGTACTTGGGCTTCTCTCTTAATATAACATATAATTCTGAACATACTTGGTTTTTTTATTTTTCCGTGGCCTGTAGGAGGTAACCCAAACTTAAAAGAGCTAGGGAACTATATTATTATTATAATAATTGGTGCCAATAATTGTGGCTAAGTAGATCTCGCAGAGTTCTGATTATTTTAGGAAGGAAATCAGAAGTGGACCTCGCAGAGTTCTGATTATTTTAGGAAGGAAATGAGAAGTGGACATCTCTGTGAAACACACCACTTATAAGGGACTATGACTCTGTGATTACTTATGGTTCTTAGCTTTCTGGTGTTATTTCTGGTCTACTCTTGTTTTGTTCTCATTATGCTCTATGGTCTATAACTATGTTGGCTTTTTTTTTTTTTTTTTTTTTTTTTTTGTTTTTGGTTTTGGCTTTGCCTACTTTTTTTTTTTTTTTTAAAGATTTTATTTATTTATTTGACAGAGAGAGATCACAAGTAGACAGAGAGGCAGGCAGAGAGAGAGGAGGAAGCAGGCTCCCTGCTGAGCAGAGAGCCCGATGCGGGACTCGATCCCAGGACCCTGAGATCATGACCTGAGCCGAAGGCAGCGGCTTAACCCACTGAGCCACCCAGGCGCCCAACCTACTGTTTTTCTGATACAGGATTTGGTGATCTGGGTGCTGGACTGCGTGCTTTCGTAGAAGTCATGTTGTTTTGGAGTTTTCCGTCCTACTTTTACCGTGAACTGACTTTATAGCTTTGTCTTTACCCTTTAGACTGTCTGTAAGGGAGTGAACTTAGATAGCAATCACTGTTTGTTTACTTGAAATTTTTGTTGCTGTAACTGTAAGTCCACATATAGTTGTAAGAAATAATAGAGATCCCATGTACCTTTTCCCCACCTTTTCCGCATGGTAGCATCTTGTACAGATTATAGTACAGTATCACAACTGGGATATTAATGCTAATAGAATACATCAGTCTTACCCAGTTTTACTAGTACTTCTGTGTGTGTGTGTGTGTGTGTGTGTGTGTGTGTGTTTATTTGGTTCTGTACAGGTTTATCATTTGTGTAGGTTTGTGTGTCCACCATCACAGACAAGTGACAAGACCACTCCTTCACAATGATCCTTCCAGCTGTCCCTTGTAATCACACTCACCTCTGTCCCACCCTCCCACAACTACTAATTTGTTTTACATTTGTACAGTTTTGTCATTTTGTAAATGTTATATAAATGGAGTTGTGCGATATGTAATTTTGGGGGATTGACTTTTCTCATTCAGTATAATTTCCTGGATGTTTCTTCAAGTGAGAGTATGAACATTCATGCATAGGCTTTAGTGTAGTCATAAATGAAAAGGTAGCATTGGCCTCATAAAATGAATTGGGACATGTTCTGTCTTCTCTTTTCTAGAAGAGTTTGACAGGTTGTATAAAATTGGTTTTAATTTTAATTTATATGTTTGATAAAATTCTCCACTGGAATCTTCTAAGCCTGGAGATTTCTTTTGTAGTTTTGAAGCTATAAATTTAATTTCCTTAATGTTTGTAGGATTATTCACATTATCTATTTCATCTTAGTTGAGTGATTTTTGAGGAGTTACCATTTTCTTCTAAATAACTGAATCTATGAGTATAAAGTTGTCAATTTGCTTATATCTACTTAATGTCCTTTTTTTTCCAAAAAATTTTTTAAAAAGATGTCTTTGTTTTAGAGAAGGTGAGAGAGTGTATGAGTGGGTGGAGGGGCAGAGGGAGAAAAATTTTCAAGCAGATGCTCCCCTTAGCTTAGAGCCCAGCACTGGGCTTGATCCCCTAACCCATGATATTGTGACCTGAACCAAAACCAAGGGTCAGGTGCTTAACCAACTAAGCCACCCAGGGACCCCTACTTACTATCCTTTTAGTGGCTTTGGGAATGTAGTGATATCTACTATTTCATTCCTGTTATTGGTGACTTGTGTCTGTTCTCTTTTTATTAGTCTTTGTAGACAGAGGTTAATCAGTTCTAATGATATGTTTTCAAAGAACCAGCTTTTTGTTTAATTAATTTTCTCTATTAGCCTCTCCCCCTATTGCTTATTTTGCTTTTATCTTTATTTCCTTCTTCCTCTTTCTTTGGGTTTTCTAATTTCTTGAGGTCATAACTTAGACTATTTGAGACCTTCCCTTATTTTTAACGTAAATATTTAGGGCTACGCATTTCCCTGTCAGTACTGCTTTAGCTATATCCCACATATTTTGTATGTTGTAATTTCATTTTCATTCAGTTTTGTGTATTTCTGTAAGTTCCTTTGGGACTTGATGTTTGACCCATGTTTGGTTATTTAGAAGTGGGTTGCTTCATTTTCACATGTTTACAGATTATCCTGTTATCTTTTATTGATTTCTAGTTGAGCCCATTACAATCAAAGAACACAGTATAAAGACTTTGGTTTCTAAAGATTTGTGAAGGTTTATTTTAAAGCCCATGATATCTCTTTCAGTGAATTTTCCACAGGTATGTGAAAAAAAAATTGTGTTTCCTGCTCTTATTATTCGTGGTGTGCTATCTACATCAATTAGATCCTGTTGATTAATTTTGTTTAGATCTTCTATATCCTTGCTGATTTCCTTTCTAATAGTTCTGTTAATTGGTGAGGGAGATATTGAAATTTCCAACTATTAATTGTGGATTTGTCTGTTTCTCTTTTCAGGTTTGTCAGATTTTGCTTCCTATTTTTTGTGGGTCTATTTTTTGGTGCATGCACATAGGTTTATTATGTTTTCCTGGTAGATTGATCCTTTTATTCTGTAATATCCCTATTTGTCTTTCATAATTTTCTTTGTTTTGAAATCTACTTTGTCAGATATTGATATCACTCCTACTTTCTTAAATTAACATTTGCATAGCTTACCTTTTTCAGTCCTTTTACTTGCAGCCAACTTCTTTTGTTGAATTTGGACCAAGTTTCTTGTAGACAGCTTGTATTTGGGTCGTCTTTCTTTCTTTATTTCTTTCTGCATCCTGTCAGTCCCTGTCTTGATTAGTATTTAGATCATTTACTTTTAAGGTAATTGTCTTAAGTCTTCTCAGACTGATGTAACAAAATGCTGTAAGCTAGTTGACTTAAGCAGTAGACATTTTCTCGCAATTCTAGAGCCTGAGAAGTCCAAGATCAAGGTGTTGGCAAGGTAAGTTTCATTCTGAAACCTCTTCTCTTGGCTTGTAGGTAGCCACTGTCATTCTGTGTGTCCACATGACCTGTTCTTTTTGTGTGGGAGAGAGAATGGAGCTCTCTAGTATCTCTTCTTATAAGGACACTAATTCTTTTGGATCAAGGCCCCATCCTTTGACTTTGTGTGACTTTAATTACATCCTTTGTGTGACTTTAATTATATCCTTTACATTACAAATATAGTCACATTAGAGGTTAGGGTTTCACCTATATGAATAGTAGTAATTATTATTGTTACTATTTGCAATAGTAGTAATTATTATTTAAAAAATTTTTTAAATTTTTTATTTATTTGACAAAGATTGCAAGCAGGCAGAGAGAGAAGAAGGGAAGCAGGCTCCCCACCGAGCAGAGAGCCCGATGGAGGGCTCGATCCCAGGACCCTGGGATCATGACCTGAGCCAAAGGCAGTGGCTTTAACCCACTGAGCCACCCAGGCATCCCAATAGTAGTGATTATTAATATGTTAGTGTTTAAGTCTGCCATTTTGTTATTTGTATTCTGTATGATTTTTGCTTGGGGTTTCTCTCTCTCTTTCTCGCGCGCGCGCGCGCACACACACACACACACACACAGTAGATCCCCTTATTTCCTGAGTTTGATCTACATGCAGTCACCTGTAGTCCAGAAACAGATGATCCTCCTCCTGCTGAAAGTCAAGGGGTCAGTAGCTGACTAAAGCTTCATCACAGTGCCCATCATTCATCTTACTTCATGCCGTCATGCAGGTGTCTTATTATCTCAAATCATCACAAAAAGGGTGAGTACAGGACAGTAAGATATTTGAGAGAAATAGACCACATTCACATAACTTTTATTACAATATATTTTATAATTGTTTTATTTTATTCTTAGTTATTCTTAATCTCTTACTGTACTAAATTTATAAATTAAATTTTATGCTAGGTATGTATTTATAGAATAGACAGAGTATATATATAGGTTTCGACATTATCTGTAGTTTCAGGTATCCACTTGGAACATTCCCCCCCCCCACCCGCCCATGAATAAAAGTGGACTACTGGATTTTCTCAGTTTCCTGGATTGATAGTCTACCACTTTAAGTAAAATATGAAAACCTTATTTCTACTTAGGTTCCTTTATTTTCCCCATATTTAAGTATTAAATACCAGATGGTATTATACTTGTTTCCATCTTCAGATATGATCTATAAAACTCATGAGAAGGATAGTTTATTGCATATGCCCATATTTCTGTTCATTCTGTTCCTTCTTCTTGGTGCTCCAGGATTCTTTTATTTCTTTTTTCTTATTTTCTCTCTGTTTTAAGAAACTTCCTAAGCCATTCTTTAAGGGTATGTCGGCTAATGGCAAATTCTTCTAGGCATTCTTATTATTTGCCATTTTTTTTTTCCTTCTTCATTCCTGAAGAGTAGTTTCTCTAGATATAGAATTTGTGGGTAACAGTTCTTTTCTTTCAGTGCTTGAGAAATGATGAGTGTTACTTCTGGTCTCCATAGTTTGAGGAGGTATTCTTTTGTAGATAATCCACTGTTTTTCTCTGGCTGCTTTCCAGATTATTTTCTTTCTTTAGGTTGCAGAAGTTTAATTTTGATATGTCTTGCTGTAGATTTTCTTGGGTTTATCCTGTTTGGTGTCTGCTTAGCTTCTAGCATCTCTCTTTGTGTTTTACCAGTTTTGGGGCATTTCTAGCCATTATTTCTTTGAGTTCTTTGAGTACTCTTTCAATCCTATTCTCCTTTCTTGCCTCTTTTTGGGACTCTGATACAAATGTTGATGGTTCTTTTATTAGAATCCAGCAGGTTCCTGAAGCTTTGTTCATTTGTGTTCAGTCTGTTTTCTTGGTTGCTCAGATTGGTTAAATCCTATCATACTTTTCTCAGCTTTAGTGATTCTGTCCTCTATCATCTCTACTATTGAGCTCCTTTGTATTTTTTTTCTTTTTTTTTTTTTTAAAGATTTTATTTATTTATTTGACAGCCAGAGATCACAAGTAGGCAAAGATGCAGGCAGAGAGAGAGAGAGGAGGAAGCAGGCTCCCTGCTAAGCAGAGAGCCCGATGTGGAGCTCGATCCCAGGACCCTGGGATCATGACCTGAGCCGAAGGCAGAGGCTTTAACCCACTGAGCCACCCAGGCGCCCCATATTTTTTATTTCTGTTAATATATTTTTCTGTTCCATAATTTCCATTTGACTCTTTTTTATAACTTCTTTTTTCCCCCCAAGGTTTTAATATTTTCTTCTGCTTCAAGAGAATATGAAGTTGACTGTTAAGGCCTATTTATGCCCACTGCTTTACAATCCGTGTCAGATAATTCTAACATTTGGTTCATCTTTGTGTTGATGGCAGTTGATTGTCTTTTCTTATTCCAGTTGTGATATTCTTATTTCTTGGTGTGACTGGTTATTTTTTATTGTTTTCTGGGCATTTTATCTATTGCAGACTCTGGATCCTATTTAAATCTTTTAACACGTATTCTGTTAAGGTTTAGTATGACATCTTGCCTCCTCTTGGGGATATGATTCCAATGATGGCTTAATTTCTGAAACTTTGTGATATTATTTTGATCTGCTTAGTTTGTCTGGTGCCTCTGGGGCTCTCCCTGGTCCCTGTTCCTGCTGCCAGACGAAGTGAAAGGGCTTCTGCAGGCTGAGCCACCTCATGTCTCTGTATAGAAGAGAGGAGTTTTGGGCCTCTGAGACCAACAGTGCTTCCCAGGCTGGTAACTTGTGGCAGAATCCTTCTTGTCAGTGTTATCTGGCCATCCTATTATTTCTCTGTAGGACAGGGAAATCTCAGTTCTTGAAGGGAAGGAGATTGTTTACCCCTAACTGCTGCTTGTTAGTGGGACTTCCAGTCATACCTTCTTGCCTTTGGTGGTGTCATTGGAGAGATTCTTGTTGAATCTCCGAGATGAACTGGCCTGCCTGGACTGTCTTCTGTACTGATTTGGGGATTGGGACATGCCCAGGTTACGTCACCTTCTTCTGGGTTAGGTCATTTTCTTTTGGTTGGAAGGGAGGGCATAAAAGCCTTGCTTCTGTATTGTTCCTCTAGTCCTAGGATTCCAAACCAGTGTGTCTTCCTTTTGACACTTTCCAAAATTCTCTTTTGGATGTCTCTTGCATTATTTTTAGGGCTTATACTTATACTTTGAGGGAGGAGTAGGGAGAAACAGGTTTAAGCCATCTTATTTGGATTATAAGTCCTAATGTTATGGTTTTAAATATTACTTTTGATTTGAAGGTAACTTTTTCAGAGGATACTTTTCATTTGAGGATATCTTTTTATATATGCCAACAGTGACCTTATGTAGTCTATGTAAAGGTTGATTTTGTGTGCGTTATCTTTACTTTCACAACCAAAAATATATATAAGTACTTATAAAATGAATAAAAATTGGTTAAGAATTTTTGTTTCTTGAATGGGTAACATTCAGTTGCTTGAAATTTTGCTTAAGTAAAACAGTAACAGGAAAATATTGTCCAGTATTAAGGTATTAGGGTGCCTGGCCGACTCATTCAGTAGAGCATGTGATTCTTGGTCCCAGGGTTGTGAGTACGAGCCCTACTTTGGGTGTAGAGATTCCTTAAAAATAAAAGTCTTTAAAAATATGAAGGTATTAGTGTATATACAATGGATATGTTCTCTGTGTGTGTGCATGTGCACACGTGTCTCACATACTCCATCTCTTTCATGTACTTCCCCCTTCAGATGCTTTTTTTCCCTACTCTGGTTTGCCCTTTCATTCCCTTAGTGGTGTCTTGATGAGCAGAAGTTCTTAATTTTAGTATAGTCTAATTTAGCAGTTTTAAAAAGTGATTAATACTTTATAATCTGTTTAGAAATCTTTGCCTAACCCAGTGTAATGAAGATACTCTCTTTGTTTTCTTCCAACAACTTTATAATTTTGACTTTCTCATTTAGATATACAATCCAACTAGAATTGATTTCTATTATGTGAAGGCTCAAGATTCCTTTTTTTTTTTCCCCTTCAGTTAACTCAGCTCCATTTATTGAAAGATCATCCTTTCCCCCACTTCACTT
Organism: Mustela nigripes; assembly: GCF_022355385.1. Taxonomy (NCBI): domain Eukaryota; kingdom Metazoa; phylum Chordata; class Mammalia; order Carnivora; family Mustelidae; genus Mustela; species Mustela nigripes. Next base: position 97,220,975 of record NC_081570.1, read on the forward strand.
GGAACATAATCTTTCTTATAAATCAGCTATATATGAGTGAGTCTTTTTTTGGACACACTAGACCCTGGGCTGTTCAGTAAAAGTATAATGCAAGTGACAAATGAGAGCCATACATGTGACTACAAATTTTCTAGTAGCCCCAGTAAAAAAAGTAAAAAGAAACTGATTAAGCCCAGTACAATAAAATAATATCTTAATATTTAGTCAATATGGAATTGCTGAGATATTATATATTTTTTGTACTGTCTTTGATATCTGGCATTTATTTACATTTACTGCACAGCTCAACTCACACATAAAATTATCATCATTAATACTTGATCTGAATTTAGGTTTCATAAAATTTAAAGTTGAAACAATAGATTCACATACCTAAGTTAGTCCTAAAGCTTAAATCTAATTAAGTCTAGTCCGAAAGTTAGTCTAAAGTTTCTTTGTCTTTCTTTTTTCTTTTCTCCTTCCTTTCCTTTCTCTTCCCCCTTCCTTTCCTTCTTCTTTTCTTTTTGTTTGTTCGTACGTTTATTAATTTATCAGAGAGAGAGCACAAGTAGGGAGAGAGGCAGGCAGAGGGAGAAGCAGTCTCCCCACCAAGCAGAGAGCCTGATGCTGGGCTTGATCCAGAACCCTGGGATCATGACCTGGGATGAAGGCAGACACTTAACCGACTGAGCCACCCAGGCATTCCTGTACTTAAGTTTCTTAAGTTTGAACTTAAATTCATTAAAGTAAAAAAATTAATTTGCTTCCTGAATTGCACTAGCCACATTTCAGGTGCTCAGTGGTCACGTGTGTGATGACTACTGTACTGGACATTGCAGTCTGTTCATTTTTCTATTGTCTGCCCTTGCTCTAATAACATAATGTCTTTTTTTTTTTTTTTTAAGATTTTATATTTATTTGACAGACAGATCACAAGCAATCAGAGAGGCAGGCAGAGAGAGAGAGAGAAGGGAGGAAGCAGGCTTCCTGCTGAGCAGAGAGCCCGATGCGGGGCTCGGTCCCAGGACCCTGGGATCATGACCTGAGCCGAAGGCAGAGGCTTTAACCCACTGAGCCACCCAGGCGCCCCTAATAACATAATGTCTTAATTTTACTATAGTTTTATAATAAGTCTTAATATCTGGTATATAAGCACTCCAACTTTTTAAAAGCTTTTTATTTTTTTATTTTTTATTTATTTGACAGAAGAGATCACAAGTAGGCAGAGAGGCAGGCAGAGAGAGAGGAAGGGAAGCAGGCTCCCCGCTGAGCAGAGAGCCCGATGCGGGACTCGATCCCAGGACCCTGGGATCATGGCTTGAGCCGAAGGCAGAGGCTCAACCCACTGAGCCACCCAGGCGCCCCTAAGCACTCCAACTTTATTCCTGTCTATTATGAATCCTTTAAATTTGCATATAAATTTTAGACTCCTTTTGTCAACTTTCACTATCATTTTTTTTCATACTTATTACTATTCACTATGTTAGCTACATAAATGATAGCAAGAAAAACAAAACCATATTAACATATGGAGTTTGGGTACTTAGTTGCCTTGGTTCTTTTCCTAGCTAAACAGCTGGTTCTGAAACATCAGCCTCACTGTTTTACCATTCATTTTTTGTGCAACTCTGCAGATATATAAAACATAATATGAGGTGGCATAGGCTTTTCAGGACAGCCGTGACTATCAATTGTTCAAGCCACAAATATAAGCTGTAGAACACGTGATTTTAAAAATGTAATACAGTATGAGAAAAAAAAGAATAAAGACATTTCCTATTTCCTCTGATTTTATCAAAGAGTGGAGCCCAAGAATGTGTTAGGACCAGAAAAAAAAGTTGATTTTGGAAATTACATACTTTTGTATACTATTTCTATTATGTAGCGTAGGGCCTGACACATAGTAGGTATTCAAATATTTGAATAAAGAAGTAGAGGTAATATGCTTAGCAGAACTCTTTGCTCACGTGCGGACCATTGTACTTAAAACTTATGAGCTGGGCCCTGTGATATGTAAGCAGATTTAAAAAATTTTTTTAAATTTTACATTAAACAACAGATATTTATTATCTCACAAATCTGGATGGCTGGAAGTCTGAGGTCAAGATTTGGGCACGGTTGATGGCCTCTTAGGTTTCTCTCCTTGGCTTGTAGGTAGCCATCTTCTTTCTATATCTTTACATGGTTTTGTTTCTTTTTGTTCTGTTTTGTTTGTAACCTTCTCTGGCCCAGTCTCCTCTTATGACACCAGTCATACTGGACTAGGACCCACTTTAATGACTTCATTTTAATTTAATCACCTCTTTAAAGACCCTGCCTCCCAGTGTAGTCACATTCTGAGATAGTAAAAGTAGTGAAGTAGACTTCAACATATGAAGTTTTGGGTACCACAATTAAGCATATAAAAAGAAATAAAATTAAGCATATAAACAATTAACATATATATAGAAAGGAAGAAGAAAATTTGATTATAAAGATAGCAGGATGTCACATCACAGGAATGCACCTGAGCATTCGAGAAGTCTCTCTGCCCTCTCCTTCTTCCATATCTCTTGCTCTCTCCCTCTCCTTCTTTTTCTTTTATATAATTGTATATAAACATACAGTTTAAAGAATAGTAATAACCATCTGTGTAACTGCTCCCTAAGAAACAGGATCCTTTCTAACCTGAGACTTTTTGGTTAAAATGGGTATTATACAGAATAATATATGGCATTTGGCTTTGTAATGATGTTTCTTAAAAATTCTGAAAAAAGATGTGTCGAGACATAATTATAATAGAAGTACTATAGAATTTGGTATAACTCATGTTGCATGATACATGACTGGAAAGAATGAATAGAACACTGTTATAGTAAATCATCTCATATCTTTTAAATATTTTCCAAATTGTATTCACACAAGAACAGTTACCTGGTTAATTGTTCTAATACAAATATTGCCATATTTGAATCTTTAATTTCATCATCACCTGAGTGAACAGACTTATCAAATTCTTATTCCCAAGGAATTTTCCTATTGGGATAGATTATTCTAAAGTAACTTCTACACAGTTCTTTTAAGCTGGAAAATGTTGAAGAACTTGATATGGCTACAGCATTAGGTGGAGCAGTCAAGAAAACATTCATTAGATTTCAGGTGGAGCAGTTAAGAAAGTATTCATTGGATTTCTTTTTATGACGGTATAACTGCTTGAACCTTTCAGTTTGAAAACGTTTAAAACATGCTTGATTCAAAAAAGAAAAAAACCCACAACAACAGAAAGTCATTTTAAAAAAAAAGATTTTATTTATTTATTTGACAGGGAGAGATCACAAGTAGGCAGAGAGGCAGGCGGGTGGGGGGGAGCAGGCTCCCCACTGAGCAGAGAGCCTGATGTGGGTCTCGATCCCAGGACCTTGAGATCATGACCGGAGCTGAAGGCAGAGGCTTTAACCCACTGAGCCACCCAGGCGCCCCCAGAAAGTCATTTTGAAAGAATGGATGAGTCTGCAAAAAGGAACAAGCATGGTATCAGGGAAGTGAGATGGCTCTGAAGTCACTGGATACCCTGGGAAAATATATGGACTGAGGTGACCTGTTACTTTAGAGCACAGAGGCGCTGGGGACTAAGATGGGGGCTTCCACAATTTGGGAAGTCAGACTGGAGACTCCTTTAGGGAAAGAGCAAGCAAGTGTAAAGGGGAAATATTCTTATCCTCCAGAAGTGGGCAAAGGAAAGGTTCTCTGTGGTCTCGTCTCTGAATAGAGATTAAAAGCAGAACCTCTTCCCTGAAAATTGGTGGGCACTCACTTGTCCTCATGTGTGCATTTGTTGTTTGAATTAATACTGTTTGCACAATCTGAAAAAGCCTAAATCTAGAATTATAATTTAAGAGGGGACTTGGCCTTTAATAAATGCTGTAGGCGCTTGGCAGAACCATACTGTAACTCTGTTTGGAAGTAAACATCTTCAGTCAAGTTGCAAAGAATTGCCACAGACTTACATATGATAGGAACACGTAATCCGAAATTACTGTCATAATAAGCTACCATGCATGAAAGTCAGTAGTAACAGCATACCAAAGAACCAAACTCCATAGACTCCAGTTCTTGGAATATAAATGCAGTTTATGCTTGAGGCATTTTGATGTTGTTAAAGGAATAAAAGAAACTGATAGCATGAGTAAGGAGGAAGTGACTATTACTGACCAGGCAGTTTTGAAAATGAACCAATTAGAAATTGTAGAAATGACAAATAAAAAATAAATTGAAAAATTGAATATTTGAAGTGAAAAAGATTTTAGAAAAAATATTGTAAACTTCGCATTTTGGAAGTCCCAAGAAATAGATTTGCTTGTTTTCTAAGGATGAAACAGTTCTTTAAAACATGAAGGCAAAATATATTTTTATATATGCAAAAATAAGGAGTTTACCTGTTTAGCTAAAATCCCCATTCCTCCAAGTAACTTTTGAATGATGTATTTCTGATCTTAGGAAGGAGGTGTGAGACATAAGAAGGAGTATAACAAAATAAGATGGTAGATACGGGGATAAATATAAACACATTAATGATGTGAAACAGGAACATCTAATGTATGGAGTTCGAAAGCCTCAGTAATATCAGGGCAGTCTTTAAAGTACTGTACTATAGTGGTGTAAGTGGGATGGAGATAACTAGATCTAGAACATCTTCAGGCCCTTGTGTTTATTTGGGAAGAAGCTAAATTTTGTATTATAAATATGGAAGTTGAAAGTTAAAGCTTAATGTTCAAAAGAAAATAGGATCTGTACAAGACCTTTATAGGGACTAGAGTAAGATTTTATTGAATGAAAACAAAAAGTCGTAAGTAAATGGAGAGAAAGATCCTGTCTATGGATAGGGAACCTGGATAACGGAATTCAGTCAGTTTCTAACAAATTGCCTTGTAAGTTAATCCAGTTTCAAAGTCCCAATAGCTTTTAAAAATGCAATGCAGGGGCACCTGGTTAGCTCAGTTAAGTGTCTGCCTTGGGCTCTGGCTCCTCACTTGGCAGGGGGTCTGCTTCTCCCTCTGCCCTTCACCCTGCTTGTGCTGTCTCTCTCTTGCTCTCTCTCTCGCTCTCAAATAAATAAATAAATAATTTAAAAAATTGCAATGTGAGATCTTATTTTAAAATTTGCAAAGGATAAGTTATCCTGGAAACTTGAAGAACGAGTTAGGGTTGGGGCTAGGTCTGTCCTGTCCAGTGTAGTAATTTCTGTCAGGAGGTCTGTCCTGTCCAGTGTAGTAATTTCTGTCAGGAGGTCTGTCCTGTCCAGTGTA
>NC_081570.1:97226248-97313567 GCF_022355385.1 Mustela nigripes
ATAATTTCTGTCAGGAGCTCGTAGTTTGGCAGTATGGCAGCAACACAGAGATTGACAGATCAGAGCAGCAGAAGGGAGGCACAGAAGTAGACCTTTACAGAAGTGTAGTGTGTCAGAGTGATGCTGCACAGGAGTGGGAAGAGGATAGACTATTCACCCTATACTGCTGGAATAATTACTGTTTATATGGGGAAAAATGGAATGGAATCTCTACTTCATACCCTATGCAAAATCAAATTCAGTCAGATTGAAGCCTTAACAAAAACCGCTAACACTTCTGTTGTGCTGATTATATACTTGACCTTGCTCAGCACCTTATACACATTTGGCCCTTTGATCATTACATTTATCTTTAATTGTAGGTGCTGTTATTACCACCATTTTTTTTTTTAACGTGAAGAAACTGAGGCAGGCAAAGAGAAACGAAGTAATTTGCCCAGGTTCACAGCAGAACCATCTTTGTCTGTGACTGTAACTTCTATGCTATGTTGCTTTTACTTAAATGAGCAAACAAAATCCCAAGTTTTCAATATAGAGGCATGTTTTTGTGACCTCAAGATAGGGAAGGATTTTTTTTTTTTTTAAAGAAGTATTTTACATTTATCATAAGGGAACAAAAAAAAAAATCAGTAAATTTGGCTACCTTAAAATTAGGAACTTCTGTTTGTCAGGAGGTACCATAAAATAAGTGAAAAGGCAAGTCAGAGATTGGTAAAAGATATTTGTAATACTTAGAACAGGAAAGGATTACAATCATAAATATAACAAATTCTTACCGCACTAATAATGTATAAGAGTTTTGTTGAGGGCGCCTGGGTGGCTCAGTGGGTTAAGCCGCTGCCTTCGGCTCGGGTCATGATCTCAGGGTCCTGGGATCGAGTCCCGCATCGGGATCTCTGCTCGGCAGGGAACCTGCTTCCTCCTCTCTCTCTCTCTGCCTGCCTCTCTGCCTACTTGTGATCTCCCTCTGTCAAATAAATAAATAAAATCTTTAAAAAAAAAAAAAAAAAAGAGTTTTGTTGATTCACGTTTTCTTCCACGATTGGAATTTCTTCTGATTCCGGTGGCCATAAAATGGTATATTTATGGTTTTAATTTGCAATCCTTAATTTTTAGTGAGGATAAGCATCGCTGCCTATCATTAATGGCTATTGGTATTTTTCCTTTAACAAAGAGTCTGCAGATGATAGGACTAGGGCTGACATTGGCATTTTGAGGATTGCGGGTCAACCTGCAGGTGTTCATGGATCTGTAAATTTTGTAAGAGAACCACCTGTGATTAGATCTGCTTCTCAGACTGGTTTTTTATTTCGAGGGTATTTTTTGTTTGTCTTCATTTAGAGCTGTACTCCAAAATCATTTAGTAGAACACTGAATTTGCTGGTGCAGGTCATAACATTTGAAAGGATTAACATTTGATTTATGCTCTCTAAATCCACAGCTATTAGAAAATAATCTAAAACTTCAGGATTTACTTTGCAGAAGTGATTTCCTTCTAATGTATTCTCTTTCAGCAGAATTCAGAATCCTGTTACATAAGAGGCCATACAGCTTTAATTCCCACACATTCATATTTGGTGACCGTAATACTTAAAAAAAAAAAGTATGAAATTTCTCTAATTCTCAAAGTAACACATACTCATAAGAAAATTTGGAAAATACAAACATGTAGGCGATAATAAACTATTTAGTGAACTGTGATTTATAATATATTCCTTTGTGGTCTCTTGTGCTTATATCTTTATGTACATGGTTGAGGGTGACTATCCCACTTTAACAGAAGACCTTTCACTTCTTATTATGCCAAGAAAAAAGTAATTATAATTACTTAGAAATTTAATCACATAAAAGTCGACTCACCATCTCCAAAGAGGTTTGAATTTCAGTAGGGGGTGGGAAGAGGATTGTTCCATGCATTACAGACTATGGAGAATTATGCCTGGCCTCTCCCTACTAGATGCTGTAACATACTCTGTTTTCTCCAGTCAGACTATCAAAAATGCTTCCAAGTACTGCCACATGTCCCTTGAGGGGACAGATTCACCCCCTTGGTAGAGAACCTCAGGTACATAGAGTAGAACACCCTTCCATGATCATGTTTTCTTCTCTTAGTGTGGGAGATATTGCTTCTCTTGGTTTTCTTCCTTTATGGTATTGCTTCTTTTCACTCTGTTTTGCTGGTTCCTCTCTCCCTGCCTTCTCAATGTCCACACCTCTCTCCGGAGCTCTCCACTCATCTATCCAGGTGATCATCGGCCATCTTCACTCCTCTCTCTCAGAGGCATTGCAAATGGAATGTGTCTTGTAAACAAACTCCTAACCTCTGCCTCCTCCAAATGTCTCCATGTGCGGCCATCCTTTTATCATTTAATGCAATTCCTGTTGTCTAGGCTACAACGTTATAGTCTTGTCTGACTGACTGGTTACTCTCAAACCTTACATGAAATACATCAGAAAATCCTGTTGGCTCTAACTTTACAATTTATTCAGAGTCTGACCTTTGCTCCCTTTCTCCACTGCTGTCACCATCATCTCTTGCTTGGTTTAGTTCAGGAGCCACCTAACTGGTCCCCAGCTCTGCCTTTGTGCTCTTAATCTTCTCTGAGTGACCTTTAAAAATGTTCAATCAAATCATGTCTTTCCTCTCCTCAGAGCTCTGTAATGGCTCCTGCCTTTCACTCAGAATAAAAGCCAAAGTCCCTGGCATGTAATAGCTCCTCAAAAAATACTTGTTGCATGAATGAAGAGCTTAATCAGATCATTTAAACGTTTTTTTCACCTTCTGCATCTTGCTGATACTTTGTACTTTTTACTACTCCTCCTTTCTTGAACTCTCTTCTCTTTCAGTCATAGGTATTCCCTCTTCTGTCTCTGGTTGGTTGTCATCTTCATGGCTAAACTTTCTATATGTACAGTCATTAGTCATTAAATCTCTGTTCACATGCTTGGCCCTCTTTCTCCTTTCTGTATTCTTCATCCTTCTATGATTTAAGTCCAATGTCTAAACTATCACTTTTTCATTGATTCTTCTCAATTGCATAGAAATATATCAGAGAAATCTTCTCCTTTTTAATTTTTATCCCCACTAAATATGAGCCCCATGAAAGCAGGGAGTGGATCTTGCTGGTTAACTACTGTATTTACAGGGCCAGATGTGGTTCCTTATATATTGTCGTCATTCACTACACATTTGTTGAGTGAATGAATCTTGAATCTGTTTTTCATACTGCTTTTTGGTCATCTTCAGTTGGATGTCTTTATGTTAGTCCATAATATTTAGTAAGCCCAAAACCAGATTCACCATTCACCCACCCCCCCATAAACCTGTTCCCTCTCCTTTTCACTCTGCCTTTTCTATAAAGGGTACTCCCATCAACACCAGTTGTTAAAGCCAAACATCTAGATTTTTCTTTCTTTCTTCCTTTCTTTCTTTCTCTCTCTCTTTATTTCTCTTTTTCACCACTACTAGTCAGTTATCAAATTCTACTGATTCTTTTTTTTTAAAACAGATTTATGGAGGTATGATTTACATATCATAAAATTGCCCTATTTTAAGGGTACAATCCAGCAAACTTTAGTATATTTATAGAATGGTATAACTATCACCACATCTCATTTTATAACCTTTCCATCACCTTGAAAAGAAGTCTTGTAACCACTTAGAGTTGCTCATTTTCATTCCCAATCCTAGGCCACCATTAATCTACTTTTTATTTGCCCCCTTGTTTTGAACATTCACGTAAATAGAATCATACAATAAATGTTTTTTTCTGTCTGACTTCTTTAACTGAACATATTGTTTTTAAGGTTCATTCATGGTATATTTTGTATCTGTTACTTTTTTCCTTTTTTATTGCTGCGTAGCATTTCATTGTATGGATATGTTAGATTTTTTCAATTCAGTCAATAGTTGATGGGCATTTGGGATGTTTCTAGGTTTGGGCTGTTGTGAGTAATACTTATGTGAGTATTTGTGTATGGGTCTTTGTGTGAATATGGTTTTTCATTTCTCTGGGTAGATACCTAAGAGCGGATTTGCTGGGTCCTATAGCAAATCTGTGTTTAATTTTTTAAAGAAGGTGCCAAACTGATTTCCAAAGTGGCTACACCATTTTGTATTTCCACCAGCAACCTACAAAAGTTCTGAGGTCTCTATGGTCTCACTGATATTTGATATTGTCTTTTTGATTATAGCCATCCTAGTGGGTGAGAAGTGGTATTTCATTTGGTTTTAATTTGTGTTTCCCTAATGATTAACAACTTTGAGCATCTTTTCATGTGCTTATTAGCTATTTATGTGTCTCTGCTCATTTTATTATTTATTTTTAAGATTTTATTTACTTTTAGAGGGGGAGAGAGTACATGTGTAAGCAAGGAGGAGTGGGGGAGGGAGGAGTAGAGGACAGCAGAGAATCTCAAGAAGACTTCCCACTGAGCACAGAGCCTGGGAGGTGGGGAGCTCAATCTCAGGACCCTGAGATCATTACCTGAGCAGAAATCAAGAGCTGGAGACGCTCAACCAACTGAGCCACCCAGGCACTCTGCCTTTACCCATTTTAAAATTGAATTAGTTATCTTTTTATTGTTAAGCTGTATGAGTTCTTTATATAGTCTAGACACAAGTCTCTTATTAGAGTTACAAATATTTTCTCCTCGTGTATGGGTTATTTTTTAACTAAATTTTTTTTTTAATGTGAGCTATAATTCACATACCATAATTTTGACTCCTTTAAAGTGCACAATTCAGTAGTTTTTAATGCATTCACAAGGTTGTGCCATCATCACCAGTAGGTAATTTCAGAATATTTTCATTACCTCCTGAAGAAAACCAGTTTCCATTAGCAGCAACTACCCCTTCCTCACTCCCCTAATCCCCTGGCAGCCACTTATCTTTTTTCTATCTAGGGATTTTCCTGGTTTGCCTTTTTTTTACTCTCTTGAATGGTGTCTTCTGAGACACAAAATATTTTAATTTTGGTTAAGGTCGGTTGATTAGTTTTGTCTTTTTCTTGTGCTTTTGGTGTTGTATTTCAGAAAGCATTGCCTAATTCAAGATCTCAAAGATTTTCTCCTGTATTTTCTTTACTATAAAAAGTTTCATAAGGTCTGTGGTCTGTTTGAGTTACTTTTTATGTATAGTGTGAGAAAGAGATTCAAATGCATTTTTTTGCAGGTGGGTATCCAATTGCCCCAGCACCATTTCTGCAAAAGAATATTTCTTTGAATCTGAAGTATGTTACTTGCGGACAACATAGAGTTAGATCTTGAATTCTTATCCAGTTGGATAGTCTCTGCCTAAAATCTTTTGTTTTTGCCTCAGATCTTTGTTCCTTGTTTTCTCTTCCCACTCTCACTGCCTTTTTTTCTACCTACTCTGCCTCCCAGATGTTTTCCTGGCCTCCTGGTATAGATTCTCTGCCACTCTTTTTAAATCTGTTCTCTATACTGATTACTTTACTTACTTCTCTGGTTCCTGTGGACCTTTGAGTTTGCAAATCCTGACATAAAATGTCATGTTGGGATTCCTGTAATTCTTCCTATTCATTATTTTATTTACTGGGTATTTAATGAGCATCTATTAAGTGACAGGCATATTGTTCTAGGGTTGAAAGCTAGAGTAGTATGCCTATAAGCTTGTAATGATTAACTCACCACTAAAAATGTAGTGGCAAAAAAAATCAACCAGTTACTTAGTTCATGAGTCTTAGGTTGATGGATTTATACTGGGCTCATGAATGAGGTTCTCTTGGTCTTGGCTGGGCTGTCATATACAGTCAACTAGATAGTTCTACTTCTGCAAGTTGGTTGGCTATCATCTGAGGCAGGGATTGGAAATCCTTGTAGAGTCCTTAAGCTAAGAATGTTTGAAGAGTTGTAAAATAAAAGACAACAGAAGAATATGTGACAGAGATCATATATGGCCCTTAAAGCCTAAAGTTTTTACTGTCTGTGCCTTTACAGAATGTTTGCTGATCCCTGGTTCAAGGCAAAAGGAATTGACTGGGCTACATGTCTCTCATCATCCAGTAGGGTAGGCTATGCTTTTCATGGCAGCAGCAGGGTTCCAAGAGAGAGTGGAAGCATACAGATTTTTGTAGCTTACATATGGAGCTGGTACAATGTTGTTTCTGCTATATTCTGTTGGCAAAAGCAGGTCACAGGTTGGCTGAAATTCAACAGATTGAATGAAGTACTTCATTTTTTTTAATGGGAGGAGCTATAAAATCACGTTTCAAGAGGTGTGAATAAAAGGAGGAGACAAGTTATAGCCATTTCTACTGCTTCCCACAAAGAATAGAAAAACAGACAAAAAAGCTCTTTGCCTTTGTAGAGTATATATTCTATTGATGGCAATAAATTCTCATGTTTCGTTATACGTTCCAAATATGCCCCTAATGTAGCCATTCTGTCCGCGTTGCATGTCACTGACTAGTCCTCTGATTTTTCACTTTCCTGTACTTTAGTCATGTATTTGGAATAAAAAAATAGTATGAGTTTCTTCCCTCATATTCTTAGTTAATTCCATTTTTCTTCAAGTTGGCTCACCTCTTGGAGGCATTCCCTGGACAGTATGCCGTGTATTCTGTTTCTCTACATTTTCTGACATATTCTGTTTTAGCACTGGTTAATGCTGAATTGTGATTAGTAGTTCAGTATCACCTTAGTAAGGTTTGAAGGCAAGGGTCCTGCCTCATTGACGTATTTCCGTTTCTGGTCAACAAATATTTGTTGTCTGCCTACTCTTTGTCAGGCACTGTGGTAAGTGGTAGAAGTAAACAAAACAGACAAGGAAGGAAAGTTCTTGCATTCATGGAACTGCAGAAGTAGTATTCTTAATAATACTGTTGTTTGTTTGTTTGTTTGTTTGTTTGTTTTAACAAGATGAGTATTTTAGATTTTGTTTACTCAATATGGCTTCAAACCATATTTTGCTCATAAGTCTTCTGTGTTTTAGTCATGTGAAGTTTTATCTTTAAGGCATTTACTGTGTCACTTTTGACTTTTAGAGCAACATCTTTAATGTTATGCAATATGTGTGTTTTGAAAACCAAGCACAGTAAATCGTTATGTTGAAATTCATATACTCTTTTGATTAGTAGTTCACTCTCCTCTTGGTCATTCACTTTTAATTCTTGGTAGTCTTTCTCTAGGGAGAGTATGTCTTAAACATTTTAGAACACAGGTTTGAGGTTCCATATTCTTTTTCCTCAAGGAAAATTAGATTTTAGTGTTTATTATAGTGCCCTATACATAATGGGCACTTAATAAGCATTTGTTCCTGGTAATAGCCACTTTGGTTTTCTGTTTAATTGAGTTTCACCCAAAATGGTTATTCTTGCCTGGCTTTTAAATAGCTAAATAAATTCTTGACCTTCAGTATAATAATTATAATAACTTCTTTTCATTCTGAGTTACTTACTTTCTCTCTTTCCCCCCATTTGACCCTCAAAAATACTAATGTATAAATTTTGAAGGGTCTGTATTTTCTCAGTTGCCAACCTATTTGAAGCATTTTGAAAATGTACATTTGAATTTTATAACTTGATGCCTGTTGAAATTAAGGACAATTTAGAGAAGTGATTTATTACCTGAAAAGAATTAATGGTATGATTCTCTGTAACATTAGTCATATCATTTAGTTATTTATTCTTTCATTCTTGGTTTAGTCATTCGTCTATTGAATAAGTGTTTTTTGAGTGCTTACAATACATCAGTCACTCTGCAAGGTGCTGGTGTTATAGAGAGGAATTAAACATAGTCAATGAGTGGAGGGAGATCTTTATTTTATATTTAAATCTTTAAGGTTTGAAATATTACAGAAGGCTACAATATAAATATTCACCAGACAGAAAAGGGAGAGCAAAGAAGGACTCCATAGGATTTTAACTTTTTCTGGCATCCCACGTAACTATTCTGTGAAATGTAGCAAATGATACTCTTTTTTAAAACTTTTAAAAAATTTTTTTAATTAACATATAATGTATTATTTGTTTCAGGGGTACAGGTCTGTGAATCATCAGTCTTACAAAGTTTACCACATTCACCATAGCACATACCCTCCCCAGTGTCCATCACCCAGCCACCCCATCTCTCCCACTCCTTCCCCTCAGCACCTCTCAGTTTGTTTCCTGAGATTTAAGAGTCTCCCTCTCTGGTTTCATCTTGTTTCATTTTCCCTCCCTTCCCCATGATTTAAAAAAAAAAAAACAAACCGAAATCTTGCCATTTCCAATGATGTGGGTGGAACTAGAGGGTATTATGCTAAGTAAATGATATTCTCATATTTTGCATTGAAAGTTGAAGGCTATAGATCATTCATAAGTGATGAATTTTTGGAAATGCTAATAGCTTCTGGTTATCAATCTTTAAGTGTCTCATATTTGTTGCAGTGAATATAGAAGTTGAATTAAATGTTGGAAATAATTGTTGAAACATGCATTTTATGACAACTGGTGTCAGATGAATTATTATCTGGGCAGTTCAAAATGATGAATAATTAGAATTCTTGTAGAACAGTATAAACTATTTTGATTGCAGATATAGAGAAATTATAGTTTGATCAGAAAAATTTGAAAGACAATAATTTTCCTCACTAACCTTTTTATAATTCAGTATGTTATATAAGACATATACTTTTATCTAAGTGAAATCATATAATTGACCTTCCATATTTTGTTATGTGTAGGGACAACTTAAGACATGAAAACATTAATAAGATAAAAGCAGAAAATTTCTCTATGGCCAGTTGGTTTATAAGAAGGGTAAAGAGGCTACATAGCAGCTCATATATTTATTTATTTATTTATTTATTGCTTTTTAAAAATTATTTTTATTGACCTATAATGTATTATTTGCTCCAGGGATATAGGGCTGTGAATCGTTAAGCTTACACATTTCACAGCACTCACCATAGCACATACTGTCCCCAATGTCCATAACCCAGTAACCCTCCCTTTCCCTCCCTACCCCCAGCAACCCTCAGTTTGTTTTGTGAGATTAAGAGTCTCTTACGGTTTGTCTCCCTCCCGATCCCATCTTGTTTCATTTTTTCCTTCCCTTCCCCCCACAAACCCCCACCCTGCCTCTCAAATTCTTCATATCAAGGAGCTCATATGATAATTGTCTTTCTCTGATTGACTTATTTCACTCAGCATAATACCCTCTAGTTCCATCCACATTGTTGCAAATGTCAAGATTTCATTTCTTTTGATGGCTGCATAGTATTCCAGATATATATATATCTATATATCTTACAAGATATATATATATCTATATCTCCATCCCACATCTTCTTTATCCATTCATCTGTTGATGAACATATAGGTTCTTTCCATAGTTTGGCTATTGTGGACATTAATGTCCAACATTCAGGTGCACGTGCCCCCTTGGGTTACTGCATTTCTGTCTTTACGGTAAATACCCAGTAGTGCGATTGCTGGGTCATAGAGTAGCTCTATTTTCAACTTTTTGAGGAACCTCCATGCTATTTTCCAGAGTGGAGCAGCTCATATATTTAAAGCCTAAGTGATTTTTATTCTGTGTTTTTATTTACACATGATTAATGAATTAATCCATAGGTCAGCAAGGAGGTTTAAAGTATTCAAAATTAAAAGCTAGGCTATTTGGGAGGGGGTTTAACTTTTTCGTTTACTTAAAATGGAAAGGACGTTATTTAAGTATTGATCTGGGTAATGTTACTACTTTATTGGAATGTGAAATGGTGCTTTCCCCCTTCCCGGTAATCCTTTAATTAACATCCTTTCTTTTTTTTCTTTTCTTTCTTTCTTTTCTTTTCTTTTTTTTTTTTTCTGTATTGTTGGAACACTTTGGGGATGGAATTGTAGCTGTATAAGTTATATTGTTATAGTAAAGCAAGATCACTCTTAAAATTCTGAATTATAGCTTTTGAAAAGTTTTGTTTAAAAAGCAGTCTGAATGAAGGTCTCTTTGAAGCCCATTTCCATTTTGTACAGAAGAGTTCTACACTCCAAACTGCTCCTTGGAAAGGCACTAATTATTTTAGTCTGGTATTTGCTTTGAATAGATGAATTAGATACTGTATCTTACTCAGTCTCTACTCCCAAGGTGGAGTGTCCTGTGTGGATGTCTGTGTAATATACAAAAAGTACATAGATCATCCTTTCTTCCCTAAGACATTTCATGTTTTATGAAGATATATATGTGCATCTATAGAGTGATTTGAACTTGATATTAATAAAGAATTCAAATAAGAATAAAACCAATATTGTACCACATATCTTAAGGCTGTTCTAAAATAAGGTGATTAAAAGTAACAATCTTAGCAATCTAATTCCTTTGATTTTTTCCTTTTTCTCCCTACCCTCATTCTTGGCCTACTTTTTACATAACTATTTTTTTTTTACTTAACTTTATGTAACTATTGCTTAATATAAGTATTGTTTAAATTTTAAAATTCCTTTTTTAATCCTTACAAGCTTGGAATTCAACTTGTCCTTCTCTATTAATGTTTAATAAGAAGAGTAGAGTTGGAATTAGAGCAAGCACACGTTCCCTTTTAAGTGGATTACTACTGCCTTCATTCATTACTCATTAAACAGCCTGATTTTTCTAGTCCCTTGCTTTCTTCCCTTCTTTCTTTTACTTGCCTGTCTCATTGTCTTATAATTACTTTGTGTTTTTTAGATTCCCCCCTCCTCTCCAGATAGTAGAAGTGGAAAGAAGGTGGGACTTAGGGATTACTTGATTTTCATTCACTGATTTATTAAACTATGTCTGCCACTGGCAGGAATATCTGTGTACTACCTTTGTGTATATTGAATGATACATAAAACTATATATATTCAGTTACTCTTTCAGTCCAAAGCCATATAGAATTAATTTCTTTCTCCTACTTGTATTTGGAGCAGTATAGTTAATAGTTCTGAAGTTCAGAGGCTTGTCACACTTGTTCTAGTTGTATGCCGCTTTTTTTGTTGTTGTCAAGTCTTTCTTCAGTATACCCCCTCGACCCTCACTGGCAACCATCCTTTTTTAAAACAATCTTTCTTTCTTTCTTTCTTTTTTTGAGATTATTTATTTATTTATTTGTCAGAATGAGAGAGAGACAGAGAGAGAGAGAACACGCACAGGCAGAGGGAACAGCGGCAACTCCCTACCGGGCAGGGAGCCTGATGCAGGACTCAATCTCAGGTCCCTGGGATGATGACCCCAGTTGAAGGCAGCTGCTTCACTGACGGAGCCACCCAGGCATCCTGCAATCATCCTTTTTTTTTTTTTTTCAGGTTTTTCTGAGTTTTTTTTGTCCCCCCTGTGGTTCTTTTTATTTATTTATTTTTTAATTTTTTATTTTTTATAAACATATATTTTTATCCCCAGGGATACAGGTCTGTGAATCACCAGGTTTACACACTTCACAGCACTCACCAAAGCACATACCCCCGCCAATGTCCATAATCCCACCCCCTTCTCCCAACCCCCTTCCCCCCCAGCAACCCTGAGGAAGTGGTGATGCAACATGGGGGCTTAAGTGGGTAGAAGAAGAATCATCCTTTTTTTTAAATATAAGGACTTTTATAATCTGTTTCTTGCCCAACCCTCCAGCCGCTTCTCTGGTCGCTCTTCATTATTAGGCCCAACTGTACTGAACTACGTGTAGTTCCTGAAGTATATCTTGTTTTCTCTTATATCTGTGCCTTTGCATATACTGTTCTTCCACCTGGAGCATCCTTGTGCTGTTGCCCTGCCCTTTCTCATCACCCAGCAAGCTCCTTGAACCATGTTCAGAGGTCATTTCGTTCAATTACTTCATGACACCTCTTCCTCTTCTGGGCTTCCCCAGCATCATCTCTGAGCCTCTAAGATGGCTCTACAGTATTGTTTGCGGCTCGCTGGGCTAAGAGCTTTGTGAGAACACAAATGGACTCTTCTCTCCATGCTTTGCACAGAGCACTTAAATGACAGAAGGAGAAGGGAGAGAACACTGAAGTTTGAATGTCTCATATGTCCGGAAACATGCGTAGTTCTTTGGGAAACAGTTCAATGAGTTCTGTTGCCACAACAGTTCGCAAGGCCATGTCATTATCTCCATTTTAGAGTTCAGCAACCTGAAGCTGATTTGCCCAGTGATGTTCGGGAAGTGGGAGAGTCCGGATTCGAACCCAGGCGTGGTTTGATTCCAGTCTCTGGTGATTTCTTTTTACCACGCAGATGGCATGAGTGATTGACAATGAGCAGTGGTACAAGGCAGTGGGAGGAACATGAGCCTGGACAGCAGACGGATCTGGGTTTGAAATCTAATCTGCCCTTTAACCAACTGTCGGCAAGTTTCACCATCTCAGAAATCTCCGCTTTCTGTTTTTAAGAGTGGGGTTAATGACGTTACCTACTTCAGGAAATCGCTGGGAGCATTAAATAAAATCTTATAGGAAGAGGGTTTTGAATCGGATAGCGCTATATATAGCTATAAGCAAAAGAAAGACTAACAAAGGTTCAAGCAAAGACAGATTTTAAACCGCTTCCTATAATAAGAAGTCTGGAGATAGTTCGTCTTCAGTGACTGAAGTTTCTTTTTCTCCTAGTCGCAGGGCGTGTGTGAACTCTCCGGCATCATATCAAAAGCCAGAGAAAGTGAGGAGGCGGGGACTACAGTAATGACTTAACTGTTCTCCTCACCACAGTCCTGCCATTGCCCCAGCTAGGAGAGAGAGCGATTTCTTTTTAATATTCATATTTTGAGTTTCAGTTATTTTTCCATTAAAGCATCACTCAGAGAGCTTAAAGATATATATGCAAAGAATAATGTCCAATTATCACATGACTCATATTGAGTTTCATGCTTTGGCTCAATTGTGTTTTACAAATTTATGTTAATGTCAGATTTTCTACAACTTAGATTCACTGAATGGTTTTTAGTTACTCAGAAGCCACTGATAATTCTGTAAAATAATAATAAACATAATGATGGTGATCAAGTTTAGCTTCCAAATATTAAGAGGCATATATGCTTTACTGTGACAACCCGTAGAAGCTGTTTTGAGGTAGATGAAGAAAAGGCAGAAGATATGTTGAGAAGCAGATGTTGTATGACTGAAGTACCCAGCTGTGTACTAACAAAATGTATCTCATGCTGATTAGTTAACAATTCTTTGGCAGTCAGAGACATATGTAAAGCAGTAAGCACGGCATGGGGAAATAAAAAAAAATTAAAAGCATTTTCTAAGCTTAAAACATTGGCAGTGTCTAGTCTACCATCTGTGTTACCGAAAAGTTGATTTTGTTGTGGGTAAGTCATACCAAGGTCACTTCCAAAACAAACAAAATTGTTAACCCATAGAGTCTTCATCTCAAATTAGCATCACATGTCTTGGCATTTTGAACTAGTGAAAAATGTTATAACTTTGGGTGCATATAAATGTAATAATTTTATATTGGTACTTCTGTATGTCTGTTATGAATCAGGTTTTTTTGGTTTGTTTGTTTTGTTTTTGTTCAGTTCTTGTTTGAATTTTTTCAGGTCAAATCTATCAGTTATTTTAAAATTTTCTGTCAAATGCTTCTTGGCCTAATTTAGATGTATGGCTATTTAAATACAAACGGAAGCACCAGTGACCCTTCTTGTCATGGTCTTCTGGTAAGAAGGGT
The DNA here is from genome assembly GCF_022355385.1 of Mustela nigripes. NCBI lineage: Eukaryota > Metazoa > Chordata > Mammalia > Carnivora > Mustelidae > Mustela > Mustela nigripes. The sequence goes on from NC_081570.1 coordinate 97,239,872, forward strand.
AGGGCTTTCTTATCCTAGAAGTCCTCTTCCTTTGATTGAATAGATGGTAGTCTGTAGGATGGCCTACTTAGGCTAAAAGTTCACTCTTTAGTACTTAAAATAATCTTGTCCCATTTTCCCTTACAGGACCAAAAATTGAAAACTTATATCCATAGATTATTTCTATATACTACATCAGCTCTTTGTAATTAGTTTCTTTTGGCTCAGCAATTTTCTTCCTCACTAATTAGAGATGTTGTAAACCACAACATGGGATTTTCTTAGAAGTAAAATGAAATATCTTAAAACTTTATAGAAATCAAGGCTGATATAATTTGTCTGAAGTGAAAACAAAAAGTATAATCAAACATTTATTAATATGTGGGTGTGATGAAATTTGCACAAATTAATAAGCTTTGGTATTCATATTCCTATATTAATGGTGTGCTGTAACTGGAAAACATACTTTTGCTTTGATTCAAAAACTAAATGAAGATAGTTTTTATAATACTGTGGATCCAGAAGGAGATCCTTTCATTAAAGTATTAAAGTTTCTTTATCTATAACTTATTTTTTAAATATTTATTTATTTATTTTAGAGAGAGTGAGAGTGCACATGAGAAAGTGGGGGGGGTAGGGAGAGAGGGAGAGAGAGTCTTAAGCAGACTTTGCATTGAGCATGGAGCTCAATGCAGGGCTTGATCTCATGACCCTGAGATCATGACCTGAGCCAAAACCAAAATTTGAACACTTACCCGACTGAGCCACCCAGGTACCCCAATATAGAACTTATTTTTAAACTAAAAGCTAGGATTCTGAGAGCCTTGGCATCCCACATAATTTATAATATTGTTCTGGTAATGATAGCTACAAAAACTTTTGCTTATTGGTCTTATTTTTGCCTATATAGCTTTGTTTTTGATTGGAGTTGAAATATTTTATGCACAGAATGTGGTAGTGTTTGCCTTTTTGAGTACAGAGAGAAAAACTTTGTTTTGGTTAAATACCATTCTGGCAGTACCATAGGGAGCTTAGATTAGAAGTGGACAGAGGGAAGGATGTGTGCCTTCAAAGGAGTGAATTATAAAAAGAAAGAGAGGGAAAGTAGTGGTCATTATTGGCATTTAGAGATTTCCGCAGGGTCTTCTAGATACTCTATTAATTCATATAGTATTTTTGTGAACTGGGGTCTTACCGAGAAAGAAATAAGTCTTCTGCAGTGTCTGGGTGGCTCAGTCAGTTAAGCATCTGCCTTTGGCTCAGGTCATGATCCCATGATCCTCAGGCCATGATCCCCCCATGTCCTGGGATAGAGCCTTTGTCAGGCTCCCTGCTCAGTGGGGAGTCTGCTTTTCCCTATGCCCCTCCTCTTGCTATGCTCACTTTCTCAATAAATAAGCAAAATCTTAAAAAAAAAAAAAAAATATATATACATATATAAATATAAAGCTTCTTAAATAAATTATATTTATTTCTCAAAATGAAGAAAAGTGTTAATTAAATTTCAGTAATAAAATATTTTAGGAATATATTTACTTGATTAAAAACAATTTTAAGGGGCGCCTGGGTGGCTCAGTGGGTTGAGCCTCTGTCTTCCGCTTGGGTCATGGTCTCAGGGTCCTGGGATCAAGCCCCATATCAGGCTCTCTGCTCAGCAGGGGGTCCCCCCCCCCCGCCTGCCTTTCTGCCTGCTTGTGATCTCTCTCTCTGTCAAATAAATAAATAAAATCTTGAAAAGTTTTTTTAAAAGTTATCATTAAGGACAAATTTTCATATTTAAAATTTGTCATGTCAATTGTACTCAAAATTTTTTTTAATTTCAGAAAAGACAAATAAAAATTTATCATATCATCAGGAAAATAATTTGAGTTTTCCTAAAATTCTGTACTTATTTTTTAAACAAGAGTTTTATTTATTTGTCAAAGATTTATTTATTTATTTTAGAGAGAGAGAGTGACTGAGCAGGAGTGGGAGGGGCAAAAGGAGAGGGAGAGAAAATCTCAAGCAGACTCCCCATTGGGCGTCGAGCCTGACATGGGGCTTGATTTCACAACCCTGAGATCATGAGCTGACCCAAACCAAGAGTCAGACACTTAAGTGACTGTTGCTACCCAGGTGTCCCTAAAGAAGAGTTTTAATGATACTTGTTGAAAACCTGTGTTATAACCATCCCCACTACATTGCATTACATCCTTTTAATTTTTATCCCAGTAATTTAAAATTTTCTAAAACATAAGGATAGGGAAGAAGGAAGTTTTATATAAGGACTCAGTTTTGTTAAGCAAATGAAGAGTATGAATAGCATTTGTATACTTATTTTTTTGCTTTATTGATGATACATGACAAGGTAGGACTCCCCAAGCTCCTCCTCTTCTTCAGTGGGTCTGGGATAGAAATTGAAAACTGTGGAGGTCAGGGGATTCTCAGGTATGAGTTGGGACAAGGGCTTCCCAGCAGCTGAGGGCAGGTCAGATCCATGACCTGGGTGAGGACTCAGAAGGCCATGCCAGTGAGCTTTCTGTTCAGCTCAGGATAGCCTTTCCTACAGCCTTGGTGGCACCAGTAGAAGCAGGGATGGTGTTCTGGACAGCCCCTTTTACCCGTCATGCCACAGCTTCCTAAAGGGGCCACTCCCTGTCTTCTGGGTGGCAGTGATAGCGTGGAGTCATAAGTCCTGAGTTCCTCCATGATTCCAGAGTTGTCAGGGATGACCTTGGCCAAAGGGGTCAAGCAGTTGGTAGTGCAGGAGGCATTGCTGACAATCTTGAGGGAGTTGTCATACTTCTCATGGTTCACGCCCATCACAAACATGGAGGCATCAGTGGGAGGGGGAGAGATGATGACCCTCTTGGCCCCACCCTTCAAATGAGCCCCAGCCTTCTCCATGGTGGTGAAGACCCCAGTGGACTGCACAGCATACTCAGCATCAGCATCATCTCATTTGAATGTGGCAGGATATCACTTCTAAAACATGGAGATGGGTTTTCCATCGGAAAAAAACAAATTTCCCGTTCTCAGCCTTGACTGTGCTATTGAATTTGCCAAGGGTGGAATCATCCTGGAACATGTAGACCATGTAGTGGAGGTCAATGAGGGGTCATTGATTGTGGCAGTATCCACTTTGCCAGAGTTAAAAGCAGCCCTGGTAATCAGGTGCCAAAAATAGCCAAATCCATTTACTCCAAACTCCACCATCATGTCTTGGGGACTCTGCTGGCACTGCACCAGAAGGTGTGGCTGTGTGTCGAATGGGGAGGAGTAGAGAGCCAGTATTTAATTTATTAACATGCTCATGCTATGCATATCAATGACTGGTGTGACTTTTGGGATGTTTCTTCATTCTGTGGGTCTTTGTTTTCTCACCTGGAAAATAAATGAAAAAAGAAAATAAATGACATATATTATATGAACTCTAAACATCATATTTAGGAGACAGTAGATTTTTTATTCAGTCCAAATCCTATAGCAAGGTGTTCAAGACCTTTCATAGCTAGACATCTTTAGCTATATTTTAATTTAATTTACTTTAACAAATTTTGTTGTATTCCCTATTCTCTAGACTTACACATTCTGTCTGTGGGGCACAAGCAGAAATGTAGTATACTTAGCTAATCTCCACGCTTATCCCCATTTACAGTTCTTCCTGTGTTTCCTGTCCTGGTCAGTGGGATTATTGTTAACCTTGTCATCCTCTGTGGCATGCACAATGCTGAGTGCTTTACATGTCTCCTTTTCCAATTCATCCTCACGACAACCCTGGTATGTCGACAGTATTATTACCTGCATTTTACAGAGGAAACAGAAACCCATAGAGATGAAGTCATTGCCCAGCTGAAATGAGTCCGAGCCAAACCTCTCACCCAGGAGTGTTCTCAGAGCATAGGCAAGCCTTAACTTCTAGGTGATACTGCCTTCTCTCTGCGTAGCCTCCCAAGTCCTTTTGGTTCTACCTTGTAAATAAGTCTCAAGAGCTTTTCCTCACTTGCCCTTCCCTTGCTATTACTTTAATTTAGATTCTTCATTCTCATCATCCAGACTATTGTGAGTCTCCTCTTCAGGGTTCCTGTAACTCTTCTCTCCTTGTCTAACATAGGAGTAGATGGTTCAGATCATTTAATGCTTTCCTTACTACCTATAGGTTAAACTGTAAGATTCTCAGCATTTATAGTCTGTCCCCAGGTTATTTTAGCTGCTCACTTTTCCTCTTGCATTATACCGTAGACTTCTTGAGACTGGGGATATCTTTGTATTCCTTGCAATATTGTGGACGTAATTGCTTAGAGAACTGTTGTTGACTTAATGAGGTAGACCTTGGCAGGTTCTTGGCTTGGCAATTCAGAAAATACTTTGCTAGAATTAAAATGAATTACTCTGTGTAGTAGCTATAGTAAGGTTACTTTAGTATATTAATAATTCACACATTATTATTTTAATGTAGTAATAATTCATGTAGTCCTCCAGTAATATTAATTTGAATTTAATAAGATTTTAAGTTATTACCTGCAGCTGTCTCGAGTTCCTGTAGAATTCTTTTTTCCAGAAGGGAATTAATAGAATTGAGACATAGCAAAAGTGTACACATCAGGTCTGGGACATTCATTATGGTACAGAATAAAAATTAATAGTTATCGGCTTCTTGGTAGGAATTTGAGTAAAAAATTTATGGTATTTACTTTGTGTAAATAAGTCTGTAATCAGGATCTTTTACTGTGTTCAAAATGTACCAGTGATTCATGAACCACTCTAAGGGATAATGTGGATGGGTAACTGGCATAATCCTATACTTGGTTTTGTTTTAATTTCCATCACGTCTTTTTAAGTCTTTTTTAATCAGAACGTTTGGCGGCTGCATTGAAACATGGTAAAAGTTATTGGCTGCCAGTTGTGACATTATTTTTAATAGAAATGTTTACATCATAAAAAGTTTCTTAACAAATATATAGGTGGGTAAGTTTCCATGATAAAATATTAAAAATAGTCTTCATTTAGTATCTCTGTGTTAATAACTGTATTTTTTGTGTGTGTTTACTCATGACTTTAAAACATTGAGATATAATACACATATAGTAAAATTTACCATTTTATAGATTGTACTTCAGTGGCTGTTAGTCTATCCACAGAGATGTATAGCCATCACCGATCTATAATTCCAGGAGATTTTTTTTTTTTACCACCCCACAAAGAAACCAATGCCCTTTAGCAGGCACTTCCCTTTCTTGTCTCTAGCCAGCCCCTGGCAGCAAGTGATCTACTCTCTGTTCCTATCGATTTGCCTGTTCTGGACATTTCATATGGATTTACACAGTACGTGGCCTTTTGTGTCTGGGCTTCTTTCACTTAGCATGTTTCTAAGGTTTATCCATGTCACAGCATGTAGTAGTTCTTCATTACTTTTTCTAGTGGAATCCTGTTCCTCTCTATGGCTTTGACACATTGTGGTCATCTGTTCATCAGTTGATGGGCATCGGAGTTTCCGCTTTTTGACTATTATAAATAATGTCATTCTGAACATTTGTACACAAGTTTTTACGTGAATATATGTTTTCTTTCTCTGGGATATAACCCTAGCAGCAGAATTGCTGAGTCATATGGTAAGTCTGTGTTTAGCCATTTGAGAACATGCTAGACTGTTTTCTAAAAGTGACTGCAACATCTTGCATTCCTGCTAGCAGAGCTATGTCTAAGGAGTCCAATTCTTCCATATCCTCGCCAACACTTGTTATTGTATGTCTTTTTGATGAGAGCCATTCTAGTGGGGGAGGCATGATCTCTAAGATAAGTGAGTTTTCTTATAACATAGTATTAAATTAATGAAGGAATAATTATTTTCCAATTTGCAGAAAACTAACTCAATTTACATTTTCTAATATAACTATTATTAAATAATTGAAACCTATTAATTACACCAGCTCCAGATACATAAAATTAAATGTCCTTTAAAAAAATCGTACATGTAAATTTTCATAAATGTATTTGGTACTCCATCTCCTAAATACATGTGAGAACTGCTATTTTTATACACTTAAGGCATAAGTGCTTAAGCCCACAGAATACTTAGTTTTTCTTTCATTGTTCATGTTGATTGTGCAAGGACAATTCTCTTGTCAATATATTCACACTGATTCAAATAGGATTAGAAGTGTAATTGAAAATAGCATTTTAAGTCTTTTAAAAATACACAAATGTTGCATTTTAGTAGTTTCACAGAAATGGGTAGTACAACTTTAATGAAATGAAAATAAGCTATAATAAGAAATGTCTTGTGCTAGTTTTGGTAGTACTCACTGTATTTTAAGTAGGCAAATACTAGTAAAGAATGAGCTAATTATGCTTGTGATCATTTTCTTCAATTGAACTGAGACAGATGCAAGAAGCGTCTTTAAAGACAGTGTAGAAATAAAGCAGTTAGAACTTTGAATCCTTCTCTGTGCTGAAAGTCATGCTTGGGCTTTTTGTTGATTTTGTGTGTGTGTGTGTGAGAGAGAGAGAGAGAGAGAGCATATACAGCTAATTTGACTAATTTTCTCAAGTATTTCTTGAGGGCATATATAAGAATAAGGATTAAGTTTTAATATTAAAATAGGGGTAACATGAGGCGCCTGGGTGGCTCAGTGGCTTAAAGCCTCTGCCTTTTGGCTCAGGTTGTGGTCCTGGGGTCCTGGGATCTAGTCCCACATTAGGCTCTCTGCTTGGCAGGGAGCCTGCTTCTTCCTCTCTCTCTCTGCCTGCCTCTCCTTTAATAGTACCAGTCACCAGTGTTCCTAAGGTTGTGCAAGCAGAATGGTCTGTATTCTTGTATATAATGGGTAGGAAAAGTTTTTAATTGACAACTAATCTGTGTGTGGTAGTACATCTATATTCTTTCCCTCATCTGTTAGTAGGTATCATAGCCCTTAGGTTGCTAAGACATGTCTGCTCGGAATAATAGTGGTATTTCTTCATATAGATGACCCTCATTTCTTTTAAAGTAACGATTTACGGGGCACCTGGGTGGCTCAGTTGGTTGAGGGACTGCCTTCGGCTCAGGTCATGATCCTGGGGTCCTGGGTTCAAGCCCCACATCGGGTTCCCTGCTTAGCTGGGAGTCTGCTTCTGTCTCTCCCTCTGCCCTTCCCTCCTACGCCTGCACGTGTTCTCTCTGTCTCCCAAATAAATGAGTAAAATCTTAAAAAAAAATAAAGTAATAGTTTATGTTACTAACCAAATACATTAAAAAGTTTTATTTTTTCACTCTGTGCTCAACACAGGGCTCAAACTCACAGCCCCAAGATCAAGGGTCTCATGCTCTACTGACTGAGCCAGCCAGTGCCCCAATCCAAATACCTTCTTTTAAAGTTACATTAGTTGCTTAGAAGAAAACATTTTGCAGTGGCAGGTGGCCATAATGTGACATACTGGTTGGTAAAGGATCAGTGCTAACATAGGTGCCCAGGTAGAATAAAATGGTTAAGCAGGAGCTGATCATGATTGGTGTTAAGAGTGACGTCACAGTGGCCTGGCAGATGAGGCATGAGTCCTGAGTTCCCTCATTCAGTCTCATGTTAGGGCAGGAAATGAATTCTTTGTAAGGGTTGTATTACATTTGGGACGCGCACGTGCATGCGTGTGTGTGTGTGTGTAGGCTCCCATCTTTAAGTCATATAATGTTAAGAAAGACAAGATAACCTATCTAGAAGATCTAGAAGATTTGGGGGTTGGAGCTGCATTTTTCATCATTGTAACATCTTGGGGTTATAATTCTAAACAATTGGAAGGACATCTATCCAGAATGACTTGGAAATTCTGGGGGGATTCTCTGCAAATATATTCTTTCTTTCAGTCCATTCAGTTAATATCTATATTCAATTTGCTGATTGTTTTTTAGGAGAAAATTGGGTCTGCCTAAGTGAAATTGGTTTGGCCTTTGTATTTAGGGAGGCTTTTCTTAAGTTTTGTTATCAGGATTAGGTCAGTCTATAGAATGAGCTGATTAACTTTATATAGGGATTATGTATTCTGTTAGGCTTTAACTTCTAAAAATGAACTCATCCTAAACGACTTTGAGGGTGTATAGATAAGTGACTGGTTTTCCACCCTCCGGCTTTGAGTCTTTTCAGATCGTCTTTGTCTTCTTAAAATACTTTCTGTAATGTGTAGTTTTCCTAGAGCCAAAGCTCTGTAAATTTTTAAATCTTTAAAATAAGTTTGTGTACAGTATTACAGACTTTTAAAAAAAGATTTTATTTATTTATTTGTCATAGAGAGCCAGTTTGCTCACTGGGGAGAGCAGGGGGAGTGACAGGCAGAGGGAGAGGGAAAAAGCAGACTCCCCACTAAGCAGGGAGCCAGAGGCAGGGCTCAGTCCCAGGGCCCCAGGATCATCATGGCCTGAGCTTAAGGCAGACACTTAAGCTACTGAGCCGTACAGGCCCCCCAGTATTACAGACTTTCAAAAAATTTCCCGTATATGCGGTTATATCACTCTTTCATTTCTGATGTTCCATAAGGCTCACTTTTTGATACCAGTCTTCCTGAAAGTGTCACAATGAAGGTCACTACAAGAACAATGTTTTACTTCAGGTTTTTGTCCCTCATAAAGAGATCGACATCATTTAAGGAGGCTTTTTTGAGGCAGAGGTGGGCAGTACAGTCAAGGAGTTATAATTCTCCTGGGGATATAGCATTAACAGGAGAAAATCCTCCCAAATAATTTTTTCTCTGTATAGTGGGATTGTGGATGGTTTTTATTCTCTAGCATTTTCTTCTCTATTTTGATACATTTTCTACAGAGAAAATAAACACAGAGCAGAAATAAAGGTGATCTTAATTGCCAGAGCAGTGTGTCTATACACACTAGTTTTTCCCTCTCTGCCCACATCCCGTTGTCAGTCCCCTGACTGGTTAAGCAGAAATGAGGATGGATGGATAATGAATGTTTCTTCATGATTGCTTTCTTAGCTCCCAACAGGGATTCTGAAGTATTCCATTTAATAAAGTAGCCAATTACAGACATACTGAAATGATCATCTTTTGCTTTGGAGGGATGGTCTTTGCTTACAGAGAGGAGAGAGAGAGATCCCAGTGTCTCTCTTTTCCTGAAAAGAAGTGTAAACTGTTGATTTCTCTTTTTCCTGCCAAGAGAGGACCTTGCTTACTTCTCCCAACTTCCCCTTTCGGGAAGAGGGAGGAGCAAGAGAGACAGGAGGTAAACTGAGTACAGTTAGCACTAATTGCAGTAAGGTTCCTGTCCTGGAGATCTAGTGTGCAGTTTTTAGGTAGTCAAAGTTTGTAGCCATAAGGGATTCTATTTGGGAATTAAAGTGCAGTGAAGTCATTTGGCATCAATTCATTTTGGAGTTTTGAGACAATTAACTGTCTCACTGAAGAACTTTAATTTGAAATCTGTTTTGAGGATTGATGACCTCTCAGAAAGCTCTCCCTGTAACTATTCCTTTAGGACATCAGATTTAGCCAAGTGTTCATGTGTTAATTCTACTGGATTAGTTTCTGTGCTTATGCGTACACACACACTGAAATCTCATTGTCCTCTGAACATGTTGTTTTAACTGTTTGACCTCTTTTTATATGCTGTTAAGAGACATGAGGGTGCAGATGTGGTACTTTTGAGTTTTACCTTGACAATAAAGGTATTCTCTTTTTTCTTTAATCTCTAAGAGTATACTAAAGCCTTTGCAGTGACTTCTGATACAGGACAATCTCTTAGAAGTATGGCTTTAGTATTTTATAGTGACAAAAAGAGAGTCACAAACACCGTAGATGTGTATTTTTTTTCTCTGTTGCTTCAAATAGGATTATACAACCTCTAGGGTGATGTGCCAATTCGGCAAAATGGCACAGACCAAAAAGTAAGGAGGTTAATGGAAGATGAAGGGGAAACAAACAAACAAACAAACAAGAATAGGACAAAAGAAAACCCAAGATGAGAAAGATTCATTGACGTAGTTTTACTCAAGGACAGGAAAAGGTTTTTTTTTTTCTTTTTTTTTTTTTTCCTCACTATTGGCAAAGAATATAGCAAGGATTTTCACTTTGATTATTCATTATTAAGCAAATGAAAGTGGCCAGAGTGGACCTTTAAAAAAAATCCCAATAAAATATAGGAACCCATAGCAAATCTAATAGAGGAAAAGAGAAGGAAATGACTGTACAAAAAAGGAACAAAATGACTGTACAAAAAAAAAGGAACATTAGGGGAGGTGCCTGGGTAGCTCAGTTAAATGTCTGACCCTTGATTTCAGCTCAGGCCATGATCTCAGGGATGTGAGATTGAGTCCGGTGTCGGGTTCTGTGCTGGGTGTGGAGCCTGCTTAAGATTCTCTCTCTTCTTCCACCCTGGAAAACAGTACGGAGGTTCCTCAAAAAGTTAAGAATAGAGCTACCCTATAACCCAGCAATCAGACTACTAAGTATTTACCCAAAGGATACAAACATAGTGATCTGAAGGGGCACCTGCACCCCAGTTTTCTTAGCAGCAATGTCCACAATAGCCAAACTGTGGAAAGAGCCCAATTATCATATGATTTCACTCATATGTAAGAAACAAGCAGAGGATCATAGGAGATGGGAGGGAAAAATAAAATAAGACGAAATTAGGGAGACAAACCGTAAGAGACTCTTAACTATAGGAAACAAGCTGAAGGTTGCTGGAGGGGTGGGGGGTGGAGGGATGGGGTTACGGGGTGATGGACATTAAGGAGGGCACGTGATGTTAATGAGCACTAGGTGTTCTGTGCAACTGATGAAATCCCAGAACTCTACATCTGAAACTAATTATATACTGTACGTTAATTAATTGAATTTAAAGAAAATAAAATAAAATAGATTCTTTCTCTCTGCCCGTCCACCTCCCCATCTAAAAAAATAAAGTAAAAAGGAATACTGTAAATTGGGAAGAGATCTAAAAAATTATGAGACTGCTATGCAGAGTTTTGTGGTACCATTCTTGGAAATCTTGTTGAAATCTAAAATTTTCTAGCAAATGTAAACCATTAAAATCAATTAGAGAAGTAGAAGATGTGATTGTGATTCCTCTATGAAATTCCCTTAGCTGGGTTCCATTGTTTGTGAGGTAAAGAAACCTCCTACTTGCCTTCAAATCACATGTGACTTCTGCCTGCCTCTCCAGCCCTGTGGCCTTACTCCTTTGGTTCCTGCACTCTGGCCAGACCGATTTTTCTGTTCATCTTGTACACAGCTGTCCTCTCACTCCAGGCCTTTTGTATGTCCTGTTTGTTTTGCCTGAAATGCTGTTACCCTTGTTTTGAGCAGTTGATTTCTATATACCTTTAGGTTTCAATTCAAAATTTTATGTCCCTGGTGAAACAATCCCTTAATTTTCAGACTTGATTTGGGTATTTATGTCATATGTTTTCATAGTTCCCTATACCTTCTCTTCATTTGCTTACTACTGTTAACAGTGATTCTGATTATCTGTGTCTCTTTTCCCTGGACGAGACCATAGTGTCTTTGAGGGTAGCATTAATGGCTGTTTGGCACACTTTTGGAACTCTAGTGCCAGTGCACAGATGCGTACTAATGAATACTTGCTGGATGAATAAATACCTGTATAGTCAGATAACTTTTCCATTTCTTTAATTACAAGAATTACAAACCCATTTTCTCCAAACAAGACCAACAAAACAGAACTAAGTGGATGTATGGACACATTCTTCCAAGCTTTCCAGGAAATCATTTTCTATATTAAACAGTTTCATAGTATACCTATATACATATGGAAAGCCATTCAGTCATTCTGTGCCAATATCAAATTTGACAAAGACCAAAAAGTAGTTATTATAGACCTAATTCAGTTATGGGAAGCCAGTATAAAATTCTAGCAAATCAGATTCAACAGGATATTAAAAGAACAATGTCATAATCAGATAGAATTTCTCCATTGAATAAAAAAATGTGTGGGGATAGAGGCCCAAATATGAAAAACTACATGATTATTTCAGCCAATGCCAGAAGAGTTTGATAAAACTCAGTATTTATTCTTTAATAAGATGAAGATTACTGTAGTTAATTTTTAAAAAAGAATTTCTTCCAAACCAAGAACCAACATTATGCTATGTAATGAAATGCCAGAGAAATTTCTGTGAAAATAGAATAAAACAAAGCCTCAGTAATACCACCATTAGTTCACTTTTTGTTTTGTTTTTGTTTCTGCCAAGTTCAAGACAACATAATGAAATATAACAGAAATTAGAAGTAGGATTTATGGTAAAAATAGGTGCAGTTCCTGTGATTTGTAGGTGGGAATGGTTATACCTAGAAATGAAAGAGAAAATGAAAGACACTTAGAATTGATATGAATTCATATGAAAGTTGACATTGAATAAAAGATAAGGTTAGTGACTTTTCTACAATATAAAAAGGTAATGTAGTGGGAGAATGCTCCGTTTATTATAGCATTAAAGAATACCTGAAAAAAGATGAGGCTAATCCATAAAGAAAATTATGAAATTTTACTGAAAGATATAAAAAAGAAAATTTTAATGGAAAGTCATACTATGATCCTGAATGGGATGACAGAATAAAAATGTGCATGCTTCCAAAATTGGTTAATAATTACTGTGTCAGAATCCCAAAATGTTTCTTTTGAAATTTAACCAGAAAATTTTAAGTTCATTTGGAAGAATAAGTAAAGGATAAAAACAGACAATTTTCAATGAATAGTTATTAGAAAGAAATAGTATTACCAAATACCATTTTTTTAAAGATTTTTTTTTTTTTAAGATTTTTATTTATTTGTCAGAGAGAGAGAGAGAGAGTACACACAAGCAGGGAGAGAGGCAGGCGGAGAAAAAGGAGGAAGCAGGCTCCCAGCTAAGCAAGGAGCCCGATGCGGGACTTGATCCCAGGACCCCAGGATCATGACCTGAGCGGAAGGTAGCAGCTCAACCAACTGAGCCATTCAGGTGTCCCAAATACCAATTTTTTTTAATAAAAAAAAAATTTAAACAATATAATGCTGAAGACTAATCAAACCTTTCGAATAAGCCCAGAAAGACCTTTCCCGATATGTAAGAAGTTAATACTTGGTTTTAAAAAGAAAATCTGGTGGAGTGGCAAAAAAATTTTTTTTAAATAAATAAGTAAAAAGAAACTTAAAAATCAAGCAATTAGCTTCATAAAACAAAAGATACATGAACAGCCAATAAGCACATGAAAAGATCAGTATATTAATTATAGGCAAATGCAAATTAAGACCCTCTTGAGATACTCCCATATATACCCATTAGAATGGCCAAGTTAAACCTGACAATACCAACTGTTGACAAATATGTAGAATTCTTATTAATGGCTGGTAGAAATGTAAAATGTTACAACCACTTTAGGAAACTGTTCAGCAACTTCGTTTAAAAAGTTAAACATACACCTAATCATACAATCCAATTTAATCAATCACGCCTACATAATGGAAATCCAGTTTACCCAAGAGAAATGAAAACATATGTTCACTCAAACACTGGTCCACAAATGTTCCTATCAGCTTTATCTACATTAACCCTTACTACTAAGATCTGTTAATTTCTCACAACACTTCTGACACCAAATGTGGTTTTTCCACATCAATTAATTCTCTAATTCTCTGCAGATACCAGATGGGAATTCTGCAATTTAATTCAATTCTTACACTATCTACAAGTCAACAGAGACCTCCTCATTAAGGGTTCAGGCCCGAAGACGGCCTCCTACTTCAGGCACCAATCACATATAGTGGGTCCTCAGGTTTCCCACACTTCAGCCTGACCTGGCTACTGATCGGGGTTTCTTAACCCCCTTCTCGGTTTCCATTTTTTGCTATATCATGGCTTATAGAATTCAGTGGAAGCCTTTACATATTACTACTGGTTTATTATAAAGGATACTATAAAGAATACAAATGAACATCCAGATGAAGAGGTATGAGAGATCTGGGAGTCCCAAGTGCAGGAGCTTCCTTCCCCGTGGAGTTGGGGATATATTCTCCTGCTGACACATAGATATGTTCACCAACCTCGACATCCTCCAAACCCCATCACTTAGGGTTTTCATGACACTTCCATTATGTAGGCTTTGATTGATGACATCATTGGCTGTTGGTGGTCGAACTCAGTCTCCAGCCTCTGAACATCAGGGTTAGGGCTGGTAGTTTCAACCCTCTAGTCATACAGTTGGTTCTTCTGTTAACCAACACCCCGTTGTGTAGCTATCAGGGAGCCTGTGACAGTCATTTAATTAGCATGAACTCAGATACGGTTGAGAGGGGGCTTATTAGGAATAACAGAAGATGTTCCTGTATTCCCTATCACTTAAAAAATTCCAAGGATTAGGAGCTTTGTGCCAAGAACTGGAGGAAGACCAACAAAATATGTATATTTTAATTGAGATGTCATTGACATATAATGTTAGTCTCAGGTGCACAACATATTGATTTGAAATTTGTATACATTGTGAAATTATCACCACAATAGGTCTAGTTAATATCTATCACTACACATAATTATAGAATTTTTATATGTGTGATGAGAACTTTAAGATTTACTCTTTTAGCAACTTTCAAATACACGATACATTATTATTAACTATAGTCACCGTGCTGTACCTTACATTCACGTGACTGCTTTTATGACTGGAATTTTGTACCTTTTGACCCTCTTCATCCATTTTGCCCACCTCTTTTCTCCTTTGCCTCTGGCAACCACCAATCTGTTCTGTGTCTATGAATTCGATTTGTTTCACTGTTTAAATTTGACATATAAGTGAGATTAAATGATTTTCATCTTTTTCTGATTTATTTTTCTTAGCACAATGCCCTCAAGGTCCATCCATGTTGTAACAAATGGCAAGATTTCCTTTTTTTTTTTTTTTAAGTGGCTGCATAATGTTCTTTTGTGTATATATACCACATTCCCTTCATCCATTCATCTACTGGTGGACACTTAATGTTGCTTTCATGTCTTGAAAATATGTATTTCTTTCTTTTTTAAAAGATTTTACTTATTTTAGAGAGAGAGATCATGAGGTGGGGGGAGCACAAGCAGACTCTGTGCTGATGTGGGGCTTGATCTCACGACACTGAGATCATGACCTCAGCTGAAATCAAGAGTCAGGTACTTAACCCACTGAGCACCCCAGGCACCCTAAAAATATGTATTTCTTATATCACAGTATCACAGACCCAAACTAGAAACAACCTACTTGTCCCGTCGGTGGATGAATGGATTGTAAAAAGTAGTGTAGCTATGTATGGGATAGACCACTATTCAGGAAAACAAGGGAATGATCCAGTGAGACATGCAACAGTGTAAATAAATCTCATAATTATTATATTGAATGAAAGATGCTGGACTCTGAAGACTTTTATACTGTTAGGACTCCATTTATATAAAATTCTAAATACTTCTAACTAATTTACAGTGACTGAGAACAGCAGATCATTGCTTGCCTAGGGACTGAAAAGCAGTGTGAGAAAACTTTTGGGGGTGAAAGAAATGCTCGGTTTCTTGATTGTGGCAGTAGTTTCATAGTTACATACATCTTTCAAAACTCTCTGAATCATACACTTGAAATAGATGCAATTTATAATGTATGTATGACTGTATTGTGTGTATCATGACATATTGTATGTCTAGCTTTCTCTCATCTGCCACATTCCAGTTGGTCAGTATATCCTGTTGGCTATACTTTCAGAAAGCGTCCAGCATTCAATGACCTTTTGCTATTCCAGTGCTACTCCTCTAGTCCAAGCTATTAGATGATTGTTCTAGACATTCGAGTGGTCTTGAGATGCTATGCCTGCCTTCTGTACAGCAGTAACTAGAGTGAGTCATCATGTTGAAACCTAGGTCTGGTCACATCACTCTCTTGCTCAGTACCTTGTATGATATCATTTTATTTAGAGTAAGTCCATCTTACTGGAGTTCTTACAGTGGCCTTATAGGAACTTACAAGATCTGGCTTCCTGATACCTCTCTGACCTCATGTCCTGCTTTTCTCCACTTCCTGCATTCCACCTGTATTACCTTCCTTGCCTTGCCTTGAGCATTCCAGACAACCTTTACTTTAGGGACTTTGACCTTGCCTTCACTGTAATGTTTTTCTCCAGGCATATATGTGGGTATTCCCTGACTACTATATGTAAGTCACTACCAGCTGCCAATCCCACTCCCTATTTCTAGTCTCTGCTTTATTTTTCTCCACAGCACTTATTACCACCTTACATACTATGCTTCACTTACCGCTGATTTTTTTTTTTTTTTTTTGGTCTCTTTTCCCTGCCTAGGGTGTAGTCTTGTTGAGGGCTGGGAATATTGTACCTCCTCCCACCCCAGCTGTTTTCACATAGTAGGCACTCCACATATGTTTGTGGAATGAATAAAATGCTTTCACTTATACTACATACAAATCAAGTTCATAGTGAATCTCATTGAGTAGATGAAAAGTGGATGATGTGCTTCTGAAGCAAGTTACTGTAAAGTTTCTGTTCTTTGCATTTTCCAGTAGGTATTCTTCATCTTAAATATGGAATTTTAAGGAGTTGTTCAATTAGGGAATTAATTTGATATATAGTATTTTCTGTTTCCTTGTTTGTAAAAGGAGGTAGGTAGACTGATCCCTAAAATCCCTTTTTGTTTTCAAAGTCAGTGACCCTTTTAACCTGAATCCTTGTGGTTTGGGGCTGCTGAGAAACTACCTTTTAGTCTCTCTATAAATTGAGAGTAGTGCCTTTATTTCCTTCAGTCTTTATTCCTTTTTAAAAAAATGCCTGTAGCTCTGTTTGGCGAGGAAGAGGTGAATACTAGGAGAAGTGTGGCAATTCAGGGGACCAGAGCTTATCTCAGCAGCTGGGCTTGGAGGGGGAAAAAAAACATTTCAAATGACTAAGAATGGCCAAGATGTAATCAGAATAGGAATCTGGACATATTTTCTTTTGTCTACCGATTGAGGAATTTAATGGAGGTTATGCCCCAGAATTTAGTTTCAAATTATGAATGTAAGTCAGGAGAGAAAGTAGAATTTGATACATTTTATAGAGAGCAAGGGCTTTGTCCTGTATATAGGTGGATGAAAAAAAAATTTTTTTTTTGGATTTAAAAATTTTTTTAAAGGCATAAAAAAGGAAAGATCACCAGAAGACCACAGCTCTTATTCCTTTGGGCCCTATTAAAAAAAAAAAAAAAAAAAAAGGTTTACTTGAAATAATGCTCTTACAGAAAAGTGAGGAGTAATACAAAAGATAGAGTAAATTTATTTTCATGATCTAGAATGCAGTTCTTTTTTTTCCCCCTTGCTTGTAGCAAGAATTACTATCAAACTCTACTCACTAGGCCAGAGGTCCTTGTGTAAGCCCAAGACTTGCCCCTCCCAAGACTTGCACATTACCTATACTTGTGAGTTTTTAGCCACCATGGCTAAAAATGCAGTTCTTTTTATAGTCTTTAATTTCAAAGTAGTATTGATCATTGGGTTACAGATGTTTTAAGTTTCACCTACCCTTGCTTTTAGGATGAACTAGTTTTATATGCTCCTGTCAGTTCTTGTTTCACTGACTTGGGGAAGCATAAAACGCTGCCATCAGTGATGGATTTTGGTTCATGCATCCATCACTTTTTAGGAATATGCTCCCTAGGGTATTGTTTTACATTGCTTTTCCATCAAAACTTCAAAAGAAGAGATGTCTTGAATATTTTTAGTACCATAGTATTGTTTTCTTGATATACCTAGATATTTGTAACCGCTAAGATGCTGAGCATGAAAACAATGACAGTGTCACTGAGTCACGGTCAGTAGAGCACATGCTGTAGGTGGTTTTTCTGATAGGGCAGATGTTTGTGAGCTGATTCATCCAAAGCCCCGGTGTGCTTCTTAAGTTGTGTTTGCTACAGGTTGGCTTGGTCATGTGCATTCATAAGTTGGGGAGGAGAAAGAGCCCAACCAACCTCTAAAATGGCCAGTATTTACTGAGTACCTATTAAGTGCTAGCCCCTGTTCTTGGTGGGGGAATGGAATGGTGAACAAGATATTTTCTACTCTTTTTTAAAGGAAGATTTTATTTATTTGTTTATGTATTATGTATGTATTTTAGAAAGAGCATGTTTGAGTCAGGGAGGGCAGACAGAGGGGAAGGGAGAGCGGGAGAGAGAATCTCCAGCAGTCTTCTCACTGAGTGTGGAGCCTGATGAGGGGCTGTATCTCACAACCCTGAGATCATGACCTGAGCCAAAACCAAGAATCGGATGCTGTACTAACTGAGCCACCCAGGCGCCCCAGATGGTTTCTACTCTTAAGAATGGATTGTGTAGAAAAAAAGAAAAAAAAAAAGATTGTGTGTATGTGTGGTGGGGTAGATAGATAATAAACATGTACATAAATAAGATAATCTTAATTACCAGTACAATAATGTTGATAAATATGGGGAAGATAAAACAGGTTTTGGTAGATTGCAAAGGTCATGGGGTATGGTGAGAGCTGTTTAGCTGAAGTCAAAGAAAGCTGCATTGAAGAAGTGACTTTTGGATTGGGACCTGAAGGGTGAAGATGAGGAAAAACCATGAGAGGCCATGTATAAGAACATTCCCAGCAGAAAAAACTACAAGGTGATAATAAACCTGGTATGTTCAAGGACAGTGAGCCAAGGGGGAAGAGGAATAAGAGATAATAAGCTTGGAGAAATAGCCAGGGACCAGGTCCCATGGAGATTAGTAAGCCATAGGAAGGAGTTTGGATTTTTAAACACGTGACAGAAGACATTTGTAGGGTTTTTCAAAGTGAGGTATATAATTCCATGTGGAAGACGGACAAGAGGACAGCAGAAATGGAAGGAGGAAAATCAGGTAGGACACTGTTGCTGATGTGGGGGGAAGATGGTGGTGGCTTAGATCACCACAGTTGCAGTGGAGAATCAAGCACTGAAGCCAGTAGAAATTGGCAGAGAGACGAATAGTATGAAGGAAGGAGTCAGGAATGACCCTAATTTTTTGCTGTCAGTAATTAAGGGCATAATGTTGCTATTTGCCGAACTGGGCAAGTCTTGAGGTTGGATATGGAGATGTAGGTTGAGAACATCCTCTCCATTTGGGCCACATTAGCCTTCAGTATACCAAGGAAAACAGTCATCATCATTTACCATCTGAATCCATTGTACCCTTCTTACTTTCAATTTTATATTTTTAAGTTATTTTACAGATAATGTACAGAATTACATATACAGGAATAATGAAAACAGCTTTATTAGAAATGTTAATAAGAATTTAAACATAGCAAACTCAACTTTAAAAGATTTTATTTTATTTATTTTTTTATTTGACAGAGATCACAAGTAGGCAGAGAGGCAGGCAGAGAGCGAGAGGGTTCAGTAGGCTCCCTGCTGAGCAGACAGCCTGATGTAGGGCTCGATCCCAGGACCCTGAGATCATGACCTAAGTCAAAGGCAGAGGCTTAACCCACTGAGCCACCCAGGCACCCTGCAAACTCAACTTTAAAAAAATACTTTTTTCCCCTCATCAGCTTTATTTATTTATTCATTCATTCATTCATTCATTCATTTATTTATTTATTTTTAAAGATTTTATTTATTTATTTGAGGGAGAATGAGAGAGAGAGAGCATGAGAGAGGAGAAGGTCAGAGGGAGAAGCAGACTCCCCAAGGAGCTGGGAGCCCGATGCGGGACTTGATCCTGGAAATCTGAGATCATGACCTGAGCCGAAGGCAGTTGCTCAACCAACTGAGATACCCAGGCGCCCCCCCACCCCACCCCATCAGTTTTAGGTTCATAGTAAAACTGAGCAGAAAGTACAGAGCTAATGCAATATGGCCCCTGCCCCCACTCATGCACAGCCTCCTCCATTATCAACATTTGCCACCAGATTGGCACATTTGTTACAACTAATGAATGCACATTGGCATATTATCACTTGAAGTTCATAGTTCCCCTTAGGGTTCACTTTTGGTGTTGTATATACTGTGGGTTTGGACAAAGGTACAAAGACATGCATCCACCATTATAGTATCATACAGAGTATTTTCACTGCCCTAAAAATACTCAGTGCTGTTCCTGTTCATTCTTCTCTCCCCCATAACCCCTGGAAACCACTAATCTTTTTACCATCTCTATACTTTTGCCTTTTCCAGAATGATGAAAAGACAAGCCACAAAGTGGGAGAAATAATTTGCATCATAAAAGCCCATTAACCAGAACGTCATATAGTTGCGATCATACACTATATAGCCTTTTCAGATTAGCTTCTTTCATTTAGAAATATGCATTGGAGGTTCTTACGTATCTTTTTATGGCTTGAAAGCTCATTTATTTTTAGTGTTGAATAATATTCCATTATCTGGATGTGCCATGGTTGATCGATTCACCTACTGAAGGACATCTTGGTTGCTTCCAAGTTTGGGCAATTATGAATAAAGTGGCTCTGAACACTTACATGGGTAACCTGCCTGCTTAGACCAGTTTGTGTGGGTATAAGTTTTTAACTTCTTTAGGTAAATATCAAGAAGCAAGGTTGCTGGATGGTATGGTAAGAATATATTTAATTTTGTTAAGAAATCTCCAGACTCTCTTCCAAAGTCACTGTGCCATGCCGCATTCCCACCATGAGTGAATAAGAATTCCTTTTGATCCACACCCTCACCAGCATTTCTCGGTGGCAGTGTTCTGGATTTGAGCCATTCTATAGGTGTGTAGTGGTATCTCATTGTTTTCATTTGGGCCTCTCTGGTGACTTGTGATGTAGAGTGTCTTTATGCTTATTTGCCCATCTCTGTATCTTCCTTGGTGAGATAGCTGTTAAGGTCTGTGGCTTATTTTGTAATGGAGTTGTTGTTTGTTGTTGTTGAGCTTTAAAAGTTTTTTGTGTAGTTTGGTTAAGGGGCTTTTATCACATAAGTCTTTTGTAAATATTTTCTCCCAGTCTGTGGCTTGTCTGCTCATCATTTTGACAGTGTCTTTCACAGAACAGAACTTTTTAATTTTAATGAAGTCAGGTCTTCAGTTTAATCAATCCTTTTGTGGATTGGGCTTTTGAAGTCTTAGCTAAAAAGTCATCACCAAACCTAAGATCCATCTAGATATTTTTCCCTGTGTTATCTTCTAGAAGTTTTATAGTCTGACACTTTTATTTAGGTCTGTGATTCATTTTTTTTAAAGAATCTAAGATCTGTGTCTAGATTAATTTTTTTCATGTTGATGTCCATTTATTCCAGCACTGTCAAAGAAGTTAAAGAAATTTGTTAAACTTGTTTGTTAAAGAAGACTGTCTTTTCTTCATTGTGTTGACTTTGCCCTTTTGTCAGGGATCAGTTGATTATATTTATGTAGGACTATTTCCCGGCCCTCTATTCTGTTTCACTGATAAGTTTGTCTTTTCTTTCACCAGTACCACGCGGATTTAATTACTGGAGCTTTGAAAGTCTTAAAATTGATTAGTTTGTTCTCGTCTTTCAATATTATGTCAGCTATTCTGAGTTTTTTTGTCTCTTCATATAAACTTTATTTATATATTTATTTATTTAAAATCAGAATGCTTGTTGTGTGACCAATCATTGAAATCCTTAAAATGAACTGCCTGCTGCATTAATTGCCCTCTTGGGCTGAGGTGGTGTTCTTTCACGGACTCCATGCCTGAATCTGCACAATACAATTCTTAGGTGCCTCATCTGACAGGTTCCAGTGGAATTTCGTTTTTTAGCCTTGGCACTCCAGTTATACTTTCTCTTGCACTTGGCAGGATAGCCACATTTACCACAGGCTGACTTCCAAAGGTGGTAGACCATAGAGCCACAGCAGCAGCACCTGTGAATCTTACTGCGACACTGTCCATATGATGATGACCCCTTCATTATCTTGTTTCCAATAACAAGACCAGAGAGTCCATATAAATTTTTAGCATCAGTTTGCTGATAGCCACAAAATAGCTTGCTGGGAGTCAAAGTCATTTATATTTTGTTTCCTGGTTGTGAAGTCATATAGATATTCAAAATGATGGGGCGCCTGGGTGGCTCAGTGGATTAGAGCCTCTGCTTTTGGCTCAGGTCATGGTCCCAGGGTCCTGGGATCCAGCCCCGGATCAGGCTCTCTGCTCAGTGGGAAGCCTGCGTCCTCCTCTTTCTGCCTGCTTGTGATCTCTGTCTGTCAAATAAATAAAAAATTATAAAAAAAAAGAGACAAAAATGAGAAAAGTCCTTACATATAATTAACTCATCAATTGCCATTGATAAACCTGGAACATATACATTGAATACATACTAATTTCAGATTTCAAATACATTTCTAATAGGCTTTGGCTTATCATTACTTATCGTTCTTGTGTTTTCATTGTCAAAGCAATACTTTGGAAAATTTTGATGGCTGATTTTTTTAAAGATTTTTAAAATTTATTTTACAGAGATCACAAGTAGGCAGAGAGAGAGAGGAAGGAAAGCAGGCTGCCTGCTGAGAAGGGATCCCAATGCGGGGCTCCATCACAGGACCCTGGAACCATGACCTGAGCCGAAGGCAGAGGCTTTAACCCACTGAGCCACCCAGGCATCCACTGGCTGATGATTTTGTTTGGGAAAAAAAAGGATGACCATTATCAGTTGAAAAGCATTTTTGTTTTTTAAATTAATAAATTTACAATTAGAATGATCTATTCAATGAGGTTTTCATTTCTATGTCACCAGTTTCCTTCTTTTCCATACACCTTTGTATAAATATCTGCCTACAGCATTTATACATCTGTGAGCTTTATAATGTAAAGTTTGCTGTATAAACATTATAAAAGATGAAAGAATATTGCCACTTATTCTTTTAGGTAAGTGAGATAGTCCAGATTCTTGTAACATAGTACATGATAAAGTCCTTATGGAATTAGCTATGAATCCTGTATTTCCTTTTTGTCCTTAAAAATATATTGTAAACTCACTCCTTCTTAGATTTGAGAAGATTCATCTAGAATTATTGCCACTTACAAATTCATTATCTGAAATTTTACCATGACCTGCCTGTTCACACTCAGCATCTAATAATTGTGAAACATTTTTCTCCATTGATCTCTTTGCCATTATGGGTGGATAATGAAATATTCTGAATTCTCAGCTGTGTCCACTGTGTCCACTCAGCTATGTCAAATTCCCAGCTATGTCCAAAATGAATACAAGGATGGTTTGTCCAGACTTCATTTTGAAAGACGAGGCAGGGGGCATCTGGGTGGCTCAGTGGGTAAGTGGCTGACTTCAGCTCAGGTCATGATCCCAGGGTCCTGGGATGGAGTCCCACGTCAGTCTCCTTGCTCAGCAGGGAGACTGCTTCTTTCTCTTCCTGATGCTCCCCCTGCTTGTTGTGCTCTCTGTCTTTTTCTGTCTCTGACAAATAAATGAAAGATGAGGCAATACTTTTTGGGTAACGCAATAAGAAAGCTGAAGGATGGTACAGTAGTGCATCCTCCTTCTAGGCAGTTCCATTATTCTTCCATTATCTTATTATTTAATTTTTAAAGTATAGTTGGAAATAACTGGTGAGTAATGATGAAATAATTGCCAGGATGATGAACTAGAAAAGATTTCAAGATTATAGGAAAAACACTGAGGTCCCATAATATATCTTGGATTTATAAAAGGGTCCAATGTAGTTATATGGTAATTGCAAGGAAAAAATGACTTTATTATTTTTTAAAATAAATTTTCTTTTTGTTCTTTGGAGGACCTCTAGGAAAAAATAGTCATGAAATTTCAATCCTTATAAACAGAATTGCTCAAAAAAGAAATTAAGAAATAAAATTTGGATCCAGTAGAGCCTGATGGTATTACCAAGGGTTAAGTGTGAAATGTGTATTAGATGTCCTGGTGGTGATGTGGATTAATGATTGTCTCTGTGAGGCTGGAGCTCTGGGGAGAGCCAGACTAGAGATTTCATCTGAGAGTCAGCAACACATTTTTGGTATTTAAAGGCTTGAGTCTAGATGGGGTCACCTGGGAAGGGAGTATAAATTGAAAAGAGGAAAGAGCCAGGAATAGACCCATGGCATACTAGACTTTTCAAAAGTTTAATGAAGGAAAAGAAGTTTCTGAGAAGGTGTAGTCAGTGAGATAGGACCCTGTGATATTTAGAGAAGAGTGTTTTAAGGACAAAGTAATCAGTTGGGCCAAAGAATGCTAAGAAATAATTTTTAAAAAATGAGCTCAGAGAAGTTTAACCATTGACTGCAAAAAGAAAAAAAAAAGAAAGGACATCATTGACGACCTTGAGAAGAGCTATTTCATTGACATGGTTGGGCCAAAAGCACATTCATAGTGGATTGAAGTGAGAAAGTAGAGATAAAAAGTAAAGACAGCTTTGTCAGTAGATTTTGTTGTGAAGAGAAAGCAGAGAAATGGTAGGTAATTGGTGGAAGTTTCTTTTAATCCACATTAGGGAATTGAGAGGAGTGGGTAGAGTACCTAGAATTGGGAGTGTGAGCCCGGAAGATGTTGGTACCTTCTCATAAGGTTTTATATTAATATTCTCTAGGAAGGAATAGAATAGTCCGGACTGCTCAGTTTCTCCCTCCCTCCCTTCTCTCTTTTCCTTTTTTGATGTTAAAAAACTCTTCAGGGTTTTTACTTGCTTTTTTTGTGTGTTAGAGACAAAACACTGAGCACTGGCTTGCCTTGTCTGATTTTCAAGAGGGAAAAAAATTAAATCTTAAGCAAATCCCAGTTTTTTGGTATATATTTAATACTTTAAGTGAAATATACTGGTAGCAAGATTTTCTTATCATTTGGGGCATGTATGAACTATAATAATTAATTACTGTCTAAATGATAAGATGAAATGAAATAGCATTTAATTTAGACTACTCTAAAATTTGATTTTATCTATTGTTTTCTTATATGAACATTGCATAGGATTATGAAGAACAAAGATTCTGAAAATGTATTTTATGTTTTGAGTTATAAATAATTAAAATTGGAGGGGCGCCTGGGTGGCTCAGTGGGTTAAGCCGCTGCCTTCAGCTCAGGTCATGATCTCAGGGTCCTGGGATTGAGTCCCGCATCGGGCTCTCTGCTTAGCAGGGAGCCTGCTTTTCTCTCTCTCTCTCTCTCTCTCTCTCTCTCTCTCTCTGCCTGCCTCTCCATCTACTGTCAAATAAATAAATAAAATCTTTAAAAAAATAAAATTAATTAATTAATTAAAATTGGGGAAAAGTCTTGAAAACCTTTACTGTAGAAACTAGTTTATTAAATATCTAGTGAATGGGCCAGTTTGAAGCAGTCAGAATTTAAAATACTATTTTGGATACTGTTTTGTTTCCTTAAAAAATAGTATTTCTCCAGAGTGTGTAAGGGTTATATCCAGTGAAGTTGGCTCTGATCTTGTCCCAAGTTTTCTTATCTGCCTTAGATTTGGCATATGATTTTCAGAAAATGTTCAGTTTTGATACGTAGTTGTGCCAACTTCATTATTTTATGATTTACAGGAATCAAAACATCTTCTTTACAACTTTTCATCTTTATTCTTTATTTTACTTATTTTGTGTTAAAATCTTAAGCCTTTGTGTTTGATGTGATAGCTCAATATTGTAAGCCTACTTAGACAATAAGACTTTCTGGAACAATTCTAAGTGAGATTCCGGGAACTTAGTGGCAGTTAAATAATACAGATGTCTTGGCTTTTTAAATTTTCATGGTTGGCTTTCACTAAATGAGATTGTTGGATGTAGAAATTATTTAGCATCATTTTCAAAAATCCCTTCAGACTAACTTCCAAACCTAGTTTCTAAAATTCTCCAAAAAAGCAAGATCTCAAAATTTTATAAAGTTGACCATTTAAAAAATTCTTTGGTGTTAATGATAAGATGGTTAGTTAAACTTATTTGGGGTGTAATGTTTGCCAAAGTATTATTTTACATGTTCCTGCTCATAAATTTTGTATTTTAATGTTTATTTAGCTTCTTTGGTTCTCTCCCTTTTCCTCTCATTTCAACACAAGAGTTCTTTCTTCAATTTCACTGCAAATTTTGAGAGGTTTCCTCAAACAAATTTTGAGCATCCTGTAGCATTATATCATGGGCTGTAAAACACTTTATTTTTGGTCCCTGCCCAAGACCTGGCCAGTTGCATGTCTTCAGTAATCTTGATGTATTTGAAGTTTTGCTAATAAACCCTTTGAAGCTTGTGGGGCTTTTCTCCTTTTTTTTTTTTTTTTTTTTTTGGTACCTTTTACCTGTAGTATTGTCTCCTAACCTGCCTCTCTAGCAAATTCCTGCTTATTCCCTACATTTCTGCTGACAGTTCACCTCTCTCAATGGGTTTTTTCTGGTGCTACTTTTTAAATATTCCTGCTACACTTTGCAGATACTTTTGCTGTAGAAATTATTTAAATATAGTTGTTGCAGATTTGTCTTCTCCCTAGACCTGCAGTGTCCACTAGAGTAGTTCCTAGCCATAAGTGGCTAGTGAGCACTTAAAATGGGGCTACTTCAACTGAAGAACTGAATTTTTTAACTTTACTTACTATAAATTAAATGTGAATAGCCACCTGAGGCTAGTAGCTCCTTGGTTAGACAGCATAGTTCATAGCCTTTGTAGTAGTGTGCTTATAGAATGAATATGGAAAGATGTGGGTAAAGAAATGTGTCCTTAAGTGTAAAATACACTCTGAATTTTGAAGACAATACAAAAAAAAAAAAAAGGAATGCCATTAATAATTTTAAATATATTGAAATGGTACAATTTTAATAGATTAAATAAAATACATTATTTAAAATAATTTCACCTGTTTCACTTTTCTTTTTCTTAAAATAGCCACCAGAAAATTTAGAATTCTACATTTGATGCACATTTGGGGCTCACATATTTCTCTTGGACAGTGGTGCTCTGACAATGATCTCCTTTTTAGGCAAAGACCTTGTCTTTTCATTTTATCACAACTATTATGGCACCTGCTATATAGTAGGTGCCCAATAACCAGCTGTTGAATGAATGAAATAAGTTGTTTCTAGAAATTGTAATCAGAAGCCTTTTGAAGAATTGAAACTTCAGATTAAATTAAAGGACTTTGCCAGTCTTTAGGTGTGTGTCTATTTCATAGTATATTTTGATACATGATACATAAATAAACTCACACATCTGCACATTGAAGGAAGAAGCACGATCTAGAAAGACAATAGTCTTAGCACTTTTCCAGAGCACTTTCTATAATGATTTCATTATAATCATCAAAACAGCGTCTATGGCTCATCAGGGAGGCAGGTTTTACTAATAATCTCCATTTACAAGAAACTGAGGCAGAGAAATTAAATAACCTGCCCTAAAACACAAAAATATTAACTGGCAAGCCCATGACTTGAATTCAGGCAGTCTGGCTTCATAGTTTGTATTTTTAACCAGTATGCTAAGATGTCTGAAGTAGGTAATTTTGGTCACCCATGATTAATTACTTTAAAGGTATGAAAGGATTTGTTTGAGTGAATCTTGGAGACATTTAGACTTGGAGGACCTTTAGTGTTTGGATTCCTTTGCTCTCCTGGAATGAAAGAAATTTACTTAGAACTTGCAGTCTGCTTTTAATTACTTTAAGATTTATTAAAGTTCAGCAGTTAAAATCTGATTCTGTCTATTTAGTGAGCTCTACATTTGTGTTTTTAGTGACAGGTTTTTTTGGGGGGGCTTACTTTCTTTATATAGGGTATAAGTAAAAATTGTCATTCGGCTTCTGGGAAAACAGGAAAATGAATGGTTGCTTATATACTGGTCCCAGGAATCAACTTCCTTCTTGTATGAATAAGGAAAATATCTTCTCAGTGACGAGACCTGTAATACTTTACTTTTGGGGGAAAGTGAAAAGGCAAGGATGTAAGTTTATTTCTCCTCAGCTTTCTATTAACATTTCCCACTGAAGGTTTTATTTCATATCTAATTGAAAATCCAGTATGCTATTATACTGAATAAATCTTATCAAATGAATAGTCATGAAGCAGCAGGGTATAATATTCAAGGGAAAAGATACATTCCTTTTCATTTTTAACGTGCTGCCACAAATTCCCATATATGCTGTTTTTCCCCCTGTTCACATTATTCTTTTCAGTAGTGACATATCTTTTGAGGATTCATACATTCATAAGGGCATTCTGGAAAATTTAGCTTGAAAAATATGTTGAAGGAGTCATATAGATTCTATGTAGTGAAAATGAATTTACTTGCAGGCATCATCATTTTGCAGTCAAATTGGTTTTTTCTTTTGCTTGTATGTGTCTCTGTTGGTGGGTGGGCACTTGGGTTGGCAGTTCTGCTTCATGCTGCCACCAAGGGACCTTGAGATCTTTTGTCTTGTCCCATTGTCCTCTAAGGAAGGTGTTGCTCTTGCCAGCAGAGATGAATCTGGATCACCGCCACCACAGTCGCATTCTGGTCTGTGTGACGAGGGCAAAACCAGGTAGAGAGCAAGCAGCTTTTAAAAAATACACAACCTGGGAGTTACATACCACATTTCCTCCTCCTATCCCATTGGCTAGAACCTAGTCACATGGATACATCTAGCTGCTCAGGAGGCCCAGAAATGTAAGTTTTTTTTTGGTTTTGTTTTGTTTTTAAATTTTATTTCTTTGAGAGAGAGCAGGAGGGAGTGCTCACCGGCTGGGGGAGTGGCAGAGGGAGAGGGAGAAACAGACCCCCTTGCCGAACAGGGAGACTGACTTGAGGCTCAGCCCCAGGACTCTAGGATCATGACCTGAGCCACCAGGCGCCCTAGGTGTTATATTTAAAGAGAAAGATGAGCTTGGAAGATTATTAGTCTCTCCCCTGTGAATAATTCTCATTTATTCTGCATCTATTGTATTTTAACATTATGCTTAAGTGCTTTATCTGTTTTCTCATTGGGTCCTCTGGCTGGGATGCAGAGAGTTTTTTTTTAACGGCTCAGTTTAGGTCATCCAGAGGTAGAAGAGCTAGAATTTGAACTCAGGGTCTGTTGGACTCCCAGAGATTGTGCTGTTCCCACCACATGCCTGAGAGTTTAATTAATTAGAAGAAGGGGTCAAGATTTTTGACTCAAGCAACTGGAAAGATAGCACTGTCATTAACAAAAACAAAAAAGTTGGACAATGTTGAGTGAGATGATCAAGGATTTGCATCAAGGTATTTTAAACTTAAGATACTTGTTTAATCCAAGTGAAAATGTGGTATAGGTAGTTGTATTTGTGAATTTTGAGTTTAGGATAAATGGTTTGGCTAAAGACATTAATTTGGTAGCTTCTAGTTTATAAATGGCATTTAAAATAAGAGAATAAGTGTAGATAAAGAGAATAGGTCAAAGACTGGAGTAGTCCATCATTAAAAGATCTGGGAGATGAAGAAGAATTAGAAAAGACTGCTTTCATGGATGAGCTTTTATTCCTGTCCTCAATTTTCTCAGTGTGTTTCTGTCTCTCACACACAGAAGGAGAATGTCCTACTCTGTGCTGCTTTTGAATCCACCAATAGCAAATTGGTGATTCTTTTATCATCCTAAGAATCATAGATGGTGTCTTTGAAGTGGGAAGTATAGCCCCAAGTATCTGGGCCAACAAAGCCAAGGAACGAGAGACTCGATTCCCAGTATGCTACTTTTTAACCAAATGGGAATCTGAAGGCAAACTCTTTTTTTTTTTTTTTTAATTTTTTTATTTATTTGACAGAGATCACAAGTAGGCAGAGAGGCAGGCAGAGAGAGTGACAGGGAAGCAGGCTCCCTGCTGAGCAGAGAGCCCGATGCGGGGCTCGATCCCAGGACCCTGAGATCATGACCTGAGCCGAAGGCAGCGGCGTAATCCACTGAGCCACCCAGGCGCCCCTGAAGGCAAACTCTTAATCTGTTGATACCTGGTTTGGTGTTTTCACTACTCCTGTATTACTTCGGTAATACTACACATCTCTTTTCTTTTCTGGCAAGTAGTCTTTCTAATTTCTTGCTTGTTTTTGTTTTTGTTTTAATTTTCCAAGTCTCCTGAAGCAACTTTCTAGTTAGTAATGAGTATTACTTTCTAGAATGTGCATCTCAGCAAAGAATACATAAAGATTTAGAGATACTTTTTAGAAGAGTTCTACTTACTTTATCCCCCAAAGCGTATAAGCCTTGTGAGTTGTTAGGTCTGCCTTTGTAGTTCACAATATGAATCTGTTCCCATATATCTGAATTGTTCAGGTAGAAGTATTTTTCTAGAATAGTGAACACCACACATTGAAAGAAACAAATGGCTGAGATTCATAACAGTTTCATAACAGTTAAGTTCAGTTTTAGATTTTTGAAAAGGAGAAGTAAGCTTCTATCTTGATCTCTAATTCTTTAACTTCAGACAGCTAGAGCTGGTAGCATGCATTTTGTTGCTGTGATTGGCAAATTCCTCAGTCTTACATATAACCCAAATCTCTCATTCCTAATTTCTTTCCCAGATCAAGTCTGGCATTTTTTGTAGAATCCCATCAATCACCGTACAATAAATTTAATTCTTTATTTATATTTAGTTTTGAGCTGTTCCTGTAGCAAAGCACCACCAGTTTAGTGGCTTAAGCTACAAACATTTATTATCTTTCAGTTTGAGTATTCAGAAGTCCAGCACGGGTCCCACTAGACCAAAATCAAGGTGTCGCAGGGCTGCCTTCCCTTTGGAGACTCTAGCAGGAAACCTACTTCCTTGCTTATTACTCAGGTGTTGGCAGAATTCAGTTGCTTTTGGGACTGAGACCCCGTTTTCTTGGTGGGTGTCAACTGAGAACTGTTCTTAGCTTCCAGAGTCCTAAGTGCCCCCCCCCACCTCATCCCTCCATGTCTCTTGGCTTATGGCCCCTTCTTTCATGTTCAAAGGCAGGGATAGCAGGTTGAGTCATCCTCAGGCTCTGAAATTCTCCTCCTCCTTCAGTCTCATTTCTTTCAGACTAGCAAGTTAAATTCCTTTTACAGACTGGTGATTAGTATGGGCCCATGGGGATTTTCAAGGGTAATCTCAACATCTCAAGGTTCATACTCTAATCACATTTGCAAAATCCCTTTTGTCATGTGTAAAGTAGCATATTCCCAAGTTAATAGAGGTGGATAGCCTAGGGTGGGGACATCTTTAGGAGTGCATTCTGCCTCTTATAGCATTTCTCATGTTTATATATGTCTAAGTAGAATATAAAGTGCATAAAATTTCTATATTCTGTAAGTAGAATATAACGTATATAAAGTATAACCAGTATATAAAGGGGCTCTCAAGCAGAGTCCCTTGTTTGGCTTTAGCAATAAAAAATAATTTTGGCAAACTCTCATTCCTTTGTCTTCCCTCATCCCTTTTAATATGATTGTAATCCCAGGGAATTTAGTTTAGAATTTGAGAAGAGATAAAATTAATCTCTATGACTAAAACTTTAGTATAACTAGTTTTATCTAAGTCACAATATTCCAACTCTATTTAATTGTGATGCTCAGGAGACAAGAGAGAAAAGCTTTAATATTGATGGTGACAGTGATGGTGATTACAATTACGATGTTGAACCTTTGAGGGGTTCAGTTTCCTTTTCATAAACATGAAAGTTCTCTTGTCTTTTGAAAATTCTCTTCTAATTGTTGATGTCTGAGAGTTTCGTGTTTAATTCAGATTGTTCAACCCATTTTTTAACTGTACCTGGGGATCTTACTCTGACTTGAATCTTGTGATTTATATGGAAAAGGAAATGTGTTTATGAAGTGACAGCATGGTTATATATTTCTTTTTTCAGTTGCTTTGTCAATATCAGAAATAAGAATGTCTAGTACACTTATACTTTTTCTGCCTTTTAAAAGATTATTAGAAAACTTAAAGGTGCCTCATATTTTAACATGTGAATGCCATTTTAGTACAAAAGCAAGCAGGTACTGATATTTACATATGAGATCTGTCCTTAGGTAACTGACTTCTGATGCTATTTCTTCTTAGCGATGTTTGATAAATTCAGTTCTGGTACTAAATAGCAGTGCCAGTGCCTCAAATCTCTGTTATTTGAAGGATATCTAAGCGATCTAAAGGCCTGGAATGAATACTGTTGGGGGTGGGGTGGGACTCGAACATATATGTTTTTCTCTACCTTTTTATTTTGAAAAATAACAAGCCTCAGCATAGTTGCAAGAAGAGTACAACAAACACTTGTGTAACCCTTCACCCATATTCACTGATAGCATGTGCGTAAATGTAGCAAAATATTAACTAACATGCGTAAGTGTGTGTGTATATTGTGTGTATCTGTATAGGTATAAGTACAGATTCTTTTCTCCCTGAATTATTTGACAGTTGATTGCAGACATTTCACTTAGAAATATTTTAGCAAGTATCCCACTCGGGAAATTTAACAGTGATACAATACTATTATGTATTATGTAGTTCATATTCAGATTTCCACACTTTTCAGATTCTGAAATAGCAAATGATTTTGAAAGGGCATTTATTACTTTGAAAATAGGAAAATCACTTTGAAAAGAATTTTAAATATTTATCATGTGAACACCATGGCAAATTCTAAATGAATGCCCTGGAGTACGGTTCAAAGCCACAGAGAATTCAAGCTGTGCATTTTCAAATACAGTTTTAGGCATCAAAACTATCAGCAAATGATGTGAAGTCCTAAGCTTTGTGTACTCTTCGTTTTTTTTATAATTTACATACTTTTTTTTGTGGACATAAGAACATGGAGACTCCAAAGTCTTGAGATGGGAATGGAGTAGAAGGTTTCTTGTCAAGTTCTCTTTGAACTCTAAAATTCTATGGTTTCAATAATTTAACAGATATTAACTATCTATTAAATATGTAACATTTGCTGGGTGCTCTAGGAAATATGGAGATAATCTTTGATCTCTAAGAATTCAAAGGGAGAAAGAAATTGTAACAAAGCAATGAATGAAAGTAAAGTGTATGTGAAGAACAGTAAGATATATATATTAACAAAATACAATGAAAATTCAGAAATAGAAGAAAGTGGGCTGGGTGAGAGAGAATAGGTAGGCTTTACTGGGTTGTAAATATTTGTTAACAGAAATCCTGGTTTCTATTGTAGTTTTCCTGTTTATGTAAAAATTTTAACTGGAATTAACTGCATGAAGCATCAGGCAAGTATAACTCACGTAGGTTAACTGAACAAAAATAGAAGCTCCTGTAAGTGATACAGTGCAAATACGAATAAGCATTACAATTTTTAATGAAAAGAATATATTAAACTAAATTTAAGTGTAGAGAAGTGGAAATTAAAAAGAAAAATATCTGTAGCCATCCCATTGAAATCTAATACCTGCCGATATGTCACTTGATTATCTTTCCATTATCTCTTCTGTCTTGTCTGTATATTTATTTACATTGATCTTGCCAAATGTAAATTATAGTTTTAAATTATAAAATAATCAGTTTTCATTTTATTTATTTTTTAAAGATTTATTTATTTATATGAGAGCAAGAGAGAGGGAGGTGCGGGGCAGAGGGAAAGAATCTCAAGCAGATTCCCTGCTGAGCACGGGCTTAGGACTTGATCCCAGGACTCTGAGATCATGACCTGAGCTGAAATGAAGAGTCAGACTCTTAACCAATTGAGCCACCCAAGCGCCCAGTTTTTTTTCATTTTAGTATCACATTTTGGTAAACACCATTTTAAAAAAGGAATATAACAGGGGCGCCTGGGTGGCTTAGTGGATTAAGCGGCTGCTTTCAGCTCAGGTCATGATCCCAGAGTCCTGGGATCAAGCCCTGCATCAGGCTCAGGCTCTCCACTGAGCAGGGAGCCTGCATCCGCCTGTCCCTCTGCCCTCCGCTCTGCTACTTGTGATCTTTATCTCTCTGTTGAATAAATAATAAAAATCTTTAAAAAAAAAAAAAGGAATATAACATTGAGTGCATCTCTCCTGATTTTTAAAAACCATCCCCTTTGTCAAACGAAGAATTCAGTCTTTGTAAAGAGGAAACAATTGCAGAAGTGGTAAATTGCTGATGAGAGAACAGACCCATCTCCTCGAAAGGATCCACCTTCATTTTTCACCCTGACAGTTCAACACACCAAATGTTTCATTGTCATTTCTTTTGCTAATTTGTGGCTAACATTTTTAACAGACCATTGCTGAATTATTTAAACCTTCCATGGGATTGAGTCTAGAAAATTCAATGCTTTGTTGACTATTGGGAAGGAGTGTTCTGTATATAGTTTTGCTTTTATAAAATACCTTATTAAAAGGGGGGAAAGGTGGGGTGTCTGGGTGGCTCAGTCGGTTAAGCGGCTGCCTTCAGCTCAGGTCATGATCCTGGGGTCCTGGGATTGAGCCCCACACTGGGCTCCCTGCTGCTCCCCTTGCTTGTGCTCTCTGTTAAATAAATAAAATCTTAAAAAAAAAGTTTAAAACGGGGGAAAGGCATAAGAAGCAAGTGAAAAAGAAATGTGATTGGCACACTGGGAAAATTAAAAGACTTTTATGACAACTAGTAAAAATCTAGAAAAATTAAAATTTTGTGTAGTATTTAATTAGTAATTCAGACATAGACTACTGAACAGAAAATGGTCTTTCTCTGGCACCCCATAATTCCCCTAGATCCCCTTCCAGGGGGCAGTTACTGTTATTCTGTTCTAGTGTCTCTTTACAGGCTGTTTGGTGCGTATATAAGCACATGTTCACACATTCACATATGAACATATTATTCAACTTAATACAGTAGCTATCTCATACCCATTCGGATGGCTACTATTTAAAAAAAGGAAGAAAGGAAAGAACCAGTGTTGGTGAGGATGTGGAGAAATTGGAACCTTAGTGCACTGTTCATGGAAATGTGAAATAGTGCAGCAGCTATTGAAATCAGTGATGGCAGGTAGTTCCATAAAAAATTAAACATAGAAATACAACATCCAGGGACACCTGGGTGGCTCATTCAGTTAAGCATCCGATTCTTGGTTTCTGCTCTGGTCATGATCTCCGGGTTGTGATATCTGAGCCCTGAGTCTGGCTCTGCGCTAGGAGTCTGTTTGGGATTCTTACGCTCCTTCTCTTTCTCTGCCCCTCCCCTTGTGCATGCATGCTCCCTCTCCCTCTCTCTCTCAAACAAATAAAATCTTAAATTTTTTACACCTTTTTTTTTTTTTTTTAAATATATAACACCCTTGGAGTTCCTTTCATGATTCTCAAATATCTGTCTCCAGGTTCAACTTTCTTGAACCCCCTGCTTGCCATCTCTGCCTGGTTGTTTCATAGGCATCTCACCATCACATGTCTAAAACGGGACTCGTGGTTACTATTTTTCTACCCAACCTGTTCCTTGCCATGTATTTTCCTCTACAGTAAATGGCAGCTCCATTTGTTGAGTTATTCAGGCCCAAGCTCTTGGAGTTGTCTTCAGCTTCTGTCTTTTTTGCACATTTCATATCTAACACTAGCAAATTCTGCAGGTTCTAACTTCAGAATATCTCACATCTGGCAGCTTCCACCACCTCCACCTACCCTAGTCAAACTGACTTTCCTTTCTGCTGGAGTTGTACTTCTGCTGGCCTCCTGATGATTTTCTCTGTGTCCACTCTTGCCTCTTTAAAGGTCCTTCCCACAGAGATTTTATTTTATTTTTTTTTAGATTTTAAAACTCTTTCTTTTAAGAACATTAACCAATTGTTGCACTTCCCTGTTCAGAATTCTTCGATGAACACTCACAGCACTTTGGATAAAGTAACACAGTTCCCACCATGGCTTACAAATCCCTACCGGGTCTGGCTTGGCTACCTTGCTGACCATAGCTTCTGCCACTGTCTCCCATGTTTTCTCAGTTCCAGCATTAGTTTCCCTGGACATTACCAAGAACAGTCTAGCCTTAGCCCCCCCCCCCCCTTGATTACCCTACCCTGAAACACCCCTAGATATCCACACAACTATCCATAAAATGCTTCCCTCCATTCATCCGGATACCAACTCAGATGTCATCTTTTCAGATCTTACTTGGCTACCTTATCTACCCAGTTAGTATGTTCTATCCCGTCATGCGTATTTCCTTAACTTGCTCTGTTTTAATTCATAGCGTTCATCTCCCTGACATCATGATTTATATTAGTTTGTTTTAGTCCATTTCCCCTAGTAGGCTTTGTGTCTGTTCACTACCTGGAGCAGTGAATGGCTTGTGAACAATAGTGCCTGGCTTGTGAAAAGTGGAGTGTAATATTAAAAATGACAACAACGATGACAACAAACCGCAGCTCTGGTAGATTGCTTGGGTTCAAACGCCATTTCCACTACTGTGATCTTGAGCAGGTTGCTGAACTTTTGGGTGCCTCAGTGTTCTCGTCTGTGAACTGGTGATAACAGTCTCTGTCTCTAGGACTGTTCTACATAAAAAGAATTAATCGAAGTTGAAGTGCTAGTTCCTGTCACATAGTGAATGTATAAGTTATCTGTTGCAGCATGATATATTACCCCACAATAAAGTGGCTAAGACAACAATAAGCATTTTTATCTCATAATGTTTCTGAAGCTGAAGAATTCAGGAGTGGCTTGCTGCTCATCTCTCACAAAGTGACACTCAAGATGGAGGCCAGGCCTGCAGTCATCTGAAGGCTTTATTGGGGTTGGGGTCATGCATTCATGATGGCTCAGTTACGCTCAGGGCCAGCAAACTGATGCCAGTTTATGGTTGGCAGGAGGCCTCAGCTCTTCACCACGAGGCTCTCTTCATAGGGCTGTTGAATATTCCTCTGGCTTTCCCCAGAGCAAGTGATGCCAGAGAGAGCAAGGTAGATTAAGTCACAATGTCTGTGGTGAGTTAGCTTTAGAAACTACAGACCATAGAATATTCCAGTGGTCACACAGGCCAACCCAACTGAAGTAGGGTTGGGGCACTTCACAAGGTGAATACAAGGAGGCAGTAATCACTGGAGGCCATTTTGGAGTGTGGTGGCCTTAATAAGTGATATATAAGTTTTACTATTATTATAGTAGATAAAATATTTGCACAGAAGCATAAAGATCCAATTCATTTTGATGATGTTGTTGTGTGGTATGTTGCTCATCCTGTAGTTTTCAGCTTCTCTGCATCTTAATATTTAAGGTGCTCTTTTGTTAGTTGCATATACTTCTGGTTTTGACCCAGTAAAATAATCTTTCTTTTAATTGAATATTTAATCAACTTGCATTTACTATAATAACATTTTGGTTTGAATCTTTCTGTTACTTTTTACTTGTTCTACCTGGCCTACGCTGTTTAGTCTCCTTTCCTTCCTGCTTTTGAATTTTTTTTTTTAACCTTTCATTTTATCCTATTAACTTGTTAGTTGTATCTTTTTTTTACTATTCTTTTAGTGATTTCCTAGAGGTTAAAACTTGCTTATTTTTTTTTAAAAACTTGGTCTGATCATCACTTCCTGACAAAGTGAGGACTTTGGAACACTTCAACTCCCATTTATTACCCTTCTGCCTTTGGGCTGCTCTTACAGTGAATTTTGATTCTCTGTATATTTTAAACTCAGGACATGATTTTTGTTGTTTTATATAATCATTGAGATTTACTGACATTTTCACACCTTTCAATGATAATGCACTGTTATGTGTTATCGCTTCTGTCTGGGATTATTCTTTGTTTGCTAGAAGAACTCCTTTCATTATTACTCCCTGTACTGCAATTCTGCTGATGGTAAATTCCCTTGATTTGTATTTGTTTAGAAATGTCTTTATTCCACCTCCATTTTTTAAGAGTATTTTATAGAATTTAGGTAGGGTGTTATTTTTTCCTAGCTCTTAAAATATTTTATCCAATTTTCTTCTGACTTATATTTTCCACTGAGAAGTGGGAGTTGCTCTTTTGAAGGTACCACTCTGCTGCATTTCAGAGTTTCTCCTCCTCATTTTAGCAGTTTGTACTCTGATGTGCTAAGTATGGTTTCTGTTGTGTTGATTGTCCTTCTTTTTTTCCCCCTCGGGTAGCAAATGAACAGTTTAATTTTATACTATATTGATTGACTGGTACATAGTTATGTATATATGCACATGTTTTTTTTTATTATTAACGTATGATGTATTATTTGCTTCAGGGGTACAGGTCTGTGAATCATCAGTCTTACACATTGCACAGCACTCACCGTAGCACATACCCTCCCCAGTGTCCATTAACCAGCCACCCTGTCCTTCCCAGCAACCCTCAGTTGGCTTCCTGAAATTGAGACTCTTTTATGGTTTGTCTCCCTTCTGATCTTATTTGTTTTATTTTTTCCTTTCCTACCCACTACGATCCCCCACCCTGCCTCTCAAATTCCTTTTATTAGAGAGATCATATGATAATTATCTTTCTCTGATTGACTTATTTCGCTGAGGGGGCACGTGCACCCGAATGTTTATAGCATCAGTGTCCACAATAGCCAAACTATGGAAAGAACCTAGATGTCCATCAACAGATGGCTGGATAAAGAAGAAGTGGTGTGTGTGTGTGTGTGTGTGTGTAATAGAATACTGTGCAACCATTCTGCTGAGTGATTATCCTTCTAAGTGTCCGTATTGCTTCTTGAATCCATGGTTTGGTGTGTAAGGTCAGTTTGGGGAAGTTCTTGGCTGATGTATCTTCATATATGGCTTCTGCTATAGCCGCTTTCTCCTGTTCTCTGGGACTATAGTTAAATCTGTGAGACCTTTTCACCATGTCTCTTGTTCGTATGCTCATTGCTGTATTTTCTTACATTTTTTCTGTATTTTAGTCTGGATAATTTTTGCTGATTTACCCTGCCGTTCAGTAATTTGTTCCCCTGTTCTGTCAAATATGCTTGTGAACCCCATCTATGAAGTTCTTAATTTCAGTTATTGTCTTTTTCAGTTCTAGAGTTTTCATTTGATTGATGTCCCTCTGACTTTTTGTTGTGGAACGTTTTCATAATTTGAAAATTTCAAATTTTGAAGAAGAGAACAATCAATACTCATACACTCTGTTTGAATTTATCAGTTGAATACATTTTGCTGCATTTGCTTTATCCCTGTATATAAATCCTTTTGTTTCTACCCCAACCATTTGAGAACAGATTCAGACATCATGACTCTTCTTCCCTAAATATTTTCATAATGTTTTCCCGCCAAATACTTTGATATGTTATTTCCCAAGAACAAGGACTTCCACTATATAAATATAATTATCACACTAGAGAATTTAATACATGTAAATATATGTAATGTAGAGTCTATATTTAACTTTTCCCTAATGTCCCAGTAAAATCCTTTATAGCTGACCCACCCCCGATCAAGGGTCACATACGGCATTTAGTCATCCTGTTTGGTCTCCTTTAAATTAGAATCATTTCCCAGCCTCTTTTGGGTCTTCCTTGGCATCCACATCTTTAGGTTCTAGTTTCATTGTTTTGCAGAAGTATCTCCAGTTTGGATTCATCCAATTGTTTCTTTATGATTAGTCTTGGATTAAACGTTTTTGGCAAGAATACATCAGAAAATCATGGTCAGTTTGTCTCATTATTGGTGTTGCTAAGTTTGATCATTTATGACTAAGGTAAAGATGCTTATAAAAAATCTG
This sequence comes from Mustela nigripes, assembly GCF_022355385.1. Lineage (NCBI taxonomy): Eukaryota > Metazoa > Chordata > Mammalia > Carnivora > Mustelidae > Mustela > Mustela nigripes. Next base: position 97,279,304 of record NC_081570.1, read on the forward strand.
TCTCTAAATTAGTAATGGTGCATACATGTTAAATGATGTATCAAAGTATCTCTTTCCCTAGAGTAGGAAACTTGGCAGAAACTTAGATAATTTCCAGTACTAGAGTATTTCAAGTGGAAGGAGTCATAAGTACAGTTCACATTTTATGCCTGACTCACTGGCAACTCAGTTAACATGTCCACAGAACTCTGGGGTCTTTTCCCTTTTGAATTTTGATTATACGCTGAAAGCTCATTAGTGAAAGCTGATGTGAGTACTTTTATATACTTAATACAAATTACTGAGTTTTGTTAATAATGGTTTGAAGGAGCAAGGTTGTGTTTACTTGTTTTGTGATTTGTAAGAAATCCTGATTCTAGATCTATTATGCTGGCTTAAATAGATTCTCAAAATAAAACAAAAACAAATAAAAAATCCCATGTATGTTGGAAAGACTCTTTATAGTCTTTTGTTGTACTTGATTTTTTTCCTAGGTTTCCATAGGGTTTAATTTTTATAAAATGTTTCTTAGACTATATTGTCTGCAGGCAGATGCTCCATTTACTCAAGAGATCCAAAAACAGTTGGAACCAGTGTAACTGCTAATTGATGAGAAACAATACTAAATATGTGGACTTCAGGAAATCATAAAGTAGCTTAAGAGTTTTAAAACCCGTTTGCCAAGCTCTTCTATAAATGTAGTACTTGATAGAGAAAGCTCCACTTGCTTTTTTAGAATTCAAGAAGATACTTAGCTTGTAGATTTCCAAAGACTGTGACCTTGTGCTTTGGTTTAGTTTTCGAGCAGCTTTCTTTTCATGCTGGTTTATAATGCATATTTGAACTTGTAACTTTATAATTCTATGAACGTAAGATAAACATGGTAGGAACTAAACTGATTAAGATCCTGTTTATACAATATCATTAATAAAACAAACTGAATTATCATTTAGGGCTAAAGTTTGTGTTTGTTATTAGGGATATAAAGTCTTATCCCTGGGAGCTTATAGACGAACAGAGACAGAGTTATAAACAAATACTTACAGTAAGGTATATATAATCATCATCAGAAGATACGGAAACACAGCAGAGAGCTCAGCTAACTGCTGTATTAAAACAGAGCTGTGATATGACTTATATAAATAAAAACAGCTGATATCATCAGACCTACAGTGATTCATAGAGGTCTTTGCCTTGGCAAATAGTGCTGTCCTCTAAGATATTCCTGGGTCTTCTTTAATATACTGGATAGAATTGATTAATGACTTTGAAGCTTTTAAATCTTTTAAAATTTAAATTTAAATCTCTTTTAAATCTCGGGACACCTGGGTGCTCAGTTGCTAACTGTCTGTCTGGCTCAGGTCATGATCCCAGGGTCCTGGGATCGAGCCCCACATGGGGCTCCCTGCTCAGCAGGAAGCCTGCTTCGCCCTCTCCCATTCTCCTTGCTTCTGTTCCCTCTCTCGCTGTGTTTCTCTCTGTCAAATAAAACAAACAAACAAACAAAAATCCCTTAAAAGTCTTTTAAAATCTTTTTTTCAGCTTTTTGTTTACCTTTACGTGATATTATTTTAGACTCATAGTCTGATAAAGGAATTGCATTTTAATTTGCTACTTTTTGCCTGTTATTAATGCTATTTATGATTTTCAAATATTTTGACTTTAGACATGTTTTTAGGTAGATACTATATTAATTGATTACTACTTCAATTTAAAATTTGTTGAAATTTGTCTTTGCCAAGAATAACATTTCTGGTCAGTACAGATTCTCTTGTGTTTTTGTTCTAGAAGAGATTGCATGTTTCTAAGTTGGATGTTAGAATTAGGAATTGGGTGTTCCAGTTGATGGATGGGTGGATGGACAAATGCGTGCAATAGCTCACTGCCTCTGAAATCGTACATACGTTTGTTTAATGTGGCTGTCAGCATTGAGTAAATCAGTAAGCATATTGCTCTCCAAACCCAAATAAGGATCTGCAAAGTTTCTTGGCATTTCACATAAGGAGCAAACTGCTGCCTTGACAGAATAAGCACTGATACTCAATTTCTTGTGTATTTTCCTAGCATTTTATTTGCTTATTGATTTATTAATTTCGTAGTATTTATCCAGATTGCCTTTTATTGGGAAATTTTTTTCCTGATTTTTTTTTTAATGACACTGAACCAATCTTCAGTTGTTTAGATTTTTAAAATGTGTAATTGTTTGTATTTATAGTTTTCCAGTTTTTTTCTCGGTCTTGGGGGGGTAGTATTGCTTACCAAAGAAAACTTGGCCCTTAATGAGCAAGTAAATTTGCAGGCTGGAAACATTTTTTTTTTTAATTAATTTTTATCTAGGCCAGACTACTCTTCAAGATAAGTGATTTATTGCCCGAGGCTTCTTAGATCTCTTATAAAAATGCATTATATTGGCTGGCCCAAATATAATATTATCTAGGTAATACAGTTAAATTAGAGCTTAATTGATTGAACCAGATTCAAGAAAACAATGCTAAATTTTAATTTTCTCAGTACTGTTAATGTCTTTTTCTATCTTCAGCTTGGTTAACTTCTATAATTTGCAAGTATTCCAGTTATTGCACTAGAATTCCTTAAAATAGATCTTGAGAGGCATTTTCACAGTACAGTATTTTCCTTCTGTATACAATGTGTTTATATATTCACATATATGCATATATATATTAAACTACATCATGATTTTAGGGTCAGAATTTGTGTTTTTCTTATCTTTATCTTTCTTTTATTTTCTTTCCTTTTTTTTTTTTTTTTTAAATAGATTCCACACCCAGCATGGAGCCCAGTGTGGGTCTTGAACTCATGACCCTGACATTGAGAACTGGGCTGAAATCAAGGCTCGGACACTTAACCAGCTGAGCCAGGAGGCTCCCCTTTATATTCGTATTTCTAATATTTGATATAAAGTAGCTATTCATTGCAAGGAAGGGAAGAAGAAATTTAATAATGTTCAGGAATAAGAACATCATCATTACATTACTGAGTCCAATTTCCATTCTCTTTTATATTTTTACTTAGTTTGGTTATTTCAGTGGGAATATAAAAAGTACAGATATTACTCAGAAGAAAATGAATAGAAACTTCTGGAAAATGGAATGGTAAGGTCTATAGAAGTGATAAGTGTCTCATCACTGGAAATGAGCAAGCAGAGCTTACTTAGGTTATTCTTTGACAGTGATGTTGAAGAGAGTCCCTTTAATGGTCAGAAAGTTTAAAGTGACATCTAGTATCTTTTTTATCTTCACATTTCTGTGAAAAGTCTATTTAGTAATTAGAAAGTCAGATTTTACAGCATGGGAACTAGAGAGTCAAAAGAACTAGATGTGAAAAAAAAAGCAAAGGGTATGGTTCTTAAAGTACAGTTTAAGGACGATTTCTCATATTTTACATGGGAAGGAAGAAATTTTGATATTTAAGTAGAATTCATCCTTCAGAGAACCTCCTTAATAGAACAGGAAATCTAGATGTTGGACAAGAAGAAAAAATAACGGCAATATAAAAGTTGAAACATACTGCAAATAGAACATAAAATTAATACTTGCAAATTTGGAAGATATTTGCAATAGGGATGTCAGATAAAAGGGTTTGTATGTATAATAAGCTCTTACAATTTGATAAGATAATCAAGTTGGAAAATAGGGAAAGGATATGAATTTTAGAAAAGCAAATTCAGATGGTCAATAGCATTTCAAAAGTTGAGCAGACTTATGAGCAGTCAGTGAAATGCAGCTTAAAATAATGCCCAACTATTATATTATATCCGTAGTAAGATTGGCAAAAATTAAAATGATCCAAAACACCTGTTACTTGGGATGGGGCTATTGAAAGTTATTTGTATACATTGCTGATAGAAATGAGTCGTTACTGCCTTTCTAGGAAGACAATCTGGCGATCTCTATTAAATTGAAAATACACATATTCTGTGCCCTACTAATTCCACTTCAGGAAATCTGCCTCTAAGGAAAAAAGCACTGGTATGTACAAGAACGTTTATTTCAGCCCTATTATATTTTGGAAAGTTACAAACAATTCCTGTTAGTAGTGGAATGGATAAATAAATTATATAGTAAATCACAATGTGAAATATTATATTGCTGTAAAAAACAGCATTATCTGAGCTAACTTGGACTTTCTGTGAGGCATTATTGAATGAGGAAAGAAATATGCACAGAAATATGTATTAATACACCCTATTCTTTTGTAGAACACAAAAAATAACTGTGTGTGGGTTTATGTGTGTATGTCTACATTCATATGAATGTAGTAACGTGTGACAACGTTGAACAATGCATTACTAGAGGGATAACATGTTTTGGGGACTGATAATAAGGCGGCATGAGTAGGAAGAGGAGAGAGAAGCGCAGATTACCAGGCAATTAGATGTGAGAATGGAACTCAAGGGACAAGTCAAGACTCCAGATCTAAGTTTGAGAGCCCATTACAGCAGTAAGATTAGATGCCGACAAAAACCATGGCTGCCGCCCTCTTAGCATTTATCTCTATTTGCTGCCATATATTTTACCACTATCTGCTTTGCCTTTGCAAGAGCTCAGCAACAGTTTTTATAATATTTTCCACTCCAGTCAACTTCTATAAAAGCAGTGTCCTTCAGATGACCTCTTACATCCGGGAGTTACACAAAAATCTTTCAACTGATGAGGTCTTGATTTTTGATTCACAAAATAGTCATTATACTGCTTTGCTTTCATGTCCACGCTGCCCAGCACAACACTTAGCACGGAGCAGATGTACAGCAAATGTTAACTGAATGACTAAATGAAGAGACCAATTTCTCTCTGTAACGTGGTACCATCTTTATCCTCTAAAGAGAGACAGGTTTGTTAGGAAACTGGAAAATACAACTACTGACTGTTCCCACTTAGCTACCCTGGTGTACAGAGAGAGGTCTCTACCTGTCAGCCTTATTGAGGATCCTGGGCCCTTCAGGCCGTCAGTATGGCCAAAAGAAGAGAGATTTCTTTTTTTTTTTTCCACGCAAGCCTCTTTCTTAACCCCTGCAATTTTATGAAGAAGTATAAATTCAAAAAAGATTTTAAAAAGGAAGAGACATAGTTATGTAAACATGGGAAGTGTACAGTGAGGTATTTTTATTAAAGGGAAAAAGACAGGAGACAGACCCTGTAAAATGATTGAAAGATGGGAATCTTAAGGGTGAAAACCTCTCTCTTCAGGTTTCCTTATGTGGGTCTTAACTTCTGTGGGTGGAGGTCTGAAGTCCAGGCTGGGTTTGCAGGCCTGGCTCATTTTTCCACAGTTTTCCTCACAGGCTCAAAGGTCCCTTGAAGTGGCAAATAAATGCACTTTGAAGAAGCTATCATAGCACACCTTGTTTAGCTGAACTTGGCTTAGGGGCAATTACCCCAGTTCCCAGTCAGCCAAGCTTGTTTGTGCTAAGACAGGAGAGAACCAGATAGGGAACCGTTTGGGAGATGGGAGAGTGTGCCCAGGTGTGCTCTTCCCTCTCTGCCTCACTGACAAAAAGCGTGCTTCTCCTTCTTGCTCTAAAGGGACTGTGTCACATTCTGTCATGTGCAGGAAGCGTTCCCTAATGGGAGAGTGAAGTCAGAGCAGGAGGAAGCATCTAAGCTTTATTGATTGGTGCTTATCCTACATCAGTCCTCCCCACTGTGAAAATGATTGATGTTTTAAAAAACCTTCAGGAGCCTTTGTTGGATGTTGCCATTGCTGTTTCGAAACAGGAAAACAATTATGCATAAATGATGGGGAGAAGATATTTTTATTGATTTTTTTCTTTCTCCTCCTAACAATGAGTGGGAGGAAATTACACAAACTGAGTAAATTATGGTATCATTTATAAACCATTCGGTTTTCACTCAGGCAACCCTAATGTTAAGCAAGAGGGTCTTTGTGAAGACTCTGCTGTTATGTTTGCATATTTACCAAAACTCTGATAGAGTGGTTTGTTTGTTCTTAAATTACCATTTTGAGATCTAGACAATTTTTTCCCCCAACACAAAACAATAAAGCCAGCCCCCTACAAAAAGAAAAAAGAAAAAAAGAAAAAAAAAAAAAAGAAAATCCCTATTATTAAAAAAAACCTATTTCTCAATCATAGAGCAAGAGACTCTGTGCTTACTTCTGCCTTGTTATGGAGTCTGTCAGCTGAAATGAGGAGAAAGTTTCAATTTAAGTCCTCACTAATGAGTGCTCCTCAGTTTTCTTTTCATATAAGTGATGTCCGTGTGGCTCCCGGGCAGTCTCTGTGCGTGAGAATGATTATTCAGTAATTCATACAAGTAAGTCTCAAAGGTTGTCTGTGACTAGTATCTTTTGTATTGTTCATCAGTTATAGCCCCATTTTTCCTGCAATTATTAAGTTCTCTTTAGCCAGTTATTTCCAGTATCTCTTGGATATTGTTGATATCGTAAGTGCTACTTAAGTAACTGAGTGTTTGGTAAGAGGCTTCTGAACATGCCACAGAAGAGCAACAAGCTTCGAAGATAAACAGAGGTGTCATACAAAGTTAATCCTAGGTCCTGACTGAACTTGTTTTCTTTTTCATTCGGGAGACTGTTATCCACCCCCATGACATTTCAAGTATATAAATGTGCACATGACTCAGATCACCAAATATCTTTTGGTCTTTTCGGTATGACTCTTGAATCCAACCCTTCTGCTGATAACTTCATCTTTCACCAAGACAAAAAATAAATTCTAATTGGGATCTCTCCGTAAAGTTTTTTCAATACTTCCCCTGTTTCTCTTTCACGCTGTTGCCAGATTATTTTGCCAAACTCGGAGTCTTGGTCATGCCACACTCGTGCTGAAGACCTCCAGCCTCTCAAATTGTGTAGAGGAGAAATTCTAAGCTCAAGACTGACGTGGAAGTCCCTCAACTTTCTGGCCTCAGCCTGATTTTCTAGTTTCATCATCTGCCCTGTGATCATCCCCTCCCCCGTCACATCATATTAAAGCTGTATCAAACAGCTTGCTCTTCTCTAAACCTGCCTCTGTCACTCCACCTTCACAGGCACTGTTTTCCCAGAGTGTCATTCTTTTATTTTTGCTATTCAAATGACCTTTGATTTCTCTAGGACTCTGCATCCTTAGAACATGTATCCAAATCCTTTATAACATTATTATATTACCTTATGCTTGTTTATATCTTTCTCACTAGATTGGGGACTCTTCAAAGATGTGGACTGATCATTATTTTTGTAAATTCTCCCTCCTGTGTCCATTTTGGTGCCTGACTTATAGTGGTGTTCCATATGCCTTTGAATGTTGTTGAATTGAGTGCAGATATATGTTTTAAACCATTTTTCACTCCCCAAAGAATTTGTTTCAGCTGTAAAAATGCCTAAGGAACATAATGTCCTCTTTCTATCACATTCTTCCAAAGTAGCACCTGTTGAGAATATTCTGGTAGTTAAGTTGTGGGTGAGGGGAGGCATCCTTAAAGTATAATCTGTGAAATCTTGTTAAAATTTACCCGGTAATTTTACAGGAGAGTGATCATACATGTGTACAACCTGGGAAAGAATGAAGGGATTGTCATTTTTAATCAGACAGACTCCCAAATTATAAAGTTGTCCTTCCCTGAGTTATTTGTATGTTTTGTTTTTGCTTAACTAGAAAATAGTCAAGTTTGGAGTACCAACTGTTGATTGCTTGGAAGCTAGTCAGTTGAAGCAGGTGAATGGATTTGGTGTGTCCATTGCCTCAAGGAGCCAAAAAAAAAAAAAAAAAAAAAACAGTTTTGCCTTTTTTTTTTTTTTTTTTTTAAGATTTATTTATTTATTTATTTGAAAGACAGAGGTCACAAGTAGGCAGAGAGGCAGGCAGAGGGAGAGGAAGGGAAGCAGGCTCCCTGCTGAGCAGAGAGCCCAATGTGGGACTCGATCCTAGGACCCCAGGATCATGACCTGAGCTGAAGGCAGAGGCTTTAACCCACTGAGCCACCCAGGCACCCCTCAGTTTTGCCTTATATCATCTGATTTGTTGTCTCCTTTCTTTTAGGGAGCAACAAATTAGTTTCAAATTTAAACATAAGTATGACTGAACTTAAGTATTTGCTGTGCAAATGTGTCTAGGTGTGTACTTTACATTTTTATGTCTCTAGGTGATTAGTTTAGAAGATTCTGCTTCATGAAATGGCAGATGTCTTCCCTGCCTCCATGAGGTAATTACAGGTTGATTACATTTTTATGTTCTGTCTGCATAAAAATTTGCTTATCACTGCATAAAAATTCGGCATAGGACCACGTTAAATAATAGCGTTCATCAGGCAAATATTTATAGTAGTATTCACCTCCCATCCACAAAAAGGACCTAAACGTCTTTACTTAAGTACAATCAAGTTGAATGTCACAGATAGTACTGAAGGAAAAAAGGAAGCTGCTTCCTAGCACACTGAAGGTCAATTGTAAAGAGCTGAAGGTCAACTGCTGAAGAGCTGGGAGGGATAGCTTTACCCTGTTACCACAGACAACCAGTTGTCTTTGTGACCTGTCACAAGGCCTGACACACGTGGAGCACTCAGAATATGTTTCAATAAATGGATGGCTGGCAGTTGAGATTATTTTAATAGCAAAATCCATAGTACCATCCCCACTCACTCTCTCCCTAGTTTTTTCTAAACTGTAGGGATGTTCTCCTATCTGAAGTCAAGTTAAGGTAGTTTTATTTTTTTTGTTTTGTTTTATTTTCATTGTTGTTATTTTTTTGTTCTAAGTATTTTCTTGTGGTTTCGGGCCCCTAAAGCCCAGTGTTAGAATTTATAATTGTATTAGGTAGTAATTAATAGGAAGTGGAGTGAAAATAATTTTATAAAAAAGGTATTCACTGTCTAGGCAACCTTGCACAAGTCCTTCATCTTTCCTGTGCCTCAGTTTCTTTGTACAGTACAATGAAAGGATTGAATCAGGAATGTGAGAGAATTCTTACTGGAGAGTTATAAGTGGCTAATTTTGTGAAAATTAATAAGGATATTTTATGAAGCTGATATTCGACTGTAACTTAAATGGTTTTGACCCAATGGAATTTGAATTCATTGAGGAAGAAGTCACCTTTGAGGAACATTGTTCTCAGGGGACAACAAATTGGAACCATAAAAACAGTACAATGTTACAAGTATGGAAGGTTTAACTATTTGAAATGTATGGAGGAAGTTGAGGTGAATGGGGAAAGCATGATTTTCAAAGTTACAGTAGCATCATTGGAAATCATTACCTCCATTACGCCCTCCAACAATGTTTGCACCCTCATGCAAACACAGGAGAGGCTGAAGTTCTGGCTTCAATTTTCTGCCCTTGTTCCATCTATACACATGATAAATTTTAAAAAAATAAAAAAGTTTCCCCTTTAGTCTTATTTACTTCTTTTTAAAGTTGGAAGTCATTTTGTACTTTAAGTACATTTAAAACCTTAAGTTTTATATTATAAACTTAAATTTGAAAATACTTAAATGGCCAAAAAAATCCCCACATTTAAGATCAATAAAATAATTATTCTTAGAGTAAGACGGAGTGGGAAAAATGATTTGTGTATCCTTGTGGGATTAAGGGATTCATCATAAAAAAAAGTCTTCCTATATGTCAAGTGTTAGATTTTTAAATCAAAGTCCTACTTTGCAGATGTTTAAGAACATTAATCTTCTATTCTGAAAACTTAAAGACTTAAAAATGAAATGTTAAGATCTCTCCTTAGTTGGCTTTAATTATAAATTGCAGGCCTTGAAAAGAGCATAATTAACTATTACTGCTGCAAACATTTAAAGATGTAAATAATTTTGAGTGTTCTCTTTGAAAATGAGGGAGAGAATTGCTCTCTAAAAGCCATCAACAGCTCTCTGTGTTCCTTTTATTGTGTTTCCTTAGAAAATTATATTTGTTACATCTATAAGGAAGAGGAATGAAAATAAGCTTTGGGGGCATAATGTTTAGAACTCTTATTTATTTATTTAGTTGTTTATTATTATTATTATTATTATTATTATTATTATTATTATGTTGAGAGAGAGGCAGAGAGAGAGGAAGAATCTTAAGCATGTTCAGTGCCCAGGATAGAGCCCAGTGCGAGGCTCAATCTCATAACCCAGAGATCATGACCAGAGCTGAAATCAAGAGTTGGACACCTAACTTGAGCCACCCAGATGCCACATAGTGTTTAAAACTTTCGAAGCTTGTTGTCTTCGTTCTGTCCTCTTCCAGATGATCTAATGATGATGCACAAAACACTTGTGCTTCTGTAGCTTTCTTAAACCACAGATCCAAGTGCCAAACATGGAATTCCCTCCAGGATATGGACGATGGCAAAGCATAATGCTAAAATGTCAAGTTTGGGGAACAAGGAAGAAAGGAATTTTCATTCCGTAATGAATTCTACATCTAGTAGTTCTGGCTCAGTGCCCTAATTCCAACCTTTGCCTGATATTTGTGAGCATATATTATGTGTTGTTATAAGCAGATCTGATGTAAATACAATAGAGTTTTCCAGGTAGATGTTGATTTTGGTCTCTGAACAAAAGATTTTCTTCTGCAGACCTTCACACTGCCAAAATGGAAGTGTGGGAAGGAGAAAACCAGTTCTTCAGTAAAAATGGAAAAAAAAAGTGTGATCTGATTTCAACAAACTTCCAAAGGCTGCTGATTTTTATCATTTTGTTGTGGCATTTGAGTGATGTAAGTAATGTTTGGGAATGTTTGGTTATTGTAACATGACTTTTGTTGTAATGGAATCTATCTTGTAAAGTGGTAGCAGCAAGGCTTGATGTAGAGTTTTGAATCAAAAGAATGAATGAATGAAGACTAGGGCATTAATGGGGTGCCTGGGTGGCCTGGTCATTTAAGCATCTGACTCTTGGTTTTGGCTTACTCGTAATCTCAGAGTTTTGAGGTCCAGGCCCACATTGGGCTCTGTGTTCAGTAGTGCAGTCTGCTTCAGATTCTTTCTCCCTCTCCCTCTCTTCCTCTCTGCCTCTCTCAAATAAAATAAATAGAGTCTAAAAAAAAAAAAAAAAGACTAGGGCATAAATTTTTCTGTCTCTTCTCAACTAGTTCAAATTAGTCAAGAAGTTCATTACATTAAAAAACAGTTACATTTCACGAATTAAGTTGTTTTTTTTTTTTATTTATATGTGACTTCCCGAAGTGATCTGACCTTTTTTGAATGCATACTCTGTGCCAGTGTTTCAGACCATTTACATGATTATCTCAGCATCTCATTTAATCCTTAAACAACCCTGTAGAATAGAATAGATATGATCTTCATTTACAGGTAAGGAAAGTGAGGGAGTAGAGGTAAGTAAATTGCTCAAGCCCACTTACCCAGCTAGTAAATAAATGACAGTGGCAGGACTCACCATCAGGTTTCAATGATTCCTTCCAGGGTGTCTTAGGTCCCTGCTGGAGCCAAAGCAAAAATTTGATCCTTCTAATTCCCTTTCTCTTAACCCTTTAATGATTCCTCATTGCTACAAGGAAGATTTTCCAGTTCTCTCATACTCTTTGGTATCTTTAAAATCGACCCCTACCTCTTGTGTGCCTCTGTATGTATCTTACCTGCTCCTGAATTGACACCAGCAGTGTAGTGCTGACATTGTTCCTGGAGTGCAAAGACCATCCCAGGGATGGTTCGTTCATGTTGGCCGAATAACTGAATGAATGAAGTTAGATTTTTGGTTCTAGTTTCCATTCAGTGCGTTCAGGAGACTGGTTTCCTGTGCATTGATATTTCTTAGAGTAATGCTTTATACATTCAGTAGTAGTAACCAGATATTTTTAGTTATAAAAGGAATGGCTTTCCAGTGAACATTATGATTACCTCATACTTAATTTCAGGTTAGTGGTCAGGAAAAGCAGAGTAGTTAAAATCCTATCAAAAAGTCACCATGCTTGTTTTTTTCCTCACACATCTATATATTGTACAATAAAAGCACAATTATTTAGGGGCGCCTGGGTGTCTCAGTGGGTTAACCCTCCACCTTCGGCTCAGATCATGATCCCAGGGTCCTGGGATCGAGCCCCGCATCAGGCTCTCTGCTTGGCAGGGAGCCTGCTTCTTCCTCTGTCTTTGCCTGCTTCTCTACTTGTGATCTCTGTCAAATAAATAAATAAAATCTTTAAAAAGAAAAAAGGCATAATTATTTATATCTTAAACTTAGCTGTTTGATTAGATATTGAAGCATTTCACCCGCAATCCGAATTGCAAATCCCCACTTCTCTTTATTAGTTACCCCCATTCATACCGTGATTTAACATTTTGACAAAGCACCTCTTGACAAAGCACCTCCTCTTTCTCTTAGCTAACAGAATTATTTCAAAGTAAAATTGCTGTGAAGCTCATTAGGTCAAATACTTTTCCCTATGATTGATAAAAAAGAGTATTGTGTATTGTCTCTAAAAGGATCTTAAATATAGCCATTTTAATTAAAAAGTAATTACATTTGTTTAGAATGTTGTTTAATATTTGGTGTAAAATATGCTTATTAATCTAGGGGGATCTAAGGGGGCCTCAGTCAGTTAGGTGTCCGACTCTTGATTTTGGCTCAGGTCATGATCTCCGGGTCATGAGACTGAGACTCACATAGGGCTCCACATTCAGTGTGGAGTCTGTTTGAGACTCTCTCTGTCCGTCTGCTTGCACCCTCCCCACACACACAGTGTGTCTCTCTCCCTCAAATAAATACATCTTTTAAGAAAGTATGCTTATCCATCCTATTCAGAGAATGTCAGTTCTTACTTATAAATCAAAATATATAATGCAGGAGAAAGCCAGATAATTGTTGAATATATTCTGTTTCCAAATTTTATTTCTTCCGAGAACTGAGCAACAGTTTGTTCCCCCCATTACTATAAGCTACACATCCTTTTAGGAGAAAGAAAAGCATGGGGGAGGGCACTGGTGCTTTCTGACATCACCCTAATCCTGTCTATGCAAACAGAAACAAGACCCTCAGAAACTTCTTTTTTAAAATGTAATCTTTGTGCTCCAGAAACCTGTTCTAGACATATGCCTTTTGGGGTTTATATGAAGTTTTTGAGGGTGGGTTGGGATGAAAATGAGATTTCTTAAGAAAAATTCCGTTACTTTGGAGGCTTGAGACCTGATTCATAGCTTAAAGTTTGATTGAATTTCTCATAATTAATTATCTTTTTGCTTTCTTATCCCATGAGGGAAGCCCATATTAACCACTGGATAGAAGTAATTATTATAAAAACAGCCAAAGTCAAAATCTTAATGGCTTCTATTAAATTTCTTTTTATTATGACTTTTTATGGAAATGTGTTCAATATTTCATAATGTTCATTATCTCCAAATAATGGGACTACTGTCTGATCTAGCATGCCTGTGTCAGGGGTCTCCAAACCCCCTCACAGGTTTGATGATTTGCTAGGAGGACTCACAAAACCTGCGTATAGTCCTCCTCATAGCTGTGACTTATTGTGGCAGTAGGAAAGGCTCTCGGCACAAAGTCGGAGGAAACCAGGTTCATGCTCCCAGTGGAGTCCCACAGGATGCCCGTACGTCATCCAGCATTGAGTTATGACAACACGTGTGAAATACTGTCTACCAGGGAAGCTCATTAGAGTCAGTGCCCAGTTTTTATGGGGGCTGGTCACACTGGTATCCTCTGCCTAGCACGTACCGGAGTTCTAGACTCCCAGAGGGAAAGCACGTGTTCAGCTTGAGCCACATTGTTTTCACAAACAGGCACAGTGAGACATTCTTATCTGCGAATGGTGGGAACCTTCCCAAAATCCACATTCCCAGAGGCCAGCCAAGGACCAGTCTTGCCAGTAGGCCTTTGTAAGGGTATCAGTGTCAGGTCTGCTGTGTTAAGTGGCTTCCGCCCACATGCTATATAACTTGAATAATTATGGGTGAAGTTGGTCTATCCTAATTATTATAGCTTTGGAAGATGACAATAAATTTAGTATGTTTTATGATAGCTAATATCAGTGGTTTGAAGTAAATATAAAATGGTCAGTTCAGACTTTAATACTTCAAGCATATTAACTTTGGGATCTGATAGGTCATTATTATTATTTTTTTAAGATTTTACTTATTTACTCGATAGAGATCACAAGTAGGCAGAGAGTCAGGCAGAGAGAGAGGAAAGGAAGCAGGCTCCCTGATGAGCAGAGAGAGCCTGATGCAGGGCTTGATCCCAGGACCCTGGGATCATGACCTGAGCTGAAGGCAGAGGCTTTAACCCACTGAGCCACCCAGGTGCCCTGGGTTATTTTTTTAATAGACAAAAAATTGCATGTTATAAAATGATCGCAGTATGAGTGAATATACCGAGGCTTTATTTTACTCAGTTCTTCATTGTGTAAGTTCTATAAACACTTATGATAAATTCAATAACATTCGAGTGTGTGCCATATACCTATCCCTGCTTTAGATACCAGGATGTAGAGATGAGCAGGCATGGTTCCTGCTTTGGAGATCTTCATATTACAGCAAAGGTGTTAGAAATGTAAACCATTAAGTGTTTATAAATTAACATAAGGGATGTTGTTTTGTTTATCAAACTATTTTATCTTTTATTTTTTTGAAAGATTTTGTTTATGTATTTGACAGAGTGAGAGAGCACAAGGAAGGGGAGCAGAAGAGGGAAGGGAAAAACGGGCTCCCCAGTGCCAGGGCTCCATCCCAGGAGCCCAGGATCATGACCTGAGCCGAAGGCAGATGCTTAACCAACTGAGCCACCCAGGCGCCCCTGTTTATCAAACTATTTTAGAAGATATTTTAAAATACATTTTCTTATGCTGCTCTTTGTAACTGTCTGTGTATAGTCTGTGGACACTACTATGCAATCTTCAGGCTTTTTTTTTTTTTTTTTTTTTAATTTCTTCAGTATCCTTTTCAGATTTCTGGACTTTTGTGTCAGACAAGAAGGTTAGGGGGTGTGTTTGATTGTGTAATTCTTGGCTGTGATAAATCACTGTGTTGGAGCCCATTTACCCTCCACTCATTGTACCTCAAACATCTTACTAACTAGATTTCAGAAACGTTTTGCATTTAGTGCTAATCTTCAATACTGATAATAATCACGTTTTGATTTTATATACAATTTTAGATGAAAAGAAGTCAGTCATCATTGTTTCCTGTCACAGCCATTCAGTGTGTCTTTTTACTCCTGCCTCTATTCCTGAATTACCAAATTATGAATCAGTTTTGCTTTCTTTTATTCCCCTTTTTGATTTGGCCATCTTAACAGGATAGAGTTGGAATTTCCTTCTAGTCTGTATTTCTCTAGGGTGATTGGTTCAGTCTGTGTTTTCACCCAATAACTAGATTCTTCTGTCATGTCCAGAGCTCCTTGAAAGAACACAAGATGGGAAATTAGGGCGCAGGGGCTCTGGATCAGAGAGACTTTTGTTAACTCTTCTTCCCCTTTACTTTAAGTTCCAACAGTGCCATGTGTGCAACCTCTGGTTATTGTCGTTAGAGTTACTTGGGTGTTTGACTTCACCTTCTGCTCTCTGAGAGGCTGTGCTTTTCTCCTCCTCCTCCTGCTGCTGCTGCTTTACCTCAAGGTATAACTAGCTGTGTGACTTTAAGCTACTTAACCTTTCAGTGCCTCAGGCTACTCATCTATCAAATGTGAGTATTAATAGTAAGTTCAACGTGAAGACTCTTGCAGGGGATCTTGTGAGGATTGAGTTAATTCATGCAGATATGCTAGGATGGAGTCCAGCCCATATTCATCACTCAGTAAATGGTTGCTTTTTCCCCCAACTTTTTTGTTGTTGTTGTTCAGACCTTCAAAAATGGAGAGTCACTGAATGTTCACATACTCTTTGCTTAGACTAACTTGTAACCTATGCCAGATTTGCTTTGTCCTTTTCATGTGTTTGCACATGCACGTGTGTGTAATTTTTTAAAGTAAACTACCTGAAAGTGAGATACACACATCGTGGTATTGTGATCCTTCCACGTATCTCCTAAGAATAACAACGTTTTCCTACATAACCACGAATACCATTTGCACCCTCAAGAAATGTGAGAATGAGACAATGAAAGTATTTAACATGCAGGCTGTGTCCAGAGTTCCCCACTTGCTCCAAAAATGTCCTCTATAGCTTTTTTCTTTTTCTTTTCTTTCTCTCTTTTTTAAAACCTAGGCTCCAAAGAAGGATCACATTTGCTTTACTTCTCTTGACTCTTCAGTCTATTAATTTAGACTAATCTTCCTTTTTTTCTTTTTTTGTTTGTCCTTTCATGACATTGACATTTTTGAAGAGTCTGGGGCAATTGCTTTGTAAAATGTTCTTTTGAAAACTGCATATAGAGATTAAAAGATAGTAGACTTTGTTAAACAATGTTTTTTCTCTATAGTACACTTAACTGCTACAGTTAAAGCTTTGAGAAGATAATGACCAATGGAAATAATTTGAACGATGTGAAAAATCATTATAAATAAATGTTTTGATTAAAATATTCCTGAAGATAAGATTTATTAGATTTATGAAGAAAAAAATGGTTAGAGCAAAAAGGTTGTTTTATTTGACAAAGGCCTTAAGTTTTGTTGCATTTTACTCTTTAATTTTAATTAATTTAAAAAAAATTTTTATTTATTTAGAGAGCGCACAAGTAGAGGGATCAGCAAAAGTAGAGGGAAAAGCAGGCTCTCCACTGAGCAGGGAGCCTGATGCGGGGGTCAATCCTAGGACCCTGGGATCATGACCTGAGCCAAAGGCAGACGTTTAAGGACTGAGCCACCCAGACACCCCTACTCTTTTTTTTTTTTTTAACTTTAAATTCAATTAGTCAACATATAGTACAGCTTTAGTTTCAGATGGAGAGTTCAGTAATTCATCAATAACATATAATACCAAGTGCTCATCACATCATGTTCTTTCCTTAATGCCCATCACTCAGTTACCCCATGACCCTATCCATCACCCCTCCAGCCACCCTCAGTTTGTTTCCTATAGTTAAGAGTCTCTCATGGTTTGTCTCCCTCTCTGATTTCTTCCCATTCAGTTTTCCCTCCCTCCCTCTATGATCCTCTGCAGTGTTTCTTATATTCCACATAGGAGTGAGACCATGTGATAATTGTCTTTCTCTGATTGATGTGTTTCACTCAGAGTAATATCTTTCTTTCCAGTTCCATCCATGCTGATGCAAATAGTAAGATTTCATTCTTTCTGATGGATGAGTAATATTCCATTGTGTGTGTGTGTATCTTCTGTATCCATTCATTTTTGATGGACATCTAGGCTCTTTCCATACTTTGGCTATTGTGGACATCACTGCTATAAACATTGGGATGTGCGTGCCCCTTTGGATCACTACGTTGTATCTTTAGGGTAAACACCCAGTAGTGCGATTGCTGGGTCTTAGGGGAGCTCTGTTTTTAATTTTTAGAGGAACCTCCATGCTGTTTTCCAGAGTGGCTGCACCAGCTTGCACTCCCACCAACAGTGTCAGAGGGTTCCCCTTTCCCCACGTCCTTGCCAGCATCTGTTATTTCCTGACTTGTTAATTTTAACCATTCTGACTGGTGTGAGGTATCTCACTGTGGTTTTAATTTGGATTTCCCAGATGCCTAGTGATGTTGAGCATTTTTTCATATATCTGTTGGCCATTTGGATGTCTTCTTTGCAGAAATGTCTATTCATATCTTCTTCCCATTTCTGGACTGGATTATTTGTTTTTAGGGGTGTTGAGTTTGACAAGTTCTTTATAGATCTTGGATAGTAGCCCTTTACCTGATATGTCATTTAGTTGCATTTTGTTTTTCAGTATTTATTGAGCTCTTGCTACATCATCCCTGTTCTCCTAATGGTTGTAGTCATGGGAGTGAGACATGCAATTAGACATGCAGTTATAGTACAGTGTTATAAGGCACACATGTGTGTAAGTTTGGTACTGGACCATCAAATAGGAGAGGCAGCAAACTTAGAATTGGGAGATCAAGAGGCTTCTTTAAAGAAATGGCACACATGAATGTAGATCTAAAAGGTATGCAAGAAATAGCCAGATCAGGGGTTGGAGAAAAAGCATTCCAGACAGAGAGAGAACATCACATACAAAACCCTAGGAGAAAAAAAACGAGCATTTGAGGGATGTAAAATTACAGTGGATGTGGAATGTGGAGAGGGAACTACAGAGGAGCTGAGGCTGAAGATGAGAGCTGGAGGCCTTATCAACCATATTAAAGGCTTTGGTTGCTGTTCTTAGTTCAGTAGGGAGCCATTGGAAGGTTATGTATGAAAGTAGAAGTGTGATGTAATCAGATTTGTATTTTAGGAAAACCATCCTAGCTCCACTGGAGAGCAATGCTGGTGGCAGGGAGTCCAGTTAGGAAGCTGTTGGTTTGACTAGGCAAGAGAAGATGGTGACCCTGATCAAGCTAGTTGTTAAAATGGAGAGAACTGAGTTTGAGCACTATTTAGAAGAAATCAGTAGTCTTTGGTGATGGAAGAGGAAGTACAGCATTAAAGAAAACAGACTCTAAAGCCAAAATGTTGGAGTTCAAATCCTCTCTGCCACTGAATAGCTTTGTAAACTTTGGCAGATAACTAAACTGCTCAGCGTCTCATTTCCTAATCTGTGAAAGGAAGAGAAACATTCAGAAGAATGTCATCAGGATTAAATGAGTTAATATATGCACAGAGCTTAGATGGGCGCCAGGTACCTCATAAGTACCATGTGTTAGTTATTATAATAATTATTGTTGCACTTTGTTAATCATTATGGATTTGATATGTCATTGAGGGAGAAGAGCCAAGATTGATGCCTGACTTTCTAGTTTGGCCTCTGAGGCAAATGATGGTGCTTTTTTGGTAGCAGAGGAAGGATGATGAATTCACATTTAGACTTGCTGGTTTTGAGGAACTTTTGGGACTCCCAGGTAAAAACATTCAGTAGGTTGAAGTGTTTGGAAGTAGATATCATTTGGGGAATTATTAGAATATAGGTGATAGAGAAGTTGTAGGGGTAAATGAGACACTGCCCACTGCCCCAAAGAAGAGCATGGAAAATAGGGAGGAAGGCATATTAAAGGCTTTGTTATCTCGAAGAATGTATTATTTAGGTCAGAAGCCAAAGTTTAAGACACGGTGCCAAGTGGAGGGTTTATTAAAAGGCTCTCAGCCTTCAGTGCAACTTCGTTTACGTTAACTTGGGCTTCAGGGGACCTTGAGCTGAGGTCAAGTGGTAGTCACATAGAAGAAAACTCTTCCTCCACTGAGAAGAGTTGCAAGTCTAAAGAAGTCAGTTTGCTAACATGGGGAAGGTGCAGCGAGCAGACTGCTGTTTGGCCTCTGGCTGCGGGAAATAAAAGATGGAAGACCAGTTCAAACTGTCAGAGCATAGAGTGGTTCTAAGTTCCTTTTTGTGAATTATGTGTTCTATTGAAATACATATTGCTAGATTCATGTTTGCTGAAGAATTCTCTATTTTTTCAACTTCTTGTTATAAGAATTTTCAAAACTATGAAGAACTTGAAGGGAATAGGACAATGAACACCCATATAACCCTCCCAGATTCTGTACTCTTTAGCCATTTCAAACGAAGCCGCTGATTTGGTGATACTTCATTCCTAAAATATTCCTAACTATTTAGCTTGAATTTCTTGTTGTAATACCACTACCACACTTGGGAAAATTAACAATAATTTCTTCATATCCTTTATTATTCAGGCCATATTCAGATTTCTGGATTATCTCAATGTTTTGTAAAGATTTTTTTTCCTTACTAAACAGAATTCATTTAAGGGTCACATGTTGCCTTTAGGTGTTACACCTCTGTAGTCTCTTTCATTCTAGAACATCTTCATACTTTTTCTGTTATTGTTTTGTTTTACAAGGGAGCATTGGCTTTTTAAGAAACCAGAATGTTCTAAATCCTCTATTTGGCTGAGTGTTTCTTCGTAGTATCATTTATTTTGTTCCTCTATCCTTTAGAATTCCTGTAAACTGGAATGTAAGTCTAATGGCTTGACTCTATTTAGATTAAAGTTTTGGGCAAGAAAATGGATACATCATAGGAGGTGCTGTGAACTTCATGTTGTGCCTCATCAGGAGGAAGTCAGAGTGTCAGACTGTTAGCGGTACTAAACTTGATCTTTTCTGTGTCATAATCTACATTTCCCCTCTGAAATTAGCAAGTAATCTGTGAGGTAATAATTTCATACCACATGTCTTAGTGTGTCTATTGATGATTCTGACCTGAACAAATTATATCTTTGGTGGTAATTAATTCTGTCAGTTTTTCTGCAACTGTTAGCTGATATAAAGCACTTTTCCTCTTCTGCTGGAGTCAAACAGCAGTTCTTTCCCTCAAAGGCAGAATAAATGTGTAATTCTTTACTTTTAATGTGAAGTTTTGAGGACAGGGAATTTGGTGTTATAATCTCCACCACTGGTTACACATGAACTCCTCCCCCCCCCCCTTGCCCCCCCCCCCCATTCTCTCTTGTTAGAGTATCATTATAGACTCGTGGATTTTTATTTGTTCAATTTATTATAAACAATTATAGCTGTTCTTTTTGATGTTCAAATTCTCTCAAGTGGTGAGAGCCTCTCAAAGCTGCCTTATGTGCCTTTTGGACAGCCCTTCATTAGTTTTTTCCTTACTTTTCAGAAAAACATAATGAGCTATGCTTGCTTATACTTTCCCTGCCCTAGTTCTGGAACCAGTCATTTCTTCAAGAAGCCCTGGTTCCTTTTAATGGAGAAGGGTATTTAGAAAACAAGATCTGAGCATTAGGGATGTTCATTGCTACTGGGATGCTGTTAACTCTAGTGGATATAATTAAGGTGTGTGTGTGTGTACATACATACACATACATACTACTTTCCTAGTTATGTTTGTATGTGTGTTTTTTAAGTCATGGCTTCGTGTTGGTAACTGTGAAGATTTAATACTGCAATCCAATACGGTGTTTTCTGTCTTCTACTGAACATCTTGGTTCCTAATAGTATTTACATAACCACCTGTTTTACTGTATAGTGCAAATAAAATAGGTTAATAGGTTCAAAATTACATAAACTAATATTAATACTACAACTGTCAAGTAAAAATTAAGATTTCTTTGCCATTTTATTATCCTTAGGTTATATCCCAGTATATATGCCAGAGTGCTCTATTCAAAAGTGACCTGAAATATTTTTTGTCTTCATGTGGTTATGTTATCAACTTGATATTCAGTTCATTTATTTCCACTTGTTTTCAGTGTTAAGATTTGCTGATTTCGATTTTTTGCTTGGTTTTATTCTTTTAAATGTTTAAAACATTTGTATGGTTCAGAAGTCAAACTATATTAAAAAGTATAGTTAGACTTTTTCTTCGTTTTTCTGTCCCTACCCCCTACCTTAGTTCTTTCACCACTTCTGTGGTAGGTAACCATTTTTATTAATTTCTGGCTTAGGGCCCCCCCCCCTGTGTTTTTCTTTGTTATTAGTAACAAACTGTAACTGTCCCTGTTTTTTTTCTTCCACACACATTGGTTGAATCATTTTATACTCCACAGCGGCAAACCTAGTGTGTTTGATGCCTCGAGCAGGTAATTTTTAGTACATTACTCTTCTATCTGATAAAATTATTTTCAGTAATAACTATGAGATAAAATGAACCATAATAATGATAGAAACAAAATGGAAACATTATTTTCTTTTATTGAGCATTTGAATATATAATCGTGGCTAGTAAAAGTAAATTAAAAATAAATGGTATATTATAGAAAATATTTCCTCGGGGCGCCTGGGTGGCTCAGTGGGTTAAAGTCTCTGCCTTTGGCTCAGGTCATGATCTCAGGGTCCTGGGATCGAGCCCCACATCAGGCTCTCTGATTAGCGGGGAGCCTGCTTCCTCCTCTCTCTCTGCCTGCCTCTCTGCCTACTTGTGATCTGTCTGTCAAATAAATGATGAAAAAAAAAAAAAAAAGAAAGAAAATATTTCCTAAAATATTTCTGCCAGAAAATCATCTTAAATTTCCATTATATTTGATTTTAAAACTCCTGAAGATTTTCTTCTTTTGCAATAATGAGAGAAAATGACTGAATGGTCGTGAATATTGACATTATTTGATGCACTAATTTGTAACCAGGCATTCAAATAAACATTGCCTTTTTGGTTTCTTCCAGTAAGAGCAAGATCTTTTGTTGTCTCTCCTACTATTCTTCCAAATTTGATTTGTAAATGTCCATTTCCTTACATTTTGTTGTCGTATATTAATGACCTTAGCCACAGTTTCCGTGCACTGTTCTTTAAATAACTGTGTTTAAAGTTTTGTGTTTTACTATTCATTGTTTGAGGCTGATTCCAGCTGTCTGGAAATATTTTGAGGTCTGATTAACTCATCTAAAACTTCCTACCAGGAAAAAAACAGATAACCTAGAAAAGAGAAATCGCATACAGCTGTCCTTGTTTATTTGCAATCTATTGTTTCATGCAAGACCATGTAGTATATCATGGGGGCTTGAGACTCACTGTGCTCAAATGGAGCTTGAACATTTCAAAACATTACAACTTAATTTCTGACATGAATATATAGAATTGAGTCCATGTATGTCAGAGGCTAAACTAGGAGTTCTCCAAGTTAACTTCCATATAGAGTTCAATGTTTAAGAAATAAGCAATAAAAACATCCAATTTGAGTTTGCATAATGTTACTAAAACACAACAGCAACCACAATGATTATTTAGAATTAGGAACAACAAAAGATTTTTTTTTTACGGGATATTTCATTGCTTATATTTTTAAAAAAATTACTGGCATATGATGATAAGCAAGTCAACTTTAAGCTTTGGTTTGTAAAATCTCTATAGACAATGTTCTTTCTTATTGTGGGCACCTGGCATGGTCTCTTTCCACCATCCCACTCTCGGTATCCACTGCACCCGCCAACAATGTATAAAAATGCCTGTTTTTTCACAACCTCAGCAGTGGTGTTGAGTGTTTCATCATTCTGACGGGTAGGAAATGGTATCTCAGTGTTTTAATTAGCATTTATCTTGTTATGAGTGAAGTTGAATATCTTTTTAGAAGTTTAAAGGTCATTGCATTTCTTTTTCTGTGGTCTAGTCATTTATTTGGCCATTTTTTTCCCTAGTAGCTTTCCCCTTCTCTTTTCAGTTTATAAAAAAAAAGACTAGGGGCGCCTGGGTGGCTCAGTGGGTTAAGCCGCTGCCTTCGGCTCAGGTCATGATCTCAGGGTCCTGGGATCGAGTCCCGCATCGGGCTCTCTGCTCAGCAGGGAGCCTGCTTCCTCCTCTCTCTCTCTGCCTACCTCTCTGCCTACTTGTAATCTCTCTGTCAAATAAATAAATAAAATATTAAAAAAAAAAAAAGACTAGATTTAAACAAGTTATACGGAGGGAAAAGCAGGGTACCATCTTTGACTAAATTGATCATGTTTATGGGAAGTCTTGGTACAGAACATGGTGTTTATAGAAATCTCTATTTCCCCCTTTAAAATGGCTGAGGCATATTGAAGCCCTCTTGAGGAACTAAAATCATCTTGTGTGTTTTAGTCTGATAGATCCATAGAGCCATACTGGTAAAGCAATGCTTTTCAAATTGGACTCTGTAGTCTTAAGCCATTTTTTTTTTAAGATTTTATTTATTTATTTGACAGAGAGAGATCACAAGTAGGCAGAGAGACAGGCAGAGAGAGAGGAGGAAGCAGGCTCCCTGCTGAGCAGAGAGCTGGATGCGGGACTCGATCCCAGGACCCTGAGATCATGACCTGAGCTGAAGGCAGCGGCTTAACCCACTGAGCCACTCAGGCGCCCTCTTAAGCCATTTTTGTACATGGAATTCCCCATAACATGTTTATGAAGATAGAATTCTGTTTTTACAAAAATATTTAAACCATTGCTATAGAGGTGTTATTTTAAATTTTATAATACATGTACCATTGCTCAATGACAGATACACCATTATGGCTAAAATAATTAGAAATCACTAATTTAACTAAATCAGTTAAATTGGTTTCTTCACCAATTATTAATTGAATTGACTAGACAATTTAGTTAAAATAGTTATCACTAAATATAGCCGTACTGCTTAAATATTATTCAATCTTTGAGAAGAAAAATGGTGCATTTCGTTTTTATAGAGCCAACTGTGAATCTTTTTGTATCTGTTTTTCATAAAATTTTATATTAAAAATATACACAGCTTCCTAGAAATAGAACTGAACATGTTTTCATGTCTGCAAATTCGCTTTCAGTCATTATTAATGGATATATTTTTGTCTTCATAGTTACGAACAAAGTATAGCCACATATTTTTGTTTGGGCTTTTTCTAGTTTGTTTTTAATTATAAAAAATAGTAAACAGAGTTTAAGACAAAAACTCAAGGCACCTTCATTCAGTCTTATCACTAACGGCTTTTTAATTTTTTTTTAATTTTTTAAAGAAATTTATTTATTTGACAGAGATCACAAGTAGACAGAGAGGCAGGAAGAGAGAGAGGAGGAAGCAGGCTCCCTGCTGAGCAGAGAGCCCGATTCGGGCTCGATCCCAGGACCCTGGGACCATGACCTGAGCCGATGGCAAAGGTTTTAACCCACTGAGCCACCCAGGCGCCCCATGGCTATTCAATTTTTTGCCAATTTGTCTTACAAGATATCATCTAAAATAATCATATCTGACTCTTTAAAAGCCCTTGATAGGGGCACCTGGTGGCACAGTGGGTTAAAGCCTCTGCCTTTGGCTCAGGTCATGATACCAGGCTCCTGGGATCGAGCCCCACATCAGGCTGTCTGCTCAGTGGGGAGTCTGTTTCTCTCTTTCTTTGCCTGCCTCTCTGCCTCCTTGTGATCTCTGCCTGTCAAATAAATAAAATCTTTAAAAACCCTTGATAATTTAGAATAATTTTATTTTCTGTGGTGGTTTTTGTCATCCACTTGGCCTTCATTTGACTAGGATAGATAATATTTTCAAGAGCAGCAGAAGTGGGCTTGGTTTTAGTTTTAGATTTAAAGTTTAACAAAGTACTATTTGTGAAATTTACTGAGGTTAAGGAATAAGTGAATCATATTGTTTCTTGGAGAGTTTAGAAACATTAATTCCAACCGTGTATATTACAAAAGTGCCTCAAAATGTTAGTAACAAGGTGATAACAATCATATATGTTTTTGAGGAGCCACAAAGAAGAATTGATGTTAGTCTTGAACTTACCATGGACTTTTTCCAATCTAATTGTGATCAATTTATGTTTTTTCTGTAAAGCAGTAATTTTTGACTTTCCACTGTGAAAAACAAGGTAGTCTGTGGCTTGTGCCTGTTCCTGGTATTTATTGGTCTTGTTACCTTGCTCAGGTCTCTTGTTTCTTCTTCATGTGTCACCTTATTTTTTCATCACGATAGCAATATAATGTAGCATTTACCTGCAGCAGCTATAAATTACAAGGTTTTCTTTTACCTTCAGTCCTAGAGTTCTCAGTTTTCCTTTCTTTGTTCTCTGAAGAAAAGATAGTTAGATGAAAAAAAAATTTTTTTTAACCACCACCCCTCAACCTGAAAGATTCTTTGTCTTCAAGCAAGTCATATCATGTCTTTCACCATGGAGCTCTCATCTTAATCTCTCTTGATTTTGACTCTTTAAATATTTATTCTTTCTTTTGGGAAGCATAGAGCTTCCCCCTCCCCCCTCAAAAAAACTAAAAGAATTTAAATCTGTGTCTTTTTGATGCTGTTGTTTTTCTTTTTCTTGAGACAATGGGAATCTTTCTGTTTCCAATCATATTTTTTAAAAAATTTTCAACTACAGTCCTTGTTTATTAATTGTTCGATTTCTTTTTCCTTCAGGGACTCCTATAATTTGAATTAGCGCACTCTGCAAATCTACAAGCATTCACTTCATGTCTTGGTTAATTTCTTACATTCAGTGTATGTTTCTTGAGCCTGCCTCCTGGTTCACCCAATCCAATTTTCTGCTGTGTTGATTCTTCTATTATTGCTTCTAGTGCCGGTATTAATTGGATTGTGGCTAAGTTCTTTCTGCACTGGAATCCAGCTCTCCAACTCTTCTTATCTCTGTAGTCCACAGTGTTGCCAGAATGATCCATCTGAAACATGTTTGGCTATATTGTTCCCCTGGTAAAATTTTTAGTGACTTCTTCACTACAGAGTAATATTCCAACTCTCCATTTCCCCAAGCAAAGCTGTTATCTGAGCTTCCCAGATAGTTCACTGGTTTTATAATAAACCACCCCTCTCTTTACCCCCATGCCATTGCGCACGCTCCTCCTCTGCTGCCTGCTGTGCTTCCTTTTCCATCCTCCCCATCCACACCCCCAAGCTTAGATTTACCGTCTTTGCCCATCAAACACAATTACTTATTTTCTCCTGGTAAAAATACTAATTTGCACCTTATACATGCTTCTTAGCTGAGTTTTCTGGTTATTTGTTTATCCTTGTCTATAATACCATTAACACCAAGGCAGGTTCTACATTGTGATTTTTATAGCCTCAACACCAGCACAGTGCTCCGTGTTTTGTTTTATGACCCTTGTATCTTTTGGTTTTATTTACTTTAAGGGAGAGGCTGATCTCTATCATATCTTTTTTTTTTCTTTTTTATGGGAAATACATTTATTATAGTCAGACTATTTAATTATTTTTCTCTGGTCTATTTTCTTGTTTGTGATTTACTAATCCTTAGGATGTGGTCACACCCCAACTTGTCCTAAATCACAATATTGCACCCAGTCCTGGAGTCAGGGTTCAGAAACCAGTTCTGTGAGTGATCTCTGGAAATAGCCAGTCACACTGTCACTTCACTAATCAAATTACAGGCCTAGGTCATTCAGGACTAACTTCTCCAGCCTGATTGTTTGGTCTCAAGCCTGGGATGGTGCTCCAACTTTGACAATGTGTTTCTGGTTATACAGCCCTGAAATTGGAAAGCCAGCTGTACTCAGCCAGGGTGGTCTTCCTCTCCTGTTTTTATTGTTTACCTCCAAGATTATATTGTGCTCTAATTCTTAAAACACTTAAGAAAAAAGGAAAAAAAAAACTTTATAGCTTTCTTTAAAAATGGTATACTTTGGATTTTTTCAATAAACCTCTCAAACAAATAGAGAATTACAAAGATGAGGGTAAAAATCATTTAACCTCTCACCATTCAGAGATGAGCCCATTTTAGAATACAGTTTTGCATAGAGACACATAAAAAGTGTGCACCTGTTTCATAAACGACACTTTGCACTGAACATTGTTCTCTGGCTTCCTCTGTTTTACTCAACAGTGTGGTCAGAGTCCATGATGCATCAGTATTCGAAGGTGTGTTTCATCATTTACCGTCACTCACCAGTTACCTGTAGTTGGAGATTTAAGTTCCTTGTGAATAATGCTGCGATGAACACTCACCTTATACATTTGTTTACGTTTATGTGTGAAGAGACCTTTAGTGGAGCTCTTCGGTCAGAATAGGCAAATACATGTTACAGATATTTCCATAATGCCTTTGAGGAAGGTGGTGGCAACTCCTATCAGGAGTACATCAGATCCTTATTGCCCCACATCCCAACCAAGGCCACTTTTGTCAGTTAATCCCTGTGAGCTGAAGACTCCCAATTTATAGCTCTAAATTCAGATGTCTTGAAATTTTCACATGGAGTCTGCCTCACTAGCATCTCAAATAACATGCCCCCAAATCATAGCCTAATTTCTTGCTTCAATTCCCAAAACTGTTCTTTCCCTTGTCTACTTTTTTTTTTTTATGGAATTTAGATTCACCTGATGATTCAAGTTAGAAAACTGAAGTGATCTTTTTTTATTGTCTCTTTTTCCCTCACTCTTCAGATTGCCAAGGCTTACGAGTTCTATTCACAATATCATGTTAAGTCCAAATATTAGCAGACCCTGGAGTTAAGCTATCCCACAGTTTTTAAAAAGACACTTTGAAAAATATTCTTTGACTAGGTAGCAAGAATCTAAACTTTGAGGGATAGAATCAATTTCTATGTTTAATACCTAATTTAGTTACATATATGTAAAATTTAGAAATACTTTGCCCCACTATTTTATGTAAAAATTTTGTTCCAGCTCTTCAGCATACACCTTGAGTATTTTGTTAGCACTGAGATGAGCCCTGTAACATGGCTTTCCAGATCACCGTCTCCTTTCCATCCAAGTCACTTGAGATACTGCATTTTTAAAATCCGTGTATAATGCTGTCCCAGCCACAAGTACAATTAGTACACTTCTTCTGTTGGCATGTATTCATGATCTCATAACCTAAGCATGGACTGAGTCATTTTGTTCGAGTGATTATTGAAAGATTGCTTGCCAGCATCAGCTTCCACATGCAACTGTGAAGTCCTACCGCAAAAAATAATCCCTACATCTTCTTACTTTATTTGCATCCTCCCCACTCCCCCCCCCCCCCCAGCTATGCAGTTGTGTTAGCTTATCTCTGAAAGCAGTTGGTTTAGGCTAACATGTCTTCTCCAAACAGTACTTTGTATTTTTTTTAATAAAATACTTTGTAGATCATTCTGTAATCTGAGACTTTGTAAGGTTCAAATATGACAACTTTTTTTTTTTTTAGTGGATTTTAAAATTTATTTTTAGGGGAGAGAGAGAGAAAGAGAGAGAGAGCATGTGTGCACTAGCGGGGGGGGGGCAGCTCAGCAGGGAGCCTGATGCGGGGCTCCATCCCCAGGACCCTGGGATCATGACCTAAGCCCAAGGCAGACGCTTAATGGACTGAGACACCCAGGCACCACAACCACTTCTTCTAAGGATAGTGTTTCGTGTTGAAAATCTTTTCATATATGCGGTATATGCGGTGAATCTCAAATCTGTTTTTCTTCTCCAGTATGACTGCTGATCTAAATCATCTCTCACCTGGACAGTGACCCTCGGCTGTTTTTGGCTCCTTCCCCTGTGTATTCCCCAGTTAGTTTTTAATACACCCCTGTCTGCTCTTGTTATTTCTCTGCTTAGAGCCCATCTGTGCTATTTCTTTAGTACCTTTCCTATGTCCCTGGGTTCCCCTTGGCTTTTATCATTAGCACATGAACTCTCCAGCTTGATGTAGAAGTATCTAGCCTCTCTTTATAGCTTCAGATGTCTGGTGAGGTACAGGGCCTTAGGGAGCAAGCCAGTGCAAAGGGCAGCTACATTTTGGGGACTTTGTCACCGTTTCTCTCTGAACTTTCTGTCCTCTGCTGTTAGGAATGGGGAGCAGCAGCTCACACATTTTTGTTTTGGAGATCAGCATGTATCATTCCACTCTCAAAGTCACTCTGGTCTGCAGCTTTGAAGTAGGTTTGCCTGTTGCCATCATACCTCCCACTTAAGACCCTAGGACAAGAAAAATCGCAGTGCTTGGCTAACAAATTCTTCCTTCAACCCTGTTATGCCCTCCCAGAACCCATGTGAGCTGGAGAAGTCTTTGGGGCCCTTCTGAATGTTTCCTATTCAGTGTCTGCCGAATGTGCTGGGCTTATGAGCTAGAGCATTGCCTCTCAGCTTCTGGTATTTTCTCAGTATTTTGTCTCCCTTAAAGTTAATGTTGGATGGACAGAGATTAACTTTCTTCCCCCTTTTTTGATTGATTTTTTATAGTCTAATTTCTTCTTTTATAGCTACATAGCTTTCCACTTTGATAGATATCCATAGCTAATTCAACTTTTTAAAAATTTAATTGCAGTGCAATTAACATACAGTGTTATATATTAGTTTCAGGTTTACATTATAATATTTTTTCCTTCAGTTTTTGATTATTCCTCATTTCTTCTGTACTGGAAACAGAGTTTGGGGGTTTTTTGTTTTGTTTGTTTGTTTTTGGGTTTTGTGGGTGTTTTGTTTTGTTTCATTTTGGTAAAAGTGACTGATAACTGCCAATAACCCAAAAGATTTTCTTTTAGTACTTGAACCTAAATTCAAGATTATCAAGCTAGATAACGCCACTTAGTACTCTTGATTATGGTTCTTAGAGTGTGCAGTTTCTTAGTTCTGACTAACTGATGCTGGAATTTATAGCAATTCCATCGTCTTCTGGAATAGATTTGTTTCTTGCCATTGGTTTATTTTTTAGGGGTATTGATTTCTTCCTTCTTTCCTTCCTATCCTTTAATGAGAAATGGAAGTCTATGGATCTGCTGACATTTTCTGGAAGGCCCTGATTCACTCAGCCTTACAGGTAGGGTGAAAGTAGTCTTGGTGGAGAAATCTAAATGGGGGATGTGCATAGAAGTAGCCATTTATCCTCCAAAATGTTTCTTTGGAATTTTGACGTTTTTTATAACCGTATTTTTAAGGATAACTTTAAAATCTTTCAAAATATGTTCCTGATTAAACATAGAGATTAGAAATGAAAATGGGAAATGCTTAAATAATTTTAATGAGTGTTGATTCCCACTAGAGTCAAATCACTTTTGGTATATACTATAATTTATAGGACCTTTAACCACCTACTTTAGAAAATTTCTAAGGATTCATATAAAGTCCCTTATTTAAAATCAATCAGAGAAGAAGAGGCTGTGGAATTGCTTATTTAATAGTGATTAACTATATTTATTCTACTACTCAAACCCAGAGGTTGAGATTGTTTACATAATGCTGTATCTTAAAAATAGGAACTCTCTAGTATCCATTGTTCTGGTCAGAGCTCTAATCAAATACCTCTGTATTCCCTTGCAGTTGTCTGTATCAGCTGTTATAATGAAACCTTAGTAACCGATCTTCCACCTCAAGTCTTGGACATTCTGTTGAAGCATATAACCCAGTTATTCTGTTTTTGGTAAAATGACAGTGCGCAATAGATGGCTTTGTACCCTCTTGTCAAAAGGATGAAGCATTAATACTGTGATTCAGATATTGGTGTGCCAAGCAGACACTGGTTATCTGGCATTATGACAGGTTTGCTAATGATTCCTGACATGAATGTCACAAAGAAAAAATTGTAAATAGCCACAGGATAGTATTTTACAAATACTGTTTTTCTTTAAGTACTAAATCCACATGATCCCATCAAATAAGAACCTCAAAAAGAAAAGGACCCACTTTTGATGATTTATTCTTTATTTTTTCCACTGTCTTCTGCTAGGAAGGTTCATTTCACTTTGTTCTTCCTGATAAATGAGTTCTTAAGGGAAAATTGTGATTTTTGTCATGTCTTTTCTAGACTGAAGATTTCTGTCTTATTTTTCAAATGTAGATTTTAGTTCTGTAGCTTATCGATTTTGAGCGTTTCAGTTAAAAGCAAAATGGTTGCAATTTAACCTAGTAGGGTAAAAATAATACTAATTTTTTTAATAATATACCTCAATTTATCTTTTATTTTTGTTTATTTTTGAGTGAGAGAGAGATGGGTAAACACAAACATGAGTGGAGGGGAGGGGTAGAGAGAGGGAGACAGAGAATCCTAAGCAGACTCCACACCCAGCACAGAGCCTGACGTGAGGCTTGATCTCATGATCCTGAGATCGTGACCTGAGCCAAAATCAAGAGTGAGATGCTTAACCAACTGAGCCACCCTGGCATCCCAAGGGCTTAGTATCTTAAAGGAAAAGCATTTAGATAAAAGCAGCCTTTAGCTTAAAAACTTCAAAAATTATAATTAACTGACTGAGCTACCCCGGCACCCCAAAAACAACACTTATTAAAAACAAATGATTAGGGACGCCTGGATGGCTCAGTTGGTTAAGCGGCTGCCTTTGGCTCAGGTCGTGATCCCAGCGTCCTGGGATCGAGTCCTACATCGGGCTCCTTGCTCAGCGGGGAGCCTGCTTCTCCCTCTGACTCTGCCTGCCATTCTGTCTGCCTGTGCTCGCTCTCTCCCCCTCTCTCTTTCTGATAAATAAATAAAATCTTTAAAAAAAAATGATTAAAAGAAAACCACACAAATAGTCTCAGCATTCACGTAGATTTCTAGCACATTTCTTGGTCATGTTAGGGCCATGGGTCAAGCTTCCTTTTCCACTAATGACCTTTGAAGGGCACAGTTTTTGAAAATACAATCTGCTTTCTAAAAGTTTTTTCATATTATAGCAATAGGTTCTCACTGTAAAAAATTTGCAAATATAAAAACCATGAGGAAAATAGTTTTTAAAGAAAACTATACAATAATTATTTTAAAGAAATTTATTTTAAATTATTTTAAAGAAAATTACCCAATAATTATACCCTGCAGTAATACTCTTAGTATTTTTAAGTATTTAAATAGGAGTTTGTCTTATGTATGTTTATTTGCATGTCCTGAGATTGTTTCAGTTTGAGGTCAAAATGAATATTCTGTGTTGCAACCTGCTTTTCTCACTTAAAATATATCCTAAGCATTTGACCACATTGTTACACTGAAAACATTATTTTTAATGCTGCTGCTTTATGAAAGGATTTCCTTGTCTTTAAGAATTACAGTAGAAGTATTTTTTCTGAGATGGATTTTTGAAAGTCTATCAGTATAGCAACAATATTATTTAAAATGTTAGTTTGGTGTGTTTAAGAGAAGTGTTTACGCAGCACTACGTTAGGCATTGTGGAGAAGAGAGTTAAATAAGAGTTCCTGACTTCATACAAGCCTAAGACCCAGCGAGGGAGGCCGAAGTGTGCCCCACTGTTCTGTAGCAAGAACCAGCGGGGAGGAGAGATGAAAACAGGAGCTTCTTGCTGCGGACTTCAGAGCTCTGCTTGGGTCTTGGCTTCAAAGAGCAGGGGGACAAGTGGCCAGTGTGTAGACCTTTTGCTCTGACAGTATTTATATGTACACAACACTGGGAGGTGCCTGGTAGAGTAGACAGAAAACTGAAACCGGTGGTAATAGTTGGAGGTGAAGGTTCAAAGGGTAGGGCAGGGTGTTAACTGGAGCAGTGTAGTTGCCTCAGAAGGAAGAGCATACAGAGGTACAATGACATTTTCCTCTGGGACACCCACTCTTTTTCTTTATAATTCTGATCCTGGCCATGCATCCGAGTTTTTTTCAGAGAGATGATAGTTATTTGCAAATATATCCTACCCTGAAATACTTGCTTTGTTTAAACTAATAAAAACCATAAAAACTTCTTTAAAAAGCATGATAATGTGTTTTACTTACACATAATTTGAATATAATGAAACGAGTTCAGTGCTACATTAACATTGAATTCTACATGTACTACGCAGTATTAGGCATTCAGGAAATGAATATATTTAGTTCGGTACAGTTCAGAGGTTTTTCAGATGTATAGTCTACCTAAACCAAAGAATTCTTTGTTTAGCTACGCTCTCAGTTCCAGAGGCAGAGAAGAAGGGAAGGAGGAAAGGAAGGAAAGAAAGGAAGGGAGGGAAAAAAGAAAACCTTTCTTGGGTGCACAGGGCAAGAACCAGGTATGGAACAGCAGACTTGACCTCAGACTGCCTGTGACATAGGACCCCAGGCAGTAAGATGAAATGTGACCTGTGTATTTGTGGTGGCTGCTCTCAGAAACCATTGGAGAATGGACCCTCCCATTTTAACAATTGCCATAAATATGTAATGTAGCCAAAAAATGTGACCTCTGACAGAGAAAGACAACTACTGTGTGTTTTTTTACTTGTGTGTTCTCTTACTAATTCTAGGAAAGCCAAACTCATGGAAATAGAGAGCAAAAGGGTGGTTGCCAGGGACTGAAGGTGGGGAAAATGGAGAGATGTTGGTCCATGGGTACAAATTTCCATCTGTAAGACGAGTAGGTTCTGGGTGACTAACTAACATGACTGTACCTAACATGGTAGCTGTAACTTAACAATATTGGGTTAGATACTTGAAAGTTAAGAGAATAGATCTTACTTCTTATCACCATCTACACACAAAAAAATGATAATTATGTGGGGAGTTGGAGGTGCCAGGTAACCTGATTGCAGTAACGATTTCACAGCATATGTGTGTATCAAATCATGGCATTGTACACCCTAAACTTCCCTGTGTTGTATGTCAGTATTATCTCTATAAAGCTGGGGATAAAATCGACGCTGACTGTGACCTCCATGAGCAGGAGACTTTCTCCTGACTGAGGCGGGTTGGGGGAGGGCAGCAGGGTTCTGTGGCAGATGGCAGCGTCGCGTGATTGCTTTGCTCTGGGTTTCTTCAGACTGTAACTCGGGACAGTACTGGACACCAACCAGTGGCTCAAGCGACTCCAGAGCATTTCATGCTTTTCAGATTTGGGACCGAGTCAGAATTTAATTACATACATTATTTTAAAAATTCATTACGTGTAAAATTAACAAGTCAGAAAATGACAGATGCTGGCGAAAATGTGGAGAAAAGGGAACCCTCCTACACTGTTGGTGGGAATGCAAGCTGGTGCAGCCACTCTGGAAAACAGCATGGAGGTTCCTCAAAATGT
>NC_081570.1:97313967-97371483 GCF_022355385.1 Mustela nigripes
GGGTGGGGTTATGGACATTGGGGAGGGTATGTGCTATGGTGAGTGCTGTGAAGTGTGTAAACCTGGCGATTCAAAGACCTGTACCCCTGGGGATAAAAATATATGTTTATAAAAAATAAAAAAAAATTTTTAAAAATTAAATGGTAAAATTTACCTGTTGGGGGGGGAGAAAAAAAAATTCATTACGTTCCTACTTGCCTCTGATGACAGAGGCATAAAGGTTTCTGTAGGTACGTGTTCTCCAACTTTTGAACCATGGATGTAGAGATAGAAGACAGAACAGAAATAATGAGATAACATTGGAAGTACAAAATGTTGAGGTGGCCAGGCCAGTAAGAACATATCCGTAGTTGTTAGCGTAAAGCAATTATGAAGGGCCTTGGTGTCAGGCTTAAGTTGTGGTTGTTCTTATTGTTGTAAAGTGCTAGTCAACCCACTGGTCCCCAGAACTCTTGTCTCAGCTTGTGGGAATTCTTCCTCACTTTCTAAGAACCAGCTATACTGGATTTCTCTCCCTTCCTGTAAGCACTGTGTTCTTTCCCACCACGAGTAAGTGTCTTTGTATGTCCCATTCCCTCGACTCCCCTCCTCCCCTTTTTTTTTTGCCCAGCTAGCTCCTGTTTATCCTTCAGGATTCAGCTCCACTGTAACTTACTTAGTGACATTGTCTTCCCGGGCTGCCCTGACTTAGAATCTAAATTGTGGATTCCCACAGTGCTCTATGCTAATCTTCCCTAATGCTCTTGTGTTTGAAATGTCTTCTTCAATATTCATTTAACCTGCGAGGCTTCAGGTTTCATTTGGGTGAGCTCTCATTCCCTGCTTTAGCCCCAGGTGCCTACTACCCAGGACTCGGTGCAGCCTTGTTTATATGGTAGTTGCAGCTGTTTCAAGGTAGGGCAGGGGCTTACTGAGAGAGTTCATGTAAGCTCCCGTTCTCATAATAAGCTTATGCAAGAGAAGAAGTTCATCAAAAGATATAGATAGACAGATGGACAGGTGGGGGCCGGGCATTTAGCACAGTACTCCAGGACAGGTTCTGGAGCTAGGCTGACTGGGTTCAGATCCCAGGTCTTCTACCTTTAATGATGTCACCTTGGCCAAGTTACTTAACCTCTTTATACCTCAGCCCCTTCTCTCTAAAGTGGGAACAATAATAACACCAACCTCAAAGGTTTTCATGGAGTGAAAGCACATAGCATGTAGTATATATAATAACATTTCTAAAATAAGTCCTAGGGATCTCTATTTCCTATACTCTTCTCATTCCTACATCTTCCCCCTAAGAAAAGCAGAAGGGTTTGGGTGGTTTTTTTTTTTTTTTTCCTGCTTGGACTAGTTATTTCCAGTGGTGCTAGAACACAGTAGGTATGAATGGTTAATTTAGCCTTATTTTACATTTCAGGACAGCCAGATACCATTTTGTGAATATATTTAAAAGTATTAATAAATAAAGAACAGAATTTAAGGAATTAGCATATAAACTATAATTAAACCTACTTTTAAAGACTTACAGAGCATGCTGCCTCAATGAAAATTTATTTTAGTGTTTTGATAGTCAAAATCAGTTTCATTGCTTAAGAAACAGTTTAGGATAAAGTTGTATATGGACTACTATAAAGTGCTTTATCATGTAAGTATTCTCTTGTAAAATTTTGTGTATTCAACGATGGAGAGGGTCAAATGAAAATCATAAATACAAAATTCAACTGATTCACTCACTTTGTGTGCTAGAT
The DNA here is from genome assembly GCF_022355385.1 of Mustela nigripes. NCBI lineage: Eukaryota > Metazoa > Chordata > Mammalia > Carnivora > Mustelidae > Mustela > Mustela nigripes. The sequence continues at coordinate 97,315,704 of NC_081570.1, forward strand.
ACTAGAACTAACTCTATAAAAACAAATCATGGCTTGGTGCTCAGCTGACAAACATGTATGTCCAACAACTGTAGAAGGTAATTTTGGGGGCACCTGGGTGGCTTAGTCAGTTAAGCATCTGCCTTTCTCTTGAGTCATGATTCCAGGGTCCTGGGATCAGTCCCTCCATCAGGCTCCTTGCTCTGTGGGGAGCCTGCTTCTCCCCCTTCCTCTGCCCTCCCAGCACACCTATGTGCGTGCTTTCTCTCTCAGAATACATAAATAAGAAATCTTTTTTAAAAATAACTTTGAATAACTTCTGTGTCATAGATTATATTTTACTGTGAAATGTGTAGGTTGACTTTCTAGAGAAGTCCTTTTTTTATTTTTATTTTTATTTTTATTTTTTTTTTTTTTTTTTTTTAAAGATTTTATTTATTTATTTGACAGAGAGAAATCACAAGTAGACAGAGAGGCAGGCAGAGAGAGAGAGAGGGAAGCAGGCTCCCTGCCAAGCAGAGAGCCCGATGCGGGACTCGATCCCAGGACCCTGAGATCATGACCTGAGCCGAAGGCAGCGGCTTAACCCACTGAGCCACCCAGGCGCCCCGAGAAGTCCTTTTTTTAAAAGATTTTATTTATTTGTTTGACAGAGAGAGAACACAAGTAGGCAGAGCGTCAGGCAGAGGGAGAGGGAGAGGGAGAAGCAGGTTCTCTGCTGAGCAGGGAACCCTATCCAGGTCTCAGTTCCAAGATGCTGGGACCATGACCTGAGCTGAAGGCAGATGCTTTAACCGACTGAGCCACCCAGGTGTCCTGAGAAGACTTGTTCAAATACCATTAACAGTTTCACAAACAAGTAGACTACCATTTGATTTATTTTGTTTTAGGGGCATCCCACCTTAACCAAGGAGTTAAACTTCTGTATATCCTCTTACCACTTTCATGCAGCTTTCTCTTACTACTGTAGAGCTCAAGAGGTGGAAGAAGCACTAAAATACACCTCTAGGGCTAATGGGAAAGGACTAATGAGTAACATTCATTGTGTTGAGCTAGTTAGATTGAACAGTTTATTGGGGAAGGTCACTAGGCTGTCCTATAGTAAGGAAGAGAACTAGGACATGGTTATACCCGTACTTTTTTGCTGTTGAGGACAACTGATTTTTAAAAGTTTATCACATCTCTAGGTGTGGTTCCGAGACTAGAGATTGTTTTTTTTTAAGATTTTAATTATTTATTTGAGAGAGAGAGAGAACGCATAGAGGAGGGGAGAGGGAGAGGGAGAAGCAGGCTTCGTGCTGGGCAGGAAACCTGACGCCAGGCTTTATCCCAGGATCTAGGGATCCTGACTCTGAGCTGAAGGCAGACACTTCACTGACTGAGCCACCCATGCTCCCCAAGACTAGAGATGTCTTAAAGAAAAGTTATATAAGGAAATGCTTTATGGGAACACAGAAAGCTCTAAGCAGCTCACATTTTTTTTAAAAAGATGTTTATGATTGGCAAATGGAAGGAGCACATAATCACATTTATACAGAGCTAAGTAGACTGTAGGAAGTGAGCATTTAATGAAACAAGGTGGGATCGGGAGAGAGACAAACCGTAAGAGACTTTTTTTTTTTTAAAGATTTTATTTATTTTATTTGACAGAGAGAGAGAGCACAAGTAGGCAGAGACAGAGGGGGAAGCAGGCTCCCTGCTGAGCAGAGAGCCCGATTCGGGGCTCAATCCCAGGACACTGAGATCATGACCTGAGCCGAAGGCAGCGGCTTAATCCACTGAGCCACCCAGTCGCCCCCCGTAAGAGACTCTTAATCTAGCAAAACAAACTTTGGGTTGTTGGGGGTAGGGGGGTAGGGAGAGAGTGGTTAGGTTATAGACATTTGGCGGGGGTGGGGGGGTGGTATATGCTATGGTGAGTGCTGTGAAGTGTGTAAGCCTGACAATTCACAGACCCGTACCCCTGGGGCAAATGATACATTCATTATATGTTAATAGAAGTAATTAAAAAAAAAAAGAAATGAGCATTTAAGAATTTTCTTCTTTACAGACCAAAGCTCAAAAGGAGCTAAGATACTTCAGAGAGCACAAAATGCTTTTAAGTTTGTGTCTGGAGCAAGAGCAACAGGAAGGAAGAGGTAGGCTTGCTGTCGGAAGATGTTGTTAATATTAGCTGTTTGTAGGCAGAAATCAGACATGTACCATTTTTGCTTGCTTCCATAATCTTGAACTAGCAGAATTACTTTTCAAATAGTAAAAGGAAAACAAACAGCCTGAAATGGGAGAAATTAAATTTTTTAAAAATGAGAAGGTCATAAAAGTTTCATTCAGTTTAAATGAATTTACATTTTCAAAACTCAACTAAACTGCCTCTCAGGAGTTAAAGGCACTGAAGATTTGATCTCAGAGCTATTGTCAATATTCTTTATGAAATTATGGAGAATATGGAAAGTACCAGGAAACTGAAGGGAAACCAATGTTCCAGTTTCCAAAAGGTGTGAAGTTGATCATAAAAACTCAAGTCTATTGCCTTAACTTGAAACTATGGCAAAATTTGAAGAGATTGAACAAATATAAAATATTTTAAGTATTTAAAAAAGAATGGAATGATCACCATGAATCCATGTGAATTCATAAGAACAAGATATGTCAAACTCATCTCATCCCCTGTGCTCAATTTTATAATTAACTACTGGATTAGAGAATAGTAAAGCCATGCGCCATCTTGTCTTTATGAAGTGGTTGGCAAAGTTTCTTAGACTATCCTTATGGAAAAGGCAGTGAAATGTTGACAATGAGACCAGTTTACAACTGGTTGAACGGCTACTCCCATACTGGCACCCCATAGGGTTTATCTAACTTGTAACTGGTATCTCTACACACAGATTCCCCAGAGAGACCTGCTAGTGAATATTAATTTGCATATACTCAGAAAGTATGGATTTGTAATGATGGGTTCTTTTGACTAAGGATTTGTATGTTGAAACTTGAGTATCTGGATTTATTCATATGATTGAGATTTCAATTACAGACTTTTCCCCACCTGAGCTGTTTGTGTAAGATATATTGATCCATTTTTGTGTTTCATGAATAAACTTAATAAATCACTTAGAAGTCAGGGAATAATTTAACACTTAAAGCAAAGGCTGGCTGGGTAAGAATGCTAAATTATGAAGAATCTTTTTCCCTTCCTTGTTTAGCAACAACTGCATTAACCCCAAGTAAATGTTTTTCATACCCTTGAAATGTCAAGTTTCTGTGAAACTCTGCCTAAATAAAAGGCTGACTTTTATATACAACTTGATAATATAGATTTACTCAGCAGTGTTTTTGTGAGTTAACGTTTCTGTTGGCCTTCTAGTAATTCCACAGTCATCTGCCTACTCAGGATATTTGTAGTTTTTGTTTTTTTAAACAAATTCCTTGAAATCCTATCAAAGAGGGAACCATAGTACTATGTCCCCTTACAGAAGGTCTTTGGTTTCTTGAGGCAAGGAAGTCCATGATGACTACAATATCCATTGTATTTTACTGTTAATTATTAATCTGAAAGAAGGCCAACCCTGTATAAGTTGTTAATCTTTTATAATTGACATTTCACTGCTGTTTGTAATATTTTGTCCTCATCCTTGAAGATGTGTGATGACTTCTTTGAATGACTTGCACATTTGAAATAAAATATCACATTCATGAAATTGTCCCTTACCCTGTTCTTGGCAACTATGCATTTCATCACTGCATCCAGAACCCCAGCAAGGGGTGGTAATTGAGAGTGAGCGCAGTTCCAGCCCAGGTAATCCTAGGTACCATTCTTTAAATCTACTTTTTTGCTTTAACTAGCCTCCCAGTCTTAAGATCTTGTAGGCCTTTGAAACAGGAAACGAGGTGTTTTAACTTCATTTCCACTGTAAGAAGCCCCTTTAAGCTGTAACTTGTGATCTATGTCTTTTATTAGGGCTTTGTCTTTAATTATATCTGATTTAATGGCTGTTATTTTAATTGGATTAAAATCCAGTCTGAATTCTTAGCATTATATGGTTACCTCTGTGAGCTATACCATATTTTACAGGAAAGTTTCAAATTAAAACACAAAAGCTGGGTTAGAAAAAAAAAAAGTGTTGACTTGTGCCATCTTCTTGAATTAGAGGCATTATCAAGGCATTATCCTTGAATTAGAGGCATTATATAGAATACACAGATGAAGTAATATTCATGAAAATATGTTGGATAGAGGATTTTTAGATATTGGAGCCAGTACCATATTATTTTAAATGGGAAAAAACAGTGATGCATTCTCTATTTATTCAAGAGCTCTAAACATCCACAAATATCACTAAAACTTTTAAGTACCTATGTAACAACCCATCAAAGCTTTTGTATAATATTTATTACAAAGCATTTGGACTAAATAAACTCATTATTGGGTATGTTTTTGTTCAATAAGAAATGAGACTATATGGTATTCTTTTAATTTAAATTCAGTTTAGTTAACATATACTGCATTATTAGTTTCAGGGGTAGAATTTAGGGATTCATCAGTTGCATGTAACATCTAGTTCTCATTCCATTACGTGCTCTCATTAACACCCATCACCCAGTTACCCCATCCCTCCACCAACCTCCCCTCCAGCAACCCTCAGTTTGTTTCCTACAGTTAAGAGTCTCTTGTAATTTGTCTCTTTCTCTGTTTTCATCTTATTTTATTTTTCCCTCCCTTTCCCTGTGTTCATCTGTTTTTTCTTAAACTCCACATATAAGTGAAATTATGTGGCATTTGTCTTTCTCTGACTGATTTAATTCACTTAGCATAATACCCTCTAGGTCCATCCATGTCATTGCAAATGGCAAGATTCCATTCTTTTTGATGGCTGAGTCATATTCCTGTGTGTGTGTGTGTGTGTGTGTGTGTGTGTGTGTGTGTGTCTACACACTACATCTTCTTATCCATTCCTCTGTTGATGGATATCTGGGCTCTTTCCATGGTTTCGGACATTGCTGCTATAAACATTGGGGTACAGGTGCCCCTTCGAGTTACTATGTTTGCATCCTTTGGATAAAAATACCTAGTATTCAGTTGCTAGGTTATAGGATAGTTCTATTTTTAATTTTTTGATGAGCCTCCATACTGTTTTCCGGAAAGCCTGTACCAGCTTGCATTCCCAACAACAGAGTAAGGATTCCCCTCTCTCCACATCCTCGCCAACATCTGTTGTTTCTTGAGTTGTTAATTTCAGCCATTCTGACTGGTGTGAGGTGGTCTCTCATTGTGGTTTTGATTTGTATTTCCCAGATGTCTAGTGATGTTGAGCATTTTTCATTCGTCTATTGGCCATTTGTATGTCTTCTTGAAGAAATGTCTGTTCATGTCTTCTGCCCATTTTTTGACTTGATTTTTCTTTCTTGTTAAGTTTGATAAATCTTTTTAAAATATTTATTTATTTGACAGACAGAGGTCACAAGTAGGCAGAGAGGCAGGCAGAGAAAGAAGAGGAAGCAGGCTTCCCGCTGGGCAGAGAGCTCGATGTGGGGCTCGATCCTAGGACCCTGAGATCATGACCTGAGCCAAAGGCAGAGGCTTTAACCCACTGAGCCACCCAGGTGCCCCAAGTTTGATAAATTCTTTATAGATTTTAGATACTAGCCCTTTATCCGATAAGTCATTTGTGAATATCTTCTCCCATTCCATAGGTTGCTTTTGACTTTGTTGAATGTTTCCTTTGCTGTGCAAAAGCTTTTTATCCTGATGAAGTCCCAAGAGTTCATTTTTGCTTTTGTTTCCATTGCCTTTGGAGACGTGTCTAACAAGAAATTGTTGTGACTGAGGTCAAACATGTTGTGGCTGTGTCTCCTACAGGATTTTGATGGATTTCCTGTCTCACATTTAGGTCTTTCATCCATTTTGAGTTTATTTTTGTGTGTGGTATAAGAATGTGGTACAGTTTCATTCTTTTGCATGTGGCTGTCCACAATTTTCCCAACACCGTTTGTTGAAGAGACTTTTTTCCATTGGACATTGTTGGAGATTAGTTGACCATAGAGTTGAGGGTCTATTTCTTCGTTCTTGGACTATACAGTATTGGCTTTCTTCTTGGATCACAGAGGGGTCACCCTTCCTCAGGATCTATATTTGGCAAGGCAAAACGGGGACTTTTTGCTTTGTGTTTATTAGTTTAGGATCCGAATGTTATCTCTAAACTTTAGCAGCACCCTGGTTTCCTGCTTGAATTAACATCCTCTCATTTGGTTATGCTTGTTTATACCTGTGAGAGAAGACCAAAAAGTGGGGGGGACTAGAAATGCTACATCATGGAATGATAGTTAAAAGAATGAATTGATCTGTAGTAACCTTTTGGCTTATCTATCCTTGTCATAATTAAGCTGTTCCAGATAAATCAAAGAGTGTATTTTAATTGCCTAGTCGTTTCTTACCCAGTATAGTAATCCATTATGTTGTAGCATTGTCCTTTTGTAACCATGTGAAGTCTTATCTAGTGAACAGTGTTTGGATGGCTTTGGTCTTCACTTAAGTTCAACCCTTACTATAAATTCACGGCTATCAGATTTCTGTAATCCTCTATTTTTCTGCTTAACATGTTTTTGAGACCTCTGATAGTCCTCTTTTTATTTCCCACCCCTCCCCCCCAAAAAAACCCTCTTTCATCCTCTTATTAAATCACCTTGTGTTTAGGAGTCAAGTGAGTGGACAGCAAATGCCTGTGCAGTCAGAGATAGGCAGAAGGATCCAAAGTAGGGTCCATTTGGCCTTTTGGAAGATGGCCATTGTGGGAGGAAGCATGGCTAGTGGGTGGCTAGTGAATGGGTTTGAGTCAGAGAATGACAGAGCTAGACCATGTGGAAGTTTGGATTTTATCCCGAGTGCAAAAAGAAGTCATTGGCAAGGGGGCACTAAACAGAGTGGTGATTATCTGGTTTATGTTCAAAATCTCACCTGGCTTCTGTGTAAGTGGTGGGAGCAGAAGGAGGCAAGAATGAATACAGGGAGACAGATTAGAAGTCTGTTGCAGAATTCGAGATGGGAAATGATGGAGGCTCTGGAAATGGAGAGAAGTGGACATGAGGCATGTTTTGGAGGTAGAACTGACAAAAGTTGCTACTGATTGGATCTGAGGGATAGAAGTGAAAGGAGAAATCAGAAACTTCTGATGACTTACAGCCCTTGGGTCTGTTCTGCTGGATTGATGGTGCTATTATTTGCTAAGACAAGGAAAAGTAGAGCAGAGGAAAAATTGCTGGAGAATGGAATTAAGAGTTCTGTTTTGGCTAGCTGAAATTTGAGGTGCTTGTTTGACTTTCAAATATATCTGCAGTGTATATGAATGAGTTCGATGGCTTTGGAGCCTGGTGGACATAGGTCAGGGATGGAGACATGATAAGAACGTAGAAGTTGTCAGTATATAGATGGCATTTAAAGCCATAAATGGAAATTATCTTGGGTATTTGTCATATTCTCTGATCTATACCTTGTCCCTCCCCTACTGTTGTTAAATTATGCCCACATTAGGTAGTATAGGTACATATTATTAATTATAGTACTCTAATCATTTGTTTTTAGAAAACAATGTTGTTTTTAGCAAAATACTCTGATTTCTTCTTGTCTATAGCTAAATGGTTTAAGGGTATTCAATCACTAACGTCAATATTTAACTGGAGATCTAACAGTTATGTGATGTCTTCTGTGGTTTTTCTCGTAGGCAAAGTCATTAATAAAGATTTGCGACATTACCTGAGTCTTCAGTTTCAGAAAGGATCAATTGACCACAAATTGCAGCAAGTGATCAGAGATAATCTCTACCTGAGAACAATTCCATGTAAGTATGAGACTGAATAAAAGAAGGTAGGGCAACGTATCCTTATTTAACTAATCAAACATGTAGAAGTAATTCAATAGAGTATCTCATGCCAAATTGGGAAGACTGAGTTGGGGCACTGGAAGGAAACGAAAATTGGGTAAGGAAAAAGTTTTCCAAGAACATGCAGGGCTTTTGTTTTTAAAGTAGAAAAACTGGAAGATTCTATGTTGTAACTTTAAAAACAGTCATTAGACTTTAAGAATTTAAGACTATCTATGTATATTCTGCTAACTAAATTTTCTTCTGTAATTCAGTTCCAAATGTTTATTCAATAAGAAAAAATAATAAACTTTTTCACTCTCAGTGCCTCATACACAGAGAACAAACATTTTTGTATTCATTATTAGGACATTGCTAATTTTAAGATCTGCCTCTTCCCCAAAGGAATAAAAGGAGGAAACACAGTACCTTCTCTGTAGTAATCCATGTTGAATTCTTATCTAGATGTTTGTATATCTTTTCCTGTCTCAGTAGTTTTCATAGGACCTGGTTGTTGTTGTGGTTGTAAGGATGCTGTGCATGCATGCGCATACGTGTGTGTGTTAACACGTAACAAGAAACCATGTATGCTTACATTTTGGCTTTAGTTAGCAGAAGTCTGGGGAAGAATAAAAAGCAGTAAAAATAAAAGGTTTTAAAAGGATGTTCTGGTTTTCCTTTTCTATATATTTTGAACTTTGTATAGATAGTAGTTTTTATAATGGCTCTGAAATTCTTAATTTCTTGTTATTTAATTTCTTGTTCTTACACTAAGCCTGCCCAATTACGTTCCTTAAATACCAATCCTTCTGTACTGCCTTAGACCCTCACCCTTTCTTGCTTGAACTTTTTTTTTTTTTTTTAAACAGATAACAATATGTAGGGGCAAAGAATGAGGTGAAAAATCTTGATCCTGGGACAAGTTACTTGATCTTCCTGAACCCCAGACTCCCCATATATAAAATGTGAATAACAAGAGACACCTCTTATGTAGTTCTAAGAATTGAAATGAGAACACGAGTGCAAACCACATGTCCTGGAGTAGGCCCTCAGTGTCGTCTCTTCCCCATTCTAGCTGCTTCCCCACCTCCCATGTCCCCTCGCTCTGGTCTCTTAGTGCATGTGTGACTCTTGTCCATCTCCAGATTATCTTTCAGAGTCTCTCACTGAGTGTAAGTCCAGACTCTTTTACATACTATAAATTTTTTTGGTTTTTGTCTTTAAATCTGACTTCTTATGTATGATTTCCTCCTGTAAATCTACCTGGTCGGATTTCAGAATTGCAACTCCTGCCTTATTTTCTTTGCATTTGCCTGGTGTATCTTTGTCTGTTGTTTTAATCTTTCATCGTTCTGAAGGTCTTTGTTTGCAAATAGTGTTGGACGTTTTAGACAATCTGGAACTTTCTTTATATTTATTGATGTGATCTATGTCTTGAGTCTCCTATTTTGTCATGGTTTTCTATTTTACCTATATACACATCTTTTGTATAAAAAGCCTTCACCACGGGGGCGCCTGGGTGGCTCAGTGGGTTAAAGCCTCTGTCTTCGGCTCGGGTCATGATCCCAGGGTCCTGGGATCGAGCCCCACATTGGGCTCTCTGCTCAGCAGGGAGCCTGCTTCCTCCTCTCTCTCTGCCTGCCTCTCTGCCTACTTGTGATCTGTCAAAAAAAAAAAAAAAAAAGCCTTCACCACGTGCATAGTCCATTTTATTTCCTCTCTACCCTGTTAGAAAGGTTTATATCTTTATTTTAATGGGTACCTTTATAATTCTATTAATACTCTGTTCTTCCTCCCTTCCTTTTTTTGTTTTTGTCCCAACAGTGAACAATATTAAAATTATCTAGTTATTGCTTCTTACTCCTTCCTTCTCTCTCCCATCATCTGACTTGAAATAATTTTTTTACCCCAAAGATAATCAGCAAGCTTATTCCATTTCACATACGCTTTCCTCATTTTCACTTTTTTTTTGATACTTGACCTGTGTCTATATTAACAGAACAAACAGCCATTATGTATCGCACTCTCCCCTTTATTATCATCATTTATTCTTTATTCTGTGGGTAAATACACATCGAATATAACTACCAATCCTTATGTTGTTGTTTCTTCAATAACTGTGGTTTTCTAAAGCTTCTTCTCTTCTAGATTTCCCAGGAAAGAGTCAGAGGATCATCACAGTTGGTCTAAGGCCTTTATGCTTACAAGTTTGTTTGGATGTATATGAAATCCTTGCCTTATATTTTCTTCCTTGACTATCTTAATTCTATTAGTTGATTATCTGATTGTCTTCTGGCATAAAGCGTTGCTCTTTAATGGTCTAAAAACAATCTGATTTTCATTACCTTGTAAGTAACTTGGTATTTTGCCTGCGTGAGGTGTCTCAGGGTAGCATTTTTAGTTTCATAGCTCTAGAGCTCCCTCTTCCCTTGTTAAAACAGCTTAATAAAAACATGGACTTTTGGCTGTACTCTGTACTTTTACTTGGGTCTTCTTATAAATTTACTTGTGATGTCCTAGTTTTGCAGTTTCTCCTCAGTGTGAGGTTTTGAAAGGAGTTACAGTTTATTTGGTTGTCATTCATAAGGTCCAAACAGCTGCAGCCTTTTCAGATCCTAAGAGGACCTATTCACCGAGACACTGAAGTTTCCACAACTCCTCCAAGAATGCAGTGGTATGTCAGTAACAGCATACCAAATGGTCTGTAATTACCATTCTTTACTAAAAGATATCAAATCTTCTTGGAGAAAATTCTGATTCCAGGTCTGGCGCAAGGAAAGAACAAGATGAGCTTGGAACATGTAATTATCCCAGAAAGTATGTAAATGCCTAAAAGACTATGGGGACATATCAGAAGCACATTTTTTTTTTCAAGCCATCTAGAAGGGGTGCCCACTGACAAGATCTGAAACAATTTGAGCAACAAAATTAATAAGAGAAAGAAAGACTTCTACTGTTACTACTCTATTAAAGGGACAAGACTATGATCTCTAATAGAAGTAGAAAGGAGACTGCACACAAAGGAGTCCTATGGTTTCATCAGCCTTCTGCCTGGAGCCATATTCTGGGCCATGTTATAAGGAGGGGAAGCCCAGGGAGAATACAGAGGATTCTGAGTTGAGAAGGCAGAAGTCTGAGTTCAAGAAGTCTGAGGTGCCTGAGATTTGCAGGACAGAGCTATGAAGAAAGGAGAGAAGAGAGCTATGAAGAAAAGGAGCTCTAATAATAAGCACAAGTACCCCCTTGACTCTGTTGCTGAATACTAAGCTGAGAATGTATGGGATGAGACCCCCACATGGCATGCACAGATTGTCTGGGAGCCATAAGTTAGCAGTTTTCAGAGTTTATGCAGTGCTGGGAGAATCTGGGTTCTAGTCCACCTGAGTGGAGAGAACTCAAGGGTCATGGCTTACTAGTAGGGCTAAAATAGTTGTAAGCTCCTTGGGGCCCATTTTAACAAAGCTTAATTAAGCAAGCCCCCAAAGGATCAAGTAAATATGCATATAACTTGATTGTTAGCAAAAGGAAAGGAAGAAGGGAAGGGAGAAAAGGGGAAAACCAACAGCCTTTAAAGGAAGAAGACAAAATTTCGACACGGAATAACATAGTATTTACAATGCCTAATTTACAGTGTCTAATAAAAATTATTAGATATACAAAAAAGAAGAAAATATGGCCCATAATCAAAAGAAAAGTCAGCTGATTTAAAAAAAAAAGAAATAGATGACATATAAACAGGTATGACCAAAGTAAGCATTTTAGAGTTATTATAAATATGCTCAAGGATTTAAAGAAAAGTATGAATAAAATAAAAGAGAAAATGGAATTTTTTTTTTAAAGAATTAAATGGAACTTCAAAAATTCATGGATGGGCTTAACAGCAGATTAGAAACTGCAGAAGAAAAGATTGGTGAACTTGAAGACATACCAATATAAACGAATCAGACTTAAACAGAGAGGAAATAGACTGAAAACATAGCTTTTTTTTTTTTTTTTTAAGATTTTATTCATTTATTTGACAGAGAGAGATCACAAGCAGGCAGAGAGTTAGGCAGAGAGAGAGGAGGAAGCAGGCTCCCTGCTGAGCAGAGAGCCCGATGCGGGGCTCGATCCCAGGACTCTGAGATCATGACCTGAGCCGAAGGCAGCGGCTTAACCCACTGAGCCACTCAGGTGCCCCAGCTTTTTGTTTTTTAAAGTTACCAGAGAAAGAAAGAAAGAAAGAGACATTTCTGTTTCTGCCATGAAAGACTAACTGGTACTGGATTTACCTTCTTACTGTAAACAGCTAGAAATTGGGCTGTTTTCAGAAATTGGGTCATATGCAGAGCAGGACTGTGATTGGTTCATACTGAGCTATGTACACTGTCAAACCAAAGAGGGGAGATATGGAAAAAAACAAATGAGGAACTATAGGCTGAAATTTTTCCAAATTTGAGGAAAACTATAAATCCACAGAGCTGTAGATCTCAACAAACCCCAAGAAGAAACATTAAAAAAAAAACAATATATTATAATCTAATTGCTGAAAGCCATTGATAGAGAAGATGTGAAAGGCAGACAGAAAAAAGATACATTAAATACAAGGGAAGAAAGAATGACCATAGACTTGTCAGCAGAAACCAGTACAAGCCAAAAATCAACGAAATGTCATCTTCAACATGCTGAAAGGAAAAACTGCCAATCTAGATTTCTACATGCAACAAAAATATCCTTAAATAATTTTTCAGGCCAAAAAAAAAAAATGGTGAAGGAATTTTTCACCAACAGACTTGCACTAGAAGAAATACTAAAGGAAATTTTCAGGTGGAATGGAAATGATACCAGAGTGAAGAACTGAAAGAAAATAGACAACCTCGTAACTGGAGTTTAAGATTTCAACACCTCCTTTAGGGTAGGTAAACAAAAGATCAATAAGGTTATAACAGGGATAACACTTTGAACCAACTTGACCTAATGGCTATGTATTAGAACATGCCTCCCAACAACAAAATATTCATTCTTTTCTAGGGTACAGGAACATTTACAAATGAAGACCATATTCTAGGGCATAAAACAAGATTGAATAAATTTAAAAGAGTTTAAATCATATAAAATTGTATTCTGTGATCATAATGGAATTGCAAGAAATCACTTAACAGAAAATTATTTTGAAAATCTCTGATTATTTGGAAATTAAATAGCACACTTCTAAATAACCTGTGAGTTAAAGCCACAGGGAAAAATACAAAATATTACACATATCAATTAGCATGTCAGAACATAACAAACCCAACATACCAATTTGTGGAATGTTGCTACAATGGTGTTTAGAGGGAAATTTATAGTGTTAAATACTTAGAAAATAATAAAGATCTCAATCAGTGATCTGAACTTCTAGCAAAAGAAGAGCAAAGTAAAGAATCTAGCAAAAGAGCAAAATAAACCCAAATTAAGTAGAAGAAAGAAAATAAACATAAGTCAATAAACTAGAAAACAGAGACTAGAGTAATCAATGAAACCCAAAGTTGATTTTTTTCTGATCACTAAAACTGGTAAACTTCTAGCCATAGAAGGTAAAGAGAGAAAACATTGTTTAACACTATTAGGAATGAGAGAGATGGCATCATTAAAAATTCTACAGATGTTAAGTGGACAGTCAGAAATATTCTAAACAACCTGACAACAGTAAACTGAACTCAGATAAAATGGAAACATTCCTTGTAGGAAAAAAACTACCAATATTCACTCAAGAAGAAATAGATGAGAGATGCCTGGCTCAGTCAGTTAAGCATCTGCTTTCGGCTCAGGCCATGATCCCACGGTCCTGGGATTGAGCCCTGAGTCAGACGCCCTGCTTGGTGGGGAGTCTGCATATCTCTCCCCCTCTGTCCCTCCTCATTTGTTCTCTGTCTGTCACTCCTTCTTAAATAAATAAAATCCTTAAAAATAAAGAAGAAATAGATGAGCTTAATAGTAGTTCTCAATCTGTTAAAGGAATTGAATTTGTAGTTTGTAATTTTCCCATTAAGAAAGCATCAGGCCCAAGATGGTACAGGTGAATTGTTCTGAATAGTTGAAGAAATAATATCAATTCTACACAGACTTTTTAAGAAAATAGAGGAGGAGGGAACTTCGCAACTCAGATCTGTGATCTGATCATTATCCTGATTCTAAAACCAGACAAGGACATTAAAAGAAAATAATATTAGACCACAATTTTTCATGGACCTAGAACTTAAAACTCCTCAAAATATTTTAGCAAATTATATATATATATATATATATATATATATATATATATATATAGCAATATGTAAGCAGGATAATAGATTATGACCAAGGGGTTGTGACAGGAAAGCAAGGTTGGGATAACATTTGAAATTTATATTGTAATGGACTGGAAAAGAAAAACAAAACACATGATCTCCTCAAATAGATGCAGAAAAAAAAAAACACCTGAGAAAATTCAACTCCCATTCATGGTAGAATCACTCAGAAAACTAGTCTGCCATTTATTATTTAGTGCCTCTTGACTTCAAGTTACTCTTTTTTGCCTGGGTATGATATTGCAGCTTTCCTCCTTTGCCACCTGGTAGGTACAACATCAAATTATCTTGGGGCTGGCAGGAAGTATACTGGAGAAAGAAGAGTCATCTTTTCCTACTTCCAATGTGTCTTTTTCTTTTTGCTCCTGCCTGCAAAAGGACAGTCAGTTTCAGCAGTGCTCCAGCAGTCAGTTTCCCACCTCACAGGTGGCCTGAATTCCTCCAGTGCACCTGCTGACTTCCTTGCAGTTTCTTAATGAGTTTGATGGGCACCCCACTTGGCTCCCCAGATTTCAACAATATTCCCTACAAGTGGTTTCCTACTGGGTTTCTGGCAAGTCCAGCCAGTGTCCCAGATGGTTTTCTAAGAAGTTCGAAACAGCTCCCACCACAGCCAGCTTACTGGTGAATTTCATCAGTACTCCAGCAGACTGTTCCTTGTCTGCCAACCTTGACCCATCAACTATGAACCAGATCCGTCCCCAGGCTACGACGGCACCTTCTCAGAGAAGTCTGAATCCCAGAGTTGGGGAACATTCCTCTCTTGCACGTTTGTTCCTTATTTGAGTGTTCTCCCTCAGGGTGCTATTCTTTAAAGTTCTCTTTTATTTCCTCTTAGTTAATTCCTCGTAAATAGTTAATCATTTTTTGTGTTAAGCTCTCCTTTTTCAAGTTACCATGTTTCTCTCACCTGTTTGGGTGCTGGTCAATACAGAATTGGTACTGGTAGTAGTCCTGGGAGACAAACCCTCTAAAAAGGAATTTTAGATTTGGTCTTGTTCTTCAGCTTGAGCCCAGTGCCGTGTTCCTTCCACTGGAAATAGGGTGCTCGTAATTCATGACAAGAAGTAGCATCACAATTGAATGACAGTGTAAACTGGTTGATTGAGGTGAAGTGCTAGCTGAATCAAGTACCTTGGGAACCCAAACGGCAGCCCTCGACCTTTATGGCAGAAGAATGATGGCTACAAACCCCATGGTGCAAAATGGCTTTTCCTCAGTGTACAAAGCACTTTAAAAATCTCCTGGTTTATTATTATTATTATTATAAATCAATAAAACAAAGCTATAAGTCTCAACACTTATATCTGTTACAGACATTTGCTGATAGAAAACATTAAAAGGAAACATAAATACAAAAATAAAATTAAAAGTTTGAAAGATAAATCCACACATATATCCTATTTGAAATTTTCACTCCTAAAATGAACTTGTAAAATACAAGAAGTATCCCTTGTATTATTTGATAATTTTGACTTTGGTAACAAATCTTCCAGACATTTTAAAAATTTTTCATATTACATTCATGCTCCTGAAATTATTGTGTGTCCAAAAGCATCTTCAGATTGGTCATTGGTCATTGGTCATTTGAATAAGCTCACTTTCTTTTTTAATGGTGAAAATATGTTGTCTCCTTGCCCCAATTTTGGTTTTGCCATTGATATCTATATTGCTTTTACTTCAGATTTTACACCAGTTGCTGATTTCAGGTTGCAGTGTTCCACAACAACATTCGCTTCTCTACATTTCTTCTATTAAAGGATTTACAAAGCACTGAAACTCATAGCACATATTCAAACAGCGGAAAATGCCAAAGCTCATCGTTGGGTAGTATTCAAATAACATTCAGATCTGCCTTCAAGGTTAACATTACATAGAATCACACATCAGAACTGCCAATTTAAAGACTTATTTAGTTTTCAAAACCAGTGATTTTTGGAGAATACCACTCGTAGGATTTATATGAAGTATAAATGCATCTAACTGCGCTAATAGTGTATTTGCGAGAAAGACTCACTGTTAGCAGGCAGGGCCTTGACCTCACACTTGTAGCTCAGGGACAGCTGCAAGTGGATTGTGACTGCTGCTCTCCCACGTGCTTCTGTCCTGATGCCTGGAAATGTCGCCTTGACCATTCAGTTTCATTTGTCAGTATTTTCTGCTCTTTGCTTTCAGTTGGTATCTTTAGATTCCTTCAAATCAGTAACATCTCTATGTCAGATAATCAAGCTTTAATTCTCATAGGAGAATTATAATACTTTTTCCCCTCATTTTCTCTATCAACTGATTTTTCTGAAGATTTAGAAAAAGGAAATTGGCTGAGAGACTTCAAGGAGGAATGCCTACACGGAAACAGTAATGTAAATCAACTATAGCTCTCATCTAGGAGTTGGTGAGAATGTGAAGTATATTTACTTCAGGACATTTTCTTTTAAACATACACTTACCATATGACCCAGCGTTTCCACGCCTAGGTATTAACATAAATATGTGTCTGCCCAAGGACTTGTAAGTTTATAGCTGCCTTATTTATAGTGTCCCAAATCTGGAACCATCCCAAATGTCCATCGATGGTGAATGCGTAATCAAATTTTGGTATATCTGTACAACAGAATACCACTTAGCAGTAAAAGGATGTTGAACCACAGCATGATAGATCTCAGAAGCATCATGCTAAGTGAAAGAGGCCAGGTACAAACCACTACTGGAATCAGTGAGAGCTACTGGAATCAGTGTATGATTCTACGTATATGAGATTCTGTTAAACACAAAACTACAGTGACAGCTGATTAGCCACTGCCACAGGGACATAAGAAAACCTTTAAGAGTGATGAATCCCAAGACTCAAAGAATTGTACTGCTGGAATTAGTGAATTTGATTGTAGGTCAGTTATATCCAAATAGAGCGACCAACTAGATTACCACAATTGTTTTCTTTTATATCATTAATAATTAGAAAATGAAAGTTTACAGAAAAATATTTACAATAGCATACAGGCATTTGAAATACCTAGAAAATAATCTCTAAAGAAGTGTAAAGACTTCTGGGCGCCTGTGTGGCTCAGTGGGTTAAGCCGCTGCCTTCGGCTCAGGTCATGATCTCAGGGTCCTGGGATCGAGGCCCGCATCGGGCTCTCTGCTCAGCAGGGAGCCTGCTTCCTCCTCTCTCTCTGCCTGCCTCTCTGCCTGCTTGTGATCTCTCTCTGTCAAATAAACAAATAAAATCTTTTAAAAAAATCATTCTAAAAAAAAAAGTGTAAAGACTTCTGCGAGATAAAATTAAGAGGTCATAAAGAAGATCTGAGAATACCGACCGATTTTTTTTGTTCCTGGATTAAAGATTCAATATGGTGAAGACAGGAGTTCTCCTCAAATTGATTAATAGATTCATTCTAATCCCATAAAAATTCCAGCATGTTTTGCCTCTTTCTCTGATTCCAGGTTTTATATGGAAGGGCTAAAAATAGAAAAAACAAAATAGGTGGACTTGTTCTGTTCCATACCAAGATTTATCATGACAATATAGTAATTATAGCACCATTGGTAATGGTGCAGGAATGGTCAGTGGATAAACGGGATGGAGGAGAAAGCCCAGTAACACCCAGTTTTATGTAGACATTTCTATATGAGATTTCTATGATAGAAGTGACATGCCTGATGAGAAGGGGAGACCATTGATTTTTCAGTAAGTGTGTTGAGTAGCCGCCTGGAAAAAAAAAAAAGTTGTGCTACTATCCCCCATCAGGCTGAAAAAGATCTGTTTTAGTGCACTAAAGTACCAGGTGTGAAAGGCAAATTTGTGATGCTTTTAACAAAGAATATAGAATATCTCCATCCTTAGGAAGGATTTCTTCAATAAGACACAGAATCATTAGCTATAAAGGGAAGGATTCATAAAGTTGAGTACAATAAAATGAAAAACTACTATCATTAAAGGACCATTAAAAAAGATGAGAAAAAATCAGAGTGGGAGAAGATACTGTCTGTTGTGCTACAACATTTGTTTCTGTAACACCAGTAAGTTTATATATGATTGGTAAGTAGGTGGGGTAATGATGTCAATTTAATGAAGGTAATATTGGTTCTTACTCCATTTTCCCCAGCAAGCTAATGTTTTGTGTTATTAAGTAGCAGTGAGTAAACAGAATATACAGAGTTGAATGCCTCATGTACCGTGCATGGTGCCCATTCACCTCGGTTTGGCCTCTGTTCTCAATTTAGACATGTGCTTTATCTTAAAAATCATTTATTGCACTTTTTACCTTTTCTTCATTATTCAGTAGCTCCAACTCCCCTTATAACACTTTCTTTCAAGCTATCTTTTATTTTTTTTTTAATTGTTATTTAAAGGGGCGCCTGGGTGGCTCAGTGGGTGAAAGCCTCTGCCTTTGGCTCAGGTCATGATCTCAGGGTTCTGGGATCAATCCCCGCATCAGGCTCTCTGCTCAGCAGGAAGCCTGCTTCCTCCTCTCTCTCTGCCTGCCTCTCTGCCTACTGTGATCTCTGTCAAATAAATAAATAAAATCTTTTAAAAAAATTGTTATTTAAAGACAAAGTATTTTATTTACTCTGGTATTTTTATTAGGAATTTAAAATATCTTTTTAAAACTGCCCTAGTATTTTTAACTGGGGTCATTAGTGATTTTGCTAGGCTCTGGTTACAAAGTTGCAACAGGTTTTGAGAAGTCAAACCTAATGTATTTTCTCTGTAAGCTCTACTTTTTGGGGAACATAGTTTTACAGAAAGTACTGTTTCTAGAAAGTACTTTTTAAATTTTTTTATACTTTTTTATTAACATATAATGTATTATTAGCCCCATGGGTATAGGCCTGTTTATCGCCATGTTTACACTTCACAGTGCTCATCATATCACATACCTAACTCAGTGTCCATAACCCAACCACCTTCTCCCTATAGAAAGTATTTTTTAAAAACGATTTATTTATTTGTTTTAGAGAGCGAGCACAAGTGGGAGGGGCAGAGGGAAAGGAAGAGAGAATTTTTTTTTTTGAAGATTTTATTTATTTGACAGACAGAGATTATAAGTAGGCAGAGAGGCAGGCAGAGAGAGAGGAGGAAGCAGGCTCCCCGCTGAGCAGAGAGCCCAATGTGGGGCTCGATCCCAGGACCCTCAGGTCCCAGGACCTGAGCCGAAGGCAGAGGCTTTAACCCACTGAGCCACACAGGCGCCCCAGAAAGAGAGAATCTTAATCAGTGAGCACTGATTATACTTAAACACTGAGCACAGAACCTGCCTTAGGTCTGGAGACCATGACCTAGGCCGAAACCAAGAGATGGTTGCCCAACTGACTGTGCTACCCAGGCTCCCCCTTATTTCACATTTTTGTAGAAACTCTCCCTTTGCAACATATATCTGGCAAAGGACTGAAGTGCTTTATCAATACTAAGCCACAGTTATTTCACACTTTAACTTACTGCCTGCAATTGTATTGTATCTTACAGTAGATGGAATCTTTTGATTTTATTTTATTTCTTTTTAAAGATTTTATTTACTTATTTGACAGAGATCACAAGTAGGCAGAGAGACAGGCAGAGAGAGAGAGGGGGGAGAAAGCAGGCTCCCTTCCAAGCAGAGAGCCCAATGCAGGACTCGATCCCAGGACCCTGTGATCACGAGCTGAGCCAAAGGCAGAGGCTTAACCCACTGAGCCACCCAGGTGCCTGAATCTTTTGATTTTAATAGCCAGGGTTGTTTTTTTTTTTTCTTTTTTTAGTGATAAAATAGCAGTGCATTTTGGAAGCTGTTAATTACTTAGATTTGATAAAGTACTATAGTAAAGAACTACAAATCAAGTTGTAGAAGACAGGCACCCCAACAGAGAAGTGGCAAAAGCCTTGAACAGTCACTTCACAACAGAAGAAATCTCTATGGCTAATAAATACTTGAAAAAGAACGAGTGATGCCATAAATCAGTTGCATGTTAAATACACAGTGAGATGCCTTCACATGGTGGTGGAAGTTTAAAAACCTGACTACAAGTGTTAATGTGACATAAAAAGATGCATATGGCATGATTCCATTCATATGAAGTTACAAAAGAGGCAAAACTAAGCTGTGGGAATGCATTATGTAATTGGTAAAACAAAAAACATTTTAAAGAAGAAATCGACATCACAAATATCAAGATTGTGGGTACTTTTGGTGGTGGAGGAAGGAGAGATGATTGCAGGTGTACAAGGGGGCTTTTGGTCTCCTGGTGATACTCTGCTTCTTCACTTGGGTGGGTTTGCTTTATTATTACTTGTTAAATTTTACATATATGTCTTATGTACCTGTCTGTATATTTCAGGATAAAACACGAAAAGGGGAATGATCAGTTACATCAAATGTTGCTGCTAGGCTAGGTATTATGAGGACTGAGATTTGAGTATTGGGCTAAGCAAAGTGGAAACCTCAGATGAACACAGCACATTGTCTCAGTGGAGTGGTGGGACAGTGATCTGATTGGATTGGGCTCGAGAAACAGGGAGGAAAGAGGAGTTGGAGACCATGAGTAAACAGAACTTGGAGGAATTTTTATGTAAAAAGAAATACAGTAGGGACTGGAGGTGATATAGAAAGCTTTACACTAAATATATAGAGTATCAGGAGAATATCAAGATAAATTTTCTGGAACGCTGAAGGCAATAGGGTAGGGTAGATGTAAGGCGAGAACTTTTTATATGTATGGGATTACCCATCTTTGGAGAGAGGATGTGAAGGCGAGAACTTTTTATATGTATGGGATTGCCCATCTTTAGAGAGAGGATGTGAAAATTTGTAAAACCTACATTGGTAGAGAATTAACATTTAAGCCCTTTTTAAGTCTTGGTAATATATGTATGTGTGTCACACAGAACATTTCATATCTGCTAATGGAAAGAATCATGAACATCATCTTGCTTAACACCACTTTGCAGAAAGAGAATGAGGCTCAGAGAGATTAAGTGCTTGCTTAAAATTGTACCATTACTAACAATCCCCGACTAAAACAGAGTAGCTTGCCCCTCGGATCAGTGCTCTTTTTATAGTATTATCTATAATACAGTTTGCTCTTAAATCGGGTTTTTCAGGTTTTATATAATCAGGATATTTCATAGTGGAATTTATTTGGATAATATTTCTATTAGCCTTTGTTGCAAAACAAATCACCCCAGAACTTAATGGCTTAAAATAAGCATCATATATTATTTCTCATGAGTCTATGAGTTAGATGAGCTCAACTGGGATCACTCATGTGGCTGCAGTCATTGGCACCTTCACCAGAGTTAGAGGGGCTAAGATGGCCTCACTTACATGGCTAGAACCTTGGTGCTATTTGTTGGCTGGGGCTCTCTCATCATAGTGTAACCTGGAAGTACTTGGTGGTGGAATCATTCCAAGAAAGCAAAGATGGAAGTCTAGACTCCTGAACCCGTACATCATCACATCCTCTGCATTAAATTTTTCAAAGCAAATCATAAATCCAGTCCAGATTTCAGATGAAGCAGCAAGCTGCCCCATCTCTTGATAAGAGGAGGCACAAAATATTGTGGCCATGTTTTCCTATCTATCATAGATAATTATAAATTTTAGTCATTAAATTTATTTTCCAATGTTAATTTTTAGTTAATATGAAGCTAAAAGCAATGGATTTGGGGAATCTAACAATGTAGTTTAGCCAATGCATGAGAAAACATATTTGACAATGACAAAAATATCTTAACAAAAGAAAGTTCTGTTTCAAGCTTTTTTATCCTTTGTGATATAAAACAGATAAAAGAAATGCTCATTTTTAAATAAAAAGTTGGGTAAGAACAAGGGGAAAAACTTACTGAATATAATCTCTGTTGCTTATAGTATTGGCTAAATCATTTTCTAAGATTGCTACTGTTAATGTTTTATTGTCTTTGTGGATTTATTTCATGTTACAGAATATAATAGAATGTAATACAACTAAAAAGAGCAATTAATAATTTTCCATTAATTATAACAGTGTATTAATACACATATATATAATATGTAACATTATTTCCAGATACTGTGCCAATTATATTTGTGTAAAGTTTCATGTAATTTACTTGACAACTGTCTGTATTGCGTACCTACTATGATTTCACAGTGTTAAGACTTGGGACTGTTATTCTGAACCATGTAGACATCCTTTATGTTCCATCCCAGGAAGGAATCAGGGAAGGTTCTCTAAAGAAACTTCTTAAGCCAGGATGTAAAGGATGAGTAGATAGATGTTAGCTGAGGTAAGAGTGGGAAAGGGAAGAGGAAGTCTTCCAGGAAAAGGGACGACTTGGACAAAGTCCTTGTGGAGGTAAGCAAGTTCAAGAAACATTAAAAGAACTTAAAAAAAGTCCCCCAAACAAATGGAAAAACCAATTATGGCTAAAGCCTAGAATGCGAAAGGGTGAGGCAAGAAAGAACCTGAAAAGGATTTTCATACTGAAGATCATAGGAAAGCTTTGATAGAGATTTTTTTGTTCAGATCATTATTTTGGAGAAGTCACTGGCTGCAGTTCGGGTAAGGGACATAGCCGGAGAAGAGTAAGTGTTGACCCTATGATACCAACGTTACAGACCATACCTAGTGCTATGAATTAGGTGAGTGTGAGAATGAAGAAAAGTGTATAAATCCTAGACATATTGAAGAGATTGAATCAACCCGATTTACTGACCAGTTGTGGAATGGAGAGAGGAACCCAGGATGGCAGACTCTCTGCCCTCCGGCATGGAGTGCCATTAACGACTAGGGAGCATACGGGGAGGAACAGTTTTGAGAAGGCATTGTTGTGCAGGATTTGCTACAATATCCCAAATCTGTTTTGAGGCTAAACCCTTGGGTCTCTTCTTTGTATTCTCTACTATTTGAAATAATGTTTTCAGTATCAGTTCACAAAAATGTTGGTTCATATTCAGGAAAACTCAGTCACATGTAGCAATGCTGCCATAACCTGACTTTATACTTCTGATCTGAAAGATTTTACTTTAGTGTGAATTCCTTGATAGGAATTTGCTATTCTGTTGCCATAGTGTATTTCATTAAATAATGTACTTCTTAAATTTTTGAAATTACTTAAAGAGAATAATGGCTAAGAAGCAATATGTGAGTACCTATCTTAAGCCTTAAGCCTTTTATTCATTAAACTAAAATAATCTCATAATTAATATTTGTCCAAATTTTAAAACTTAAGTATGTTAAAACAACTTCTAAAAATTGTTTGTTTTTATTTATACCAGAAAAAAATACATAAGGTAGCTTGATAAAAATGAAATCTGTATACACCTGAAACTAATATTATATGTCAACTATACTTAAATTTTAAAAAAAAGAATAACCATGTCCCACAAAATATGAAGTCTTATCATTTGTGGATTTCTCTTTCCTTCAGATATTAAGTGGTGATAATTGAGGTGATAGAAAGTTAGCTTCCTTTGACAGTAGAAATCTGTTAGTCTTTGTAGTTTGAATTTCATAGCTATCTGTAGATTATATTAAAGTATATTTAGTCATCCTACATTATTGTCCTACTTTCACCTAAAAACATTGCTTAAAATTTTCTGATCCTCATTCTAGAAGATACCATATATTCAGTAGTGTGTTTTCTCCTATGTGTTCTCAATGGACTGTATTTTCTATTCTCACTATTTTGTAAGTTTAAAGCAACCTGTTTTTTTTTCTTTTTTTTTTCCCCCTTAGGCACTACAAGGGCCCCCAGGGATGGGGAAGTACCAGGGGTGGACTATAATTTCATTTCTGTTGAACAGTTCAAAGCACTGGAAGAGAGTGGAGCACTATTAGAAAGTGGAACGTATGATGGTATGTCCCCAAATACTAACAACAGCAGCAACCCAGGAAACTATCTAAATGGCTGGAATTGCTTCAAAGGGAATTTGATTAGTAAAGTACCATTTTTTTTTTTTAAGTTGTTTTCTCTTCGTCTTTGGGAACGTTTTCTTTCTGTGAGCCATATGTAATTTACAACCTAAAATGGGATTAAATAGTAAGCAGAAGCATTCCATCATATTATAAAGCTGATTGTGAAGAATATACTGAAAGCCTTCAAACCAGACAGTTTGCATATTTTGTAGTAATTCATATTCATCATATGAACTCAACAAGTGTTTGTTGTTTGCTTTCTATTTGTGGTTAGGATTCCAAATGCTGTGCACTTTAAATAATCTATAGTGTGGCTCTCTTGGAGAAAAGAGAATATAGATTGGGGGGAAAACAACAAAAATGGAATAATTGGTTTTCTTTTCATATCTCTTCTCTACTCATTTCTGGGAAGTAGAGACTTACTCAGTTTCAATTTTTAAATGATGCTGTGTTCCATCCTCTGTTCTCCCTTCCCTGGCACGCTTGTCCACTCCCATAGCACGCTGTACTTCTCCGTCATTGCTTTCTTGTGCAGTGGTAGTGGCCTTTTTCACAAACCTTGTGGGAAAACCATATCACGTCTTTCTTAGTAGTATCTTAATGCCTAGAGATGGTTCAGTAGTGTTCAGTAAACACTAACCTTGTATTCCACATATCCAAGTCTGTATTGGTGTTCTAGCCAAAAGAATAATTCTTTGTAATTTCTCTTTAGCTGGACCCTGGGCTCAAAATGGTGGAGTCATCATTTACTCCTTCCCTCTCTTTGCAGTTTCCATCTGTCTGTCACCAAATCTGGCCATTTCTTTCTCTGTAACAGCTTTCATGATGCCTTTCTTTTCACTCACACCTCCTCACCGGCTCCGGACAAGCTCAGGTCTGGGCTACTGCGGCCGTGCCTTCCCTCTGTCCAACCCACCTGCCCATTGCTGTCATGCTTGTCTCCCCCGAGTGCTGCCCGGCTTGTGCCTGTCCTCTTCAGAGTCTCCCGAGATCTCCTTTTGCCTGCTTATGTATGCTGTGCTTTGTCTGCATTCTCACAAAATGTGTCTTGTGTACATGCATGTATTATTCACATCAGGACTGTGCTCTCGATCTCATCCAGTTTTTAACCGTTCTCCATTATTTCAGTGTTTCTTAGATTCATTCATGTCACTGTCCTATATTTACATGTAATCATTGCCTTTTAACCACTGCACAGTGCTCTGCTGCCTTCTACTGAACCCCTCTTCTAGTAACTGACTTCCAGATTGCTTCAAGTCCCCCTGCACCACCACAGATAGAGCCGCAGCATTCTCCTCCTCTAGACCTGTGTGAGGATGTCCCCTACCCAGGGGCAGAATTGTCGGGTTATAAGGTCTGCGAGTACTAAGTCTGATGAAGGAGTCGCGGCCGCTCCGCCGCTGCATTCCCGCGAGCCTTGCTTGGGGGCTGGGTTCCTGTAGCACTAGAGGAAGGATTCCATGTCCTCACTGGTCTGCTCTTTCATTTGGCCAATATGAAGCTTGTGGAGTGGGAGCTCCTTTTAATTCTAGCTTCTCTGGTAGTCAGAGAGTTGGAGTACCTTTTTATATGCTTGTTGGTGTTTTGGACTTCTGCAAGTTGTTTTTTCATTTGTGTCGTATATTTTTTTTCTTTAAGTGTGATCTCAATCCACATTCCAATTTATGGACTTTCCTCAGATAGTTAGGTATTTATTTAGATGTTAATTCCTTATTGGACACAGATATTTTCTCCCGTTTTATCACTTCATATGCTTGTCCGTTTGTCTCTTTGTTAAGCAGAAATCCTTAATTTTTGTATGTCAGATTTATCACTGTTTTTCTTAGGGTTTGTGCTTTTGAAGTTTTGTTGAAGAAGTCCTGCTCTGTCCCTTGATCACAAAGGCATTTTCCTTCATTTTTCTCTGTTAAGTATAAGATCATGAGAGATGACAAAGTGGCATATTACATATTATTAATTGCTATGTGCTAAATTTAAAGGAAATGCAAATTGAGGTAGACCATTTCACACCCATAAGATTGACAGAAATTTTAAAGTCTGATAATTGTGGGAAGAGGAAACTCCTGTATATTGGTGGCAAGAGAATAAAATGATACAATCCCTTTGGGGTGCATCTTGGCAATAGCTAGTAAATTTGAAGATGCACTTAACTCTTACCCAGAAGTTCCCTTTCTGGAAGCCTGCTCTAGAGAAATCTTTATCTATGTGCCTACATAGTCACATACCAGCACAGTTATTACAGCATTATTTGAAATAGGGAGAGAACGGAAACAGCTCTGTTTTAGTAGGGGAATTCATAATATTTACTTTAACTTGTTCATGAAAATGGACTATTATACAGCAATTAAATAAACTTGAATCTACATATATGAACAGGAACAAGTCTTAGAAATATAATTGTATAAAAGGAAAGTTATCAAAGAATACAGTACAGCATACTGTTTATAAAAATATATGAAACGTTAGAAAAACCTTTATGAACCTTTAATGAAAACAATGGTATTTACATATTATGTATGCATATACATTCATCCTAATTGTACACAGTGTGCAGGGAAATGACACATACCAACTTCAGGAAAACTCAGGGAGAGCATGGGAAGCACTGACAGGAAGTTAGGACCTTAACTGGACATGTAAGTATGTCCTTAAACAGGGAGAAAATGGAGACCTGAGAGGAATCTAGCAAAAGTTAAATAAATAAATAAGTTTCTAATATAAGTATCTGTGGTTTTATATGTATTTAAAATATTTGATAGTTGGTAGTTCTATTTGAAAAATAAAACCTTCAGAAAAGAAAAAAGAGGCAGGAAAAAAACCTCTCCAAAACAGTTTCAAAAAGATGAAAACCTTTTTCTGTCATTAACTATAGTCAAGATTCACAGACCATGTCATTTTTATGCCTTGCTGTGTCTCAAATCTTGATATTTACCAACAACTCAAGAAAAATACTCAATTTCCTTATAAGCAATGCTAGTATTCTTTAAGTCCAATAATTATGTTTAAATAAGGAAGTGCCAGAATTTATTATGAAGTCCTAAAATCTTACTGATCATGGCGGCAATCAAAATATCCTTAATTTGTCTGATTTCACCCTAGAAGACAGGTAAACTTCCTAGAGTGAGATAATAATTACTAAGACTACACAATAAAACATGTGTCTAATGTTGCTACTAAAACTACCATCCTTAGGGAAGGAGGATTTTTGATTTTTATCATGGAATGTCCAGATTCCTGGGTAGCATGATCGTTGGACACAATGCAGGAAAAATTGAGATCCTGGAGCATCCTGTTCCCCAACCAGACCTCTCTTTGGAATATTTCTGGATCCTCCATCCCAGAAAAGTATGAGCTGGCCTCTTTACTGGGTCCTTGTTTTACTCTGGGCTAGAAAGTTTGCAGAGACCCTCTGAGTCTGTTTTAATACAAATCTTTGCATCCATCTACCTGACGGGTAACTCCATTTCAAATGTGGACTTGGGAGCAGTGGATTACTTGAGTGGGGAGAGAGACAAGATGTAGCCGAAAAATTTTTTGGTTTGATTTCATTGTTTTGTCTTGAATATTTTAATGACAATCACCACACAAACAAAGTCAGATGTCCAAAGAATTTATCTTAATGCTTTTCCCACAAGGCACACATGGCTCAAGGTAAATTGATTTGTAGATTTGCCTCTGTATGGTGGTGAACAACCTATGCTTTTTTTCATCAGAGACAAATAATTCATTATATAACCCATTAATTTATTTTATGTGATGAGCATCTTAACTGCCTCTTTAGGAGTCCAAGAATTTGATTAGAAGGTGTGATTTTAAAAATAAATAAATGAAAGAAGAGTGTGAATATTTTATTCCCTAACTATATCTTTCGATAGCATTAGCATAGTGGCTGATAAAAGGTAGAAACTAGCAGGAGCCACAGATTGTTAATGTAGCTGGAACTTTCAAGTGGTTTTCCATTGTATTTGGCTCCCTACTGGGAACTGCATGACGAATTAAGATACTCAGTTGTTTTCATCCTACTCTGGAACATTTATTTTTACTGCGAAAATTCCTGATCTTCAAGACTTAGAATATTAAAGTATTTCTTGCTTTCCTGAGAGTAAGCCAATATTGAATTATGCTAATAATGTCTCTATTTGTTCAATAAATTGTCAAATAAAATAATTAGAATGCTCAAAGAACCTAAAAATTACTTTTATATAAACAGCCTACATTTCAGCACACACTGGTTCTTAGCTTTATCCTTTACCCACATATTTCCTCATTTTACCAAAATAGTTCATTATGTTACACATCAGAATGAAATTACTTGAGTTCGTTTTCTCTTCTTTTACTCCCACTTCTTATGCCAGTTAGTCTTACATGAGAGCATTGATGCATTTAAATTCACAAATTAGGCCCTAATTTAGAGCCCATGCAAATCAAGCCCTGTAGGAATAAATAATCTGTATATATATAGTCAAGTTCCTATCCTTAGTACAAATAGTATTAAGAAGTTAGCGTTAGAATGTACATGGTGAAGGACATTTGAGAAATTAGTTCTTCTGTTTTCTCCCTCCTCCACTCCCAGGAAGAAGTGTTTGGGTTTCCTTTTGGCCATTCAGAAACCTTGGTATGAAACAGCAGGGCAGAGACATGGGATCGTTTTGTTCTGCCTCTCAGTTCAACATCAGTCCTTTCAGCTGCCTATTTTGTCCATTTCAGGAAACTTCTATGGAACTCCCAAGCCTCCAGCAGAACCCAGCCCTTTCCAGCCAGATCCCGTTGATCAGGTCCTCTTCGATAATGAGTTTGACACAGAATCCCAAAGAAAACGAACTACATCTGTCAGCAAGATGGAAAGAATGGACAGCTCTCTACCTGAAGAGGAAGAGGACGAGGACAAGGATGCTGTCAATGGCAGTGGAACTGCAGGTTTGTAAATAGTAGAACAACTTCTCATTGATCTTCCGGGTTGGCTTGAACACGACACGGACCTGGAAGCAGTAGAATCTCTCCCAAAACATGCGTAGAGCAAGTGATGCAATTCTAATTATTTGTAAAAGGTTGTGTGTGGAATGAAGTGGGTCTCTGTCAACCGTCTTATAAGCTGAAGTGAGGTTTCACCAAGTGGCAGTTGTGATCAGTCCGTGATAAGCTATCATTAGAAATAATGTAACCTGCCATGATCCCACTGCTTGAAAGATTTGAGGTTCTGGGAGATGAGAATCTGGTTGGTCTACATCGTACTTTACAGGGTATGAACAAAATACAGTTTTAAGATACAGGCTTCAACTAAAAACATGCCAGTAAAAATTATCTGGAAGATGTGTTAGCGCTATATTGAGTTTAAATTCTGAACCACTAAAAAAAAAAAAAAAAAAAAAAAAAATCTTTTTCCAGACCTCTTATTTTTCACTAAATGCAAAACCAACAGAAATTTAGTGGTGAAGAATCTTCCTTCAAGTACCCCTTAAAAAATGCAGTGGTTGCTTGAAAGACTCTTACCCTTCTAATTGAGCTTATAAGTAGGAAGCTACAGAAACTCAGCAGAACTAATTCTGGGCTGTTTATTATAATATGTTTATTCAAAACGCTACAAGATGAGCTTCACAAGGGCTGGAAGTTTTGCTTGTTTTGTTCATTGCTCTAATCCTCACACCGTAAACAGTGCCTGGCACAAAGTAGGAACAAAGAAAAATATTTCCTTGATACCCAATAAATGGATGAATTTGATAACATCCCCAAATTTGCAGAACCCATTACCATATTATTTTCCCAAAGCATCGGTGTTTTCTTTCATCAGCTACTAAAATTTACCGTCTTAATATGTCCATTTGTGTCGTGCTGTGGAGTGTGAGTCCTGTCTTATAGTCCTAACATCTCACATAGCTACGCCACATAATATGTTTGATGTTAAATTAATTACCCCAGTATACTTGGGTGTAGAGACTGAAAAGAGGCCTGAAAAGGTTTAGGTGAATTCAGTCTAATTCTTTACCGACGTTTAGTTAAGGGAAATCATCACACAGTACAGCCATTTGAGGTTGATATCAGCTTTGTTCTCCCACCAAGTGAATGAAATCTGTTAACATTTTTAAATGTTTAAGACTGGGATTAGAGACCATAAATCTGTCCCAAGGTGGGAATTTACGTATTCTCATTTGGGGCAGGGGGGGGGGCGGGTGTTCTCTTTTTACTTCCTAATGCAGAGCTTCTCAGTGACCACTGCAGTTTCTTGGGAAGGAATCCTCTCTGTGATCTGCATAGCTTTGTGTTTGTCTTGTAAACCTGTGGTTAAACCAGAGGTTACTAAGTTTTGCTGGTGATATTTAAAGGGCAAGTATCCAAGAGTGGGAGGCAGTTTGTATTGTGTGTGGGCACTTCCGCTGGATTATATATTTCTTTGTAAGAGAAAATATCCACACTATTTAACGAAAAAAACAAAAACAAAAACTCAGGACTAAAAGCCCTTGGTCTTTTCTGAATAAGTACGAACTCTGGTTGTTAACTTACTGAAAGCTGTGGAAATGTGCTTTGTGTGTTGCTTTTGAGGACTAGAATTCCTGCCTTGAAAAATCAGAAAATTGTTAGTGATGGCAGGGGTGAGGGGATAGTTGAAGAATAATCTGTATACACCAGTATGTGTATTATTTTATATCTTGCTGAAGAATTCATGTGAGAATGCTAATATGCCCACATAGGAAGACATATGTTATACAATAATGCTAAAACTTTTTTCCAAGTGTTGACTGTTACATAAACAGTATTTTCAAGTCATTGGCTATTAAGCAAACTCTCTCACACAGTCACCTCAACTGTGTTCAGACAAGTATGAGAGATCATATAGTTGCATTTGTTTTCCTCCAACATACTTCTGTCCCAAGATTGTGACTCCCTTCCAGACTGATTTACAGATTGGGTGCCTTTTAATTTCTGTCACTTTTTTCCGCCTGGAGAATGAATCGTGTGTTTTATTCTAGCTGCGCATTCAACAAATAGTTATTGAGCACCTGCCAGGCCACTAAGTGGTAGGCATTTTTCTAACAGCTAGGAATAAAGCACTGAACAAAACAGACAAAAACTCCTGTCTTCATGAACTTTGCCTTCTAGTGGGAGAGAAAGAATTATCCAACATGAATCAATGACATATGGCATATTAGAGAGTGCTAACGAGAAAAAGCAGAGGAGGAGAAGGATAAAAAGTGGTGGCGGCCAAAGTTTGTGATTTTAGGTAGAATAGCAGGAAAGATCTCACTGAGAAGAGGATTTTGAAAGAAGTGATGGTATAAACTCAAAATATCTGGCAGGAGAACATTCCAGCCAGAGGGAATTTTAAGTACAACTGCCTTGAGGTGGGAGCATGCCTGGAATATTCAGACAAAGGCAAGGAAACCAATGAAGTTGGATTCAGTGTGGACAATGCATTATATGTGGTTGGAGCAGAGGGATGGAATGAAATAGAACAACGAGCAGTGAGATCAGTCGGATGGTGATTGGGGGCGTGTGGAAATGCATATTATGTAGGATCTTATACGTCGTCGGAAGAATTTTGCTTTTTAAAAAAAGAATTCTGCTTTTTATTCTGAGATGAGAAAGCTTGACGGGGTTTTGAGTAGAAGAGTACCACGATAAAACAGATTTTAAGAGGCTCGTTCTGGTTACTGAATTGAAAACAGGCAGTAGGAGGGCAGGCATAAACAGCGATACGAGGTAAGAGGTTATTGCAGTAATTTACACGAGAGATAGTGGTTTGGACCAGATGAAAGCGTGACAGGGAAGTGGCCTGAGCCAGTAACATTTGCTGAGACTGGATTTGAGGTCTGAGAGCACAGGGTCAAAGATCACTTCAAGGTTTTTAACTTGAGTATCCAGAAGAATGGAGTTGCCTTTATTGAGATGAGGTAGAGGCCCCATTGTGTAATGGTTAGCACTCTGGACTTAGAGGTGAGGTAGATTGTTGTCGTCATCGTCGTCGTTGTCTTTTTAAAGATTTTATTTATTTATTTGACAGACAGAGATCACAAGTAGGCCAAGAGGCAGTCAGAGAGGGAGGGGGAAGCAGGCTCCCTGCTGAATGGAGAGTCTGATGTGGGGCTCTATCCCAGGACCCTGAGGTCATGACCTGAGCCGAAGGCAGAGGCTCAACCCATTGAGCCACCCAGGCACCCCGAGATGAGGTAGATAGTAAGAGGAGTCCGTTTGGGTTGGAAAAGTGTAGTAGGAGCTTCAGTTGGGATATTTTAAACTTGAGGTGCTTGTTAAACATCCAAATGCAAATGTCCTATTTGAAGTTGGATCTAAAGTCTTAGTCTGGTCTGAAGATGCCTGTTGAGACATCATCAGCAATAGAGCATGTAGAGCAGTGAAACTGACTGAGATCACCAAAAGAGTAACTCTAGGAAGAGAAGAGGAAAGGTCCAAAGACTGAACCCTGAACCTCTACGGTGTGGAGCTCAGGCAGACTGAGAAGGCACCAGGAGGGTAGAGGGGCCTAGAAGCCAGGGGAAGAGAATGATCAACTATGTCAGATGCCATCTATAGGTCAGATAAGATGGCTACTGAGAACTGATGTTTGGATTTCACTTTGTGGATGAAACAGGGTCATCCGATGAGATTAGGGATGAGGGGGAAGTGATGGTAGATTTAAGAAGAAGAGTATGAAACAGTTATCCAGGAGAGTGTCAGAGTGAACGGACTAGAGGAATTTCCTGTGATTATCGTACACCATTATATGCTCTCTTGAGGTTAATGATCACGAATTAAAAGTGGACGAGTTATTGTAACCTGCGTCCAGCTGCACGTGCCAACATAGAGCAGGTGGAAAGAGTTAAGCAGAGATAGGCTTCAGCTGGGCACATATGCTGAAGTAAGTTTGAGGCAGAGAAATTTGTAGCGTTTGCAAGGGAGCGACGATCGTGGCTGATCATGGAACTTAAATTGCCTAAGTAGGGCGATGAGGACATGGCAAGGGCGCAGATGAGGGGTGAGGAATGGTGAAGGGTAATAAGTAGCAGTAATAGTGGATTATAGGACTTGTTTGAATGAAGGACAGTGGGAGTAGAAGTACTATATGTAATGACATCTAAGTCCTCTCCGAAGATTCTGATTACCCACAGCTTGGAGTTGTAAGTTTGAAGCTCATGAATTGTGAATTCCCTAGACAGTAACCATATTTTAGTATTCTCACCTACCTTAAGGGCGCTGGGACTCTCAAAGGATTGTGCTATCACCAACAGAGAATTATACTTAACAACAGAAAGTCTAGTGAGTGTAATTTTTTTTAAAAACTAGTATTATTCTAAAGGCCTGTGCTAAATGTGTGTGAGAGAGGTTTGTATAGCCGTTCAGAGCGTAGACCACCTATATTTGAATCCTGACTTTGTTATTAGCAGCTGTGTGACCCTGACTAAGTTAACCCCACTGTACCTTAGTTTCTTCATCTACAATCTAAAACACACGTGTATAGTAAATCATCATAGGGCTGCTGTGAGGACCATGAGTTCATATACATAAAGTGCTTCAAGTATAGCCTGGTCCATGAAAGGGCCCCCCAACCCCCCCTGCAGACATTTCTGTGAGTCGCACACTCACTCACATGTATTCCCAATATTCCCAATTGATTCTAGTGCGGCATTTGCTGCTTTCCCAGGCTGGCGTCAGAGGTGCTCTACTGGGTTGGTATCACTTAGCAGATGAAAAAAATTCGATACGTCTATTTGTTACCTCAAAAAATGATAGCAGAATGTGAACATAATACACAAGGAAATTTGCATTAAAAGTTTGGCATTTTGTTGGAAATGAAGAGAGCTGTTGGAAGCGAGTGTAACTTTACCTACTTTGTTCACTGCTCTGTGTTCAATGGCAGAAAGCAGAGAGAGGCATTCTGAGTCATCTGATTGGATGAAGACTGTCCCGAGTTATAACCAAACAAACAGCTCCATGGACTTCAGAAACTATATGATGAGAGATGAGAATCTGGAACCACTGCCCAAAAACTGGGAGATGGCCTACACCGACACAGGGATGGTCTACTTTATTGAGTAAGCAGATGTCTGTATCTCCTTCAACATGCCCTGTCGCTGTGGGGCCGGTCTTCCCATTGCTTTATCCTCATTCACACGGCTTCCGTTTCTTTTGTCTTTCTTTAAAAAGATTTTTCATGCAAGTAACTGTTGATTCTTTAATCTGATGACTTCCCTGGATGATATTTCATTTTTATTTGACTTGGATAAAGGAATCCTGTATTTGATTTATGGTTTTATAAAAGCAGGAGGATTAATAGCAGGTTTATCGCTAATAAAGAAACCTGTAGGCATGGAGGGTATTTTGGCTTGCTGTTTTTTTAAACTTTTGATAGGTGGTCCAATTTGCTGAGCATTTCAAGAATTACCACCCTGTGGAGGGAGAGCATATTTATTATCTGAGCTGAATATTTTCTGTTCTAGATATATTCAGACAATATAGTTGAATAATATGGGAAGGAAATATCACTGATCCTCAGACTCATTGGTACCATATAAACTGACAAACCCTAATTTAAGAGAAAGCAGTAGTAATGTAAATATAAATATATTATGAAGCTATAGAATACCACATGTATTTGATCAACCTAAAATTTTATACGGTTTGCACCAGAGAAGAATAATATGCCAGTAATTTTTTTGGAAGTTTCATTATGAAGCATTTTTATATTTTTATGCAACTATAATTCTCATCTTTAAAATAATTTGTACAGAGGCAGAATGTGAATGTAGTGAAGTTATAGAATATAAGGTAAATAACAATTACAATATTAAGGGCCGGACTCTACAGTCAAGGAACATATACTTAAACATGAATTAGGGGTGGGAGACTTGAATCTGTTTCCTCATTTGGTCCCAAGTTCCACATCCTTCCCATAGACTGAGCCTCTTGCTTTTACCAAGTGGAATTACAGTATTTAAAAGACGTAGATTTTGTGTGCATTGTATTCTTTTTACCATACATGCTACATAATTGATTATATTATACACGTGCATAAACATTAGTGACAAGGACTATGCAAAGCAGACAAAATCAGGTATACTTTTCTCTATGTACAGTTTAAGGGGTTGTTCAAGGAGAACTTAGACTTTTGACCTTCGTTCTGATTTTAGCACCAAATCCCCAAGTAAGATGTGGAGTTATTAGAAGTGCCTAGAGTATCTTTAGAAACAAAGTATGAGACATTGAACCTGACAGTACTTCATACTGTAAATGGGGATAAGTTAGTAAATTATAGAGAGGGGATAGAATTTACAAAAGAAATGCATTTATAGTTGAACATTGTTAAAATGCACGAAAGACCTAGATAAGAGACCTGAAATCCTAAAACTCCTAAAGGAAGACACAGGGACAAAATTTCATGGCATTGAATTTGGCAAGGACTTCTTGGATATGACACACAAAACTAGAGGCAACAAAAACAAAAATAGACAAATGGGACTTGATCAAACTTAAAAACTGTGCGGCAAAGGGAAGCAGTCAGTGAGTGGGGAAACAACCGGCGAATAGGAGCAAATATTTGCAAACCTGTAGCTGATAAGGGGTTTGTAACCACAATATAGCTGACTAGTATTTGCTGCTGTAGCTGGAGTATTTGATCTGCGTTACTACTGCTGTTAAATCACGCCTCTGTAAGAAAATCGGTCTGTAGCCTTTAGCTATCATGTTTTGGGTCTAGCCCTGATGGACATTTCTTTACCTTGGGAAATATTGGGTAAAATCCTAGTAGATTGCCTACATCTGCTAATTTAGCAATAAAAATTTTGGAGCATTGGAACCAAAGTTAAGCTTTTCTCAAGTAGCAATTTTGAATTTGGTTCAGCAAGATACATACATTTTTTTTTTTTTTTTTTCTAACAGTCTACATGCTGCTAAGCCTCTCTGGAGCTCTGATCCTTTTCATGTTGCTAAAATCGATTTAACTGGCTTGAGTGTGGAGAAATTATCTCTTTGACAGAATGGATAACACATACTTTCTAGAAATAATCCCAGTTTCTCCTATTTGGATTATCCATTATTCAGCATACAAAAGTGTTTCTACCACAATCTACCAGCTAGTATCATACCCGGCAATGTGTAAGAAAGGGGTTGCATGGCCCAGAGTAGCTCAGGAGTTAGAAAAGTCAGAGAAGGTACGATTAATTCCCTGAAGCCATTGGCTTAATTTCCTAAGAGTAATTAATATAAAGATTAAGGAGTTTATCTCATGGTAAAAACACCGATGAATGATAGTTTGTTCACACTGTTATTCTCACACTACTATGATAATAACTTTAATTTACATATCATTTCTTCAGTGTATTTTCCTTCATGGTGTTTTTCTTTCTTTAATATCTTCGTGTTTCAGATGTTCGTACCGTACCGCTGTCTGCTCAGCAGTGTGATGGCTTTGTTTTAGCCTTGGTATCTGCTGCCTGGTGCAGTGCTCCTTGAAAGCACGTGCAGCCTGCTTCATAAGAAGGAGTGTGTGTGAGGGGCAGGGCGGGGGGTCTTTTGGAGCTGCTGCCTTTTTTCTGTCCAGCATGTGATTCATAGTTTGTAGAGTAGACTTTAACTGTACCCATGACTTTTACTTCCATGTTGCCGAAAGAGATACTTGAAGACTTTTTATTTTATGCTTTTTAAAGAACCCTTTAGAAGGCAGGGGAATCAGTCCGTCTTGCACTGTATCGCCAGCCGTCAGCACAGTTCCAGGCAGCACAGGTACTCAAGAAATAGAAGGTTTTTTGAAGGGAGGGAGGAAGGAATTCAGCCAGCAACCAAATAAGGTCTTCAAGGTAGCTTTTTCAACCAGATAATGCACAGTATGGGGCTATATGCCCACCCTTTGAAATATTTTTGACTGCTTAAATCAGTGTCTGTTATTCTGTTGTTGGCATTTTACCTCTTCTTTAGAGTCTTCTCCCTCAGATTAGTGTCTCTAGCATTGCATTCCCTCTCTGGCAGTTTTGAAGGAGCAGATTGAGAACAATAGAGTTATTGAATCAGAGGTGTACAAACAGCCTGTAGGAGAGAAATGTGCAAACATCATATACCTTTCAGTCACTCTTAATCTTTGCTTTTGAAATACTTTCCTCACTCTTTATTTGACTGTTTCTAACTGAAATCTTTATTCTGCAGCCACAATACCAAGACAACCACCTGGTTGGATCCTCGTCTTTGTAAGAAAGCCAAAGCCCCTGAAGACTGTGAAGACGGAGGTAGAGCTTCAGAAATCTTTTATACTGTACTTACTCACTTAATCCCTTCTTATTCTTCTTGCTTAGAT
This sequence comes from Mustela nigripes, assembly GCF_022355385.1. NCBI lineage: Eukaryota > Metazoa > Chordata > Mammalia > Carnivora > Mustelidae > Mustela > Mustela nigripes. Next base: position 97,352,987 of record NC_081570.1, read on the forward strand.
AGTGAGTTTTCATAAAACCTAAACAAACCATAATGTGCCTAAGCCCATAAGCAGCAGGTGGATATCATACTCACCTGACTCTGATAATTATGTCATTGCATCTAATTTTTTTTAAAGATTTTATTTTTTTATTTATTTGACATAGAGAGAGAGATCACAAGTAGGCAGAGAGGCAGGGGGTGGGGAGGGAAGCAGGCTCCCTGCTGAGCAGAGAGGCCCGTGCAGGGCTGGATCCCAGGACCCTGAGATCATGACTGAGCCAAAGGCAGAGAGGCTCCGCCCACTGAGCCACTCAGGCGCCCCCATTGCATCTAATTTTATGAAAGACTTTATTTCTCTCTGAGAATTCTTGTTAAGAGTCTTAATAAAAGTAAATTGCCCTTTTGCACATTTGTTTTAAAGACAAAGTTTTCAGTTTCTAAATCAATATTTTAATAAATTAGATACATTCTTACCCACAGGGTAGCCTCATCATGGCTATTGAATCTTCAAAAATATATTTAATTTAGTATCACTAGGATAGGTGTGTTAGTATTTATGGCTAAGCTTTCATTTAGAGCATCAGTAGAAATTCAGTGAAAGCCTCCAATATACCCCACCCTCCTATCCCTACCTACACACAGTTTTTACTGTTTAGTAGAAAAATTTCTCTAAGGATTCTTAGGTAGTAATGCTTGTCTGTCTTATGTATTATACCATTTTTAATTATACCATTTTTAATAGTATAGTCTTACACATAAATACAGACTTTACCCCAACCAAAGTTGTTTGCTACATCTTCTTGAATATAGAGTGAAGGTGAATAAAATTTGAATTCATTTTGTATCACTGATCAGAAATTATTTACCTTGGTTAAAAAATGAATGCCTGAGAATGAGTTTCAGATAGGCCTCCTATAGACTGAACTCCAATCTATTAAAAAAAATTAAACAATTTATACATTGTGTTCTACCTGATTGCAATATTAAGATTTTTTCTAGGAATAGCCAGTTGGAAAATGGAATTATTTTAAAATTGTTTGCCATGATATTTTAAAAAATGAGATACCTTGGCGGAAATCTACTGAAAGATGCAAAAGACACACTGAAAACTACAAAATATCCCTGAAAGAAATTAATGAAGATTTGAAATAATTGAGGAGATACACTGTGTTCAAAAATTGAATGACACAGTACTGTTAATGATGTTCATTTTCCTCAAACTGTTATCTAGATTGAGTGCAATCCCAATCTAAATCCTCTGAGTCTGTCTTGCAGAAATTGACAAGCCAATTCTAAAATATATATATAGCTCCAATTTGCCAGATAACTGTCCTTAAAAGGACAGAGGTAAAGGACAGAGGCAGCCAGATTTGAAGAGTTACTATAAAGCTCAATAACCAAGACAATGTGGCATTGACATAAGGGTAGACAAGTAGATCACTGGAACAGAACAGAGAATCCAGAAATAGATGCACACCTATGTGGTCACTTAATCTATAGCCCAGGTGCCAAAACAATTCAGTGAGAAGAGGAGGATCTTTAACAAATGGTGCTGGCAGAACGTTGTGGATATTCATAAGGAAAAATGAACTTCAACTATACCTCACTCCATACACAGAAATTAATTTCAGATGGCTCAAAGACCTAACCATAAAAGCGAGAACCCTAAATCTTTTAGAGGAAAATTTAGGAGAATAACTTCCTAATTGCAGGATTAGCAAAGATGTCTTCGGCCACAAAAAGTATGAACCATGAAAGAAAAACTTGATAAATTGGACTTAATAAAAATTTAAAATTTTTATTCATCAAAAGACACCATTAAGAAAATGGATGGACAAAGTTGTAGGCTCTGCGATATGTATCTGACAAACGAATTATATCCTGAATCTGTAAAGAATGGTCATAACTCATTAATAAGACAAACAACCAAATTTTTAAATGGGCAAAATTTTTAAATAGACATTTCACTAAGGAAGATCTACCCGTGCCCAAAAACCACTAGTATAGATACTTCACATCATTAGTCATTGAGGAAATGCAAATTAAAACCACAGAGAGATGCCACTTTGTATCCACTAGAGTAACTATAATCAGAAAAGACAGATAATAACAAATGTTGGTGAGGACAGGAAGATATGGTACCCCTGGTGCAGTGCTGGGCAGAATATAAGATGGTACAGCTGCTTTGAAAAGCAGTTTGACAGTTTCTTAAGGGTTAAATACAAATTTACCGCATCACCTAACAATTCCAGTCTTAGTCATCTACTCAGGAGGAATGAAAACATCTCCACACAAAGACTTGCCTGTAAATATTCATAGTATCACTATTCATAACAGCCCCAAAGTGGAAACAGTTCACATGGCCACCAAATAATAAATGGATAAATAAAATCATCCCGTGGAATAGTATTCAGCAATAAAAAGGAATGAAATAGTTTACATATAACAAAATAAGCAAATCTCAGTGTGTTGTGCCAAATGACAGACACTAGACCCAAAAGAACAACTACTAGAGGATTCCATCTATGTGAAGTGTCTGGAATAGGCAGATCTATAGAGACAGAAAGAGCAGTAGTGGTTGCCCAGTGGTGAGGATGGGAACAGAGATTAAATGGCGTGAGGGAGCTTACTGGGGTGATAGAAATGTTCCAAAACTGGATTGTGGTGATGGTTGCACAACTCGGTAAATTATAAAAACTCCTTGAATTGAACACGTTTTTTTAAAACAGATTAATTTTATAATATGCAAAATATACCTCAATAAGGTGGTTTTTCAAAATGGCCAAAGAACTTGGACACTTCACCAAAGAAAACAGCAGAATAGACAGGAAGGACCTGAAAAGGTTCTCATCATCATTAGCCATCACTACAGTGAGAGGCCATTCACGCTCCCTGGAAAGGCTAGATTCAAGGATCATAGGGAAATCATAGAGCATCTGGGAACTTTTACTCGTAGGTGGAGAGGTAAAATCATGTGAACATTTTGAAGTACTTTGGACAGTGCCCATGAGGCATTGTCTCAAGAAAAATGAAAGCCCATGTTCCCTAAAAGATTCTACCTGATCACGGCAGCCATATCCATCACTCAAACCTGGAGACATTCCAAATACCCATCAGCGGAAGAATGGATAAACAATTTTTGGTATATTCATACAATGAAATACTACTCAGTAAGAAGAAAAAACTGTTGATAACAGATAACAGATGTTGATAACCATCTCAGAAACTTGCTGAATAGAAGAAGCCAGACAGAAAAGAATGGATATTCACTTACGCATTAAAGTCTGAGAACAGGCAGACTCCATCTATGCCGATAGAAGTTGGAAAATGAGGCAGGGAATGGGGAGGTTGGTGAATTGAAATAATTCTCTGGAATGATGACTATGTCCTCCACCTTGTTTAGAATGGTGGTTAGGAAGGCACATGCAATTGTCAAAACTCATTTTTTTTTAAACTGAGCGAGCTCATAAGATCTCTGTATTTTGCTGGATGTTTATAACATACCACCTTTTCTATACGGCTTTCATCAGAAAGTTCCATATGGTGAAATCGGCCACTATAAGGGTCAACTTGAATAGATAATACCAGAGAATTTGATTTTCTGAAGTGGGTGAGTGTGGTGTTCGTCTTCTCAGGTACATCTCTGTTGCCGCTCTTCATGCCCTTTCCTGCGCTCTGATTGTTCCGTTCGCCTCTCTTGCCTTTTCCTGTTTCCGTGGTAGGATGTGTTTATTGTCCGAGCTCTAACTATTAATCTACTCTAGCTGGCCTCCTTTTTGAATCTCTAGTATGGTCCTCTTTTGAATTCTATTTTTGTATTTCCTACTGCATTTGAGACTTTTAAATTTTTTAATTTATCTTTGTTTTAATTTTAAAACATAATTTGTATCAACTTTATCTCCGTAACCAAAAACATGTAGAGACTTTAAAAAAAAAAAAGTGCCCTAGTAGCACTTCTAATACACATATTTAAAACTAAGTGACATCTTTCTCCCAGAGTCACCCCATCTCTCTTTCTGTCATGCTCACAGTCCCCTGGGCCAGATGATCAGAGGCACATCTGCTTCTTCCTCTCCTCTTGCTCTATTCCCTATACAGTTAGAACTTATTTTTCATAATTTCATAATGATTCTACTGGGGCAAAAAACTAAGTTTCTCTCCTATTTTACAAACAGATTGACAACGCACTCTTTCTCATTCTGTATGTCAGATGATCGTGCACAGTACCCTGAGTGTCTTGGGGGGAAAATGGACATAGCACTATTACGTTTGTCAAGGGCAGTCAGTAAGGTTTTACAGTTTACTTGTGCCCAGTTAAGAGGATATATAGACCTTGTTATTTAGTTTTTAATTCCCACACAACTGAAATGTGGCTTAAAAGGATTTCTGCAAAGATACTGCCTGTTGAAGATAATACAAATATGCAAGCCCAAACGAACAGTAAGTAAACAGCAGAGCTGGTACTTCCTATACATCATGTTAGCTTTTTAAAAGCACATTGAGGTAAAACCATGATAATCATTCATTTCATCTTTATCTCTTTTTTTGTTTGTTTGGTGTGTGCTTTATTATGTACATAGTAGTAGTGTGGGGCACATATTTATGGATAACCATATACATCTTGAAGCACATGTTAAGTGTTTTGCTGATAAGGCTACATGATCAAAAACCTTTGGCCACATTGGCTGTGACTCTCTGGAATATAACTGTCTTACACTTCTCACCTTGTTCAAATACCTATAATGGCTCCCTACAGTCACAGTTTACAGTTGAATTATATTCTATATTTCTTTTTTGAAGTATTTTCTTTCTTTTCTCCCAAGTATTTTCATGTCACAAATAGGACACATTTTTGTCTTTGCCTCTGCCACGTACCCATCTTTTTAGCCAGGAACAAGCCTCACTCCCTGTGTCCACCTGACTCAGACCTACTTCTCTTCCTAAGCTCAGTTCTAGCTAGAGTCTAATTTCTTTGTCTCCTCCTCTGTCATTCTCTGCGGATCAGAATTAGGTGTTCTCTTCTCTGTGCTCAACAGTAGCACAGGATATATTTCTACTGGAGCATGTGTCACATTGCAGAGTAACTAGACGCATATACTCTGTAAGAGTGATTTTGTCTTCCTTATCTACCTCTCCCTTCAGTAGAGGCTTAAATGTTTGGAAGGAGGGGAGAAGGAAAAGGGGGAAGGGAAGAAGCCACTCTGTCCCCCAGATTATTTCAGCCTCCTTGAAAATATGTTTTAATCTCTATGAAGCTCTGGGCAGAGGCCATGAATAGTGAGTCTATCTTTGGGAGTCAATAGAGAAATAAGACCCAGGAAGCAGAGGGATGGGTTAGAATGGGAGCGGGTGAGCAGACATGGCTTTAGCTCTGCACCTAAATAGGCTTACTGGTGTTTTACCCCCATAGAAAGCAGCCTTCAGCTGAGTGCTGAAGTCTGGCTCTCTGGCCTCTCTGATCAGCTAAGGCCCCCTCCCCTAAGGCAGGCCTGGCACATCAGACCAGACTGCACTGTATGCGGGCAACAGTGAGGGAACTCAAGAGCCAAGGCCTGAGCCAAGCTGAATTCATGTCTAAAAGTCTCCAGTCAGATCGGATAGACTTTCTTCCTTGGAGAAAAAAGGAAAGGGGCTCAGAGAAAGGGCACTGTGTCTCCCATTCTCTCCCCTCTGCGGAAATTTGAAAAGTTGGATGAATGTGTCCCCCTAATGCTCTTTACATTGAAGGTGACAATATGTCTTGGTTGGCCCAGAACTAACCCAGCTTATACCTTTTGTCCCAGCATCATTAATAATAGTGTCTCCTTTTACTCTCAAAAGTGAGCAGTCATTATATGGTCATCCTCATTATATCTTTCTTAAGATAGAGCAACCACAGGTGCATTTAGTATTCTAAGAATGTTCAAAACTTTCTGATAGAAGGGCTACTTTCCATCCCCACAGCTGGGTAGACCTTCCTCAGGTCACCTGTACTTACTGTGGGAACCCCGCAGTTGCGACCCCTGAGCCTATTTGACGCTCAGCCAATGTTACCACTTCTACTGTGCACTTGGTCTCCTCCTTGAATGGTGGAAATGGCCCCATAATTCACTATTTCCCTCTACACTAAATCTGACTTACACTGGTGTTCCCCACAGTGCTTTCAGAGTAGATGCTCGATAAGGGATAATAATAATGAAGATATTTTAAATGTAAGTTTTTGTAGTTTAAGATGTTTATTGCTTGTATTCTGCTAAACATTGAAGATCTTCTAGAAAAACCTTAGTTTCTAAAACTTGCCCTTTTCCTTCCTAGTCTTCTGATATCGAGAACCCAACTGTATCTTGATGGTGTATCCATGGTTTAATTGATGTACATATCTATCTTCATTCAACTAAAATAGGTAGTGCTTTGGTTAAATAGTTATCCTAAAAATAAAATATCAGGAACCCATTTTATACCAGACCACCTCTTTTATGATGAAAGATTCCATTTTTACTAAAGGCTAAAAAATACTAAATGTTGATGGTATTATGGAGCTTAGGGAATGATAAAAAAGATTTATCAACTGACTACTGCACAATGAGAAAATAATTGCAATTCATATATTTAAATAAGAAAAATATTATCTGGGCAAGAGGAAACAAAGATAAATTCATGGGCTGTAGAACCAGCCAGCTGCTTAATACTGCCAGAAATGGTTTTGGGGAGAATGCTTTGGCTTCCAGCCCAGAAAGATATGGTGTTAGGTCTTTCTTATCTCAATAGTAGATAAATACGTTCTCTTGACCCTACCCCTCACAGTTCTCAACTGTCTTTTCCACAACCAAGCTTCGGAAAAAAAAAAAAAGGTAGGTCATCTCTTCTTAAGGACTCCACCTCCTGCTTTCCTTCCCACTACTTCCCACTACTACAATATGCTGACTTCCGCCGCCTACCTTTTCAGTGAAAGTGCTTGTCTTAAGGTCACCAGTAGCCTCCTGATTCCCAGATTTGGTGGTCTCTTTTCAGCCCTTTGGTTCTGACAGCTTTGCAGAGTGTTTATTAGTGTTGATCATGCTCCCCTTCCCTGTCTTTGACACCCTTCCCCCTGACTATTCTTAACTTTCTCCATCTGCTCCTTAAATTGTGAATATTCCTGCGGTTCTATTCTCTACCTGTTCTGCTCACAATTTATCCAGGTAATTTTGTCCACTGCTGTGACTTTTTTTTTTTTTTTAAGATTTTATTTATTTGAGAGAGCGAGCACATGAGCAGGGGTGAGGGAGGGGCAGAGGGAGAGGGAGAAACAGACTCAGGGAGCCAGGTGCTGGGCCCAATCCCAGGACCTGGATATCATGGCCTGAGCTGAAGGCAGGTGCTTAACTGATTGAGCCACCCAGGCAACCCCTGTTTTGGCTTTTTTTTTTTTTTTTTAAGATTTTATTTATTTATTTGACAGAGAAATAGCACAAATAAGCAGAGCAGCAGGCAGAGGGAGAGAGAGAAGCAGGCTCTCCACCAAGCAGGGAGCCCGATGTGGGACTCGATCCCAGGATCCTGGAATCACGACCCGAGCCAAAGGCAGTTGCTTAACCAACTGAGCCATCCAGGCGCCCCATGCTGTGGCTTTTAAACACAATGTCTCTCAAATCCTTATCTTCCCACATTTCTCTTTTGAGGACCAAGTTTCAGTCTCCATGAGATTATGAGATATCTCTGCCAGGATGTTCCAGAGGCCCCTCGAACATGTTACCTTTCCGACTGAGCTCAGTCTCCTGTATGCCTGCCCTGTCTGCCTTCAATAGTGACGTCACATCCCCCCAGCTCATTGAGTCCCAGCCAGTCCCAGCCTCAACTGTCTCCTCACTGGATCCTCTTTATTTTGTTCTCTCAGTTCTGACTCTTAAATGCTTGCCATCTCTTGAGTGTCCAGTGGTGCAAAGGACAGTACCAAGGACCTTTTACATTTTATCTGTCCCCTAAATGCCTCTAAATCCAAGTGAATACCACTTTCCTATTCCCACAGCTATTCTCATGGTAGGTATTCAATCAGTATTTGATAAGGTATCCGTTTCACACCAGAAGAGCCAATAACCTGGGAATCGTCTTGGCTTCCTCTTCTCTTTTCTTCCTTCAGTCTTCATGGGCATCACTGAGTCCTGTTACTCTGACTTCTGTGAACATTCTCCCGCGCCTTTCCGTCTACCACTGTCTTAGTACCAGCCTTTGAGACTCCTTGTCCAGACTATTGCCCATTTTCTTATTTGTCTGTCTTTATTCTCCATGCCATCTAGTCCATCCTCTGTTACTGCTGCCCATAATCCTTCTCAAATATAAATTTAATCTTGTCTTTGTCCAGCATGATCAGTTCCATTGTCACCTAGATAAAGATCACAGTCATTAACGTGGCACTCAAGAAATGTGATTTGGTGCTTGCCTATGAGATAAGCACCTTGCATACAACCTTCACTCCAGTCCTATCAAATTATTTGTAATTACTGAAAATCCCACCCATTCTTAACCCTTCAGCGCTCTTTGACCTGTCGGAATGGCCCCCTTCTCCCCATTTCCAAATCCTCCTCCAAGACTGCTCAAACATCACCCTCTTCTAGAAGGCTTTCTTGATAGCTTACCAGGCAATTGATGTCATTCCTCAGCACACACACACCCTCAAAAGCTGGTGTTTATCTTTATTATGTAATTTATCTTTTCTGCCTTTCTGCTTAGACTGTGAACTTTTTGAGGTCAAGAACTGTGTTGTGTTTCTAATTATTTTTGCCTAAGGAAGAAGAAAAGAGGAGGAAGAGAGGGAGAGGAAAAAAGGGAAGGAAGCCAGTGAATTAATTGACCCACTGGATAATGTATAAAACTGCTGAGTGTTTTAGTGTTACTTTTATTAACTTTATTTTGAATGGGTAAATAATAACCGCTTCTTTATCTGCATTAATCTGCCCTACAGAAAACTGGCTAAGGCTCTCAGTGGTGAGGAATTAAAGCCATAACTAAAAGTAACCCAGAGAATAAATTACCATTTTATTTACTGTCCTAAAAAAGGATGTGCTTTTTCTGTTAGTTGCTAATTAAAATGCTGAATCAACTTCTAGATTAATGCTGAAATGTATTTATGTTGATCTTTTATCCTTTTTAAGTATTAGTACATTCTTTTTAGTGAGTTTTTTAGATATCACATGGTTTCTACAGTTCTTGCAGCTCTCTAGACTTTTCTAAAAACAAAGCATAAATCTAGTTGTGGTGCCGTAATAGGGCCCAGCCTCACTCAGCACCACTCAGTTCCCGAGGTATTTCAAGAAACTCCCTATTAAAGAAAAAAATCTCTTTCATGGAGGATGCTTAATGGTAATGCTTTGGTAGTATTATTAAAGAACATATTTTACACATGCAATCCAACAAATACTTTTCTCCCCATAACAGTTACCTGGTCACAAATTATTATCCTTACTTAATTGGCAATTCTTTGCTTCACAGCTGTGGAGGATCAAAGTGAGCTGAAAAATGCCTCAGTTCTTCTCAGCTGTTTTATTCTGTTTTCACATAGCCATTTTCAACTATTCCCTTCTTTTCTACCTCAGACATTTCAGCCCGGTCCTTCAAAGGAAAACCACAAAAACTCACCAAGCTTCAAAACCACCAATCATACACACACACACACACACACACACACACACACACAGAGAGAGAGAGAGAGAGGCAGAGAAATATGATGGAAAAAAGGGGTGAAGGTGATTCAGAGCTTTCATCAAGGGGCTAGTCTTTTATTCTCTGCCTTTATTCTGAATGTGAAATAACTTTATTAGCACATAACAGTTCGTATATCTTGTCAGCTACATTACAGTGAAATTTTTACCTAGAAAGTCAGTGCATCAAAACTACGCTAAGTGGGAGAAAATTAATAAAGCTTTGAATATATTCTAAGCCTACTTGTTGTCTAGTATACATTGCATGTGTGTGTGTGAGATCCTAGCAGGAAAACACTTTAAAAGAAATTGAAAATAAAAGTATGGATCATCATAGCGTGTAACTGTGGGTTTTTTTAAAAAAAAAAAGAAAACAACTCCTTTTTGCTTGGCTCCTATGTATAAATTGTTAGCACTAAAACCACCTGCTAGGAACATTCCTGCCAAGTGAATCCATGTCTTACTAATAAAATGATTCTTCAGAAGCCTTAACTTGGAAAACAATGGGAAAGAAAAGAGGGTTCTTTCTTGACAGGGTCAGTTTCTTTTGTAGAGACCAGATTTTTTTTTTCTTTTTTAAGCTATCAGATATTCACCTACTGTCAGTTTTTCTAGGTCTATTTCATTGGTCAGTTACCTGGAATGAATAATATATAACAATCCCATGTGGGCGCCTGGGTGGCTCAGTGGCTAAGCCACTGCCTTCGGCTCAGGTCATAATCTCAGGGTCCTGGGATGGAGTCCCACATCGGGCTCTCTGCTCAGCAGGGGCCTGCTTCCCTTCCTCTCTCTCTGCCTGCCTCTCTGCCTACTTGTGATCTCTCTCTGTCAAGTAAATAAATAAAATTCTTAAAAAAAAAAAAAAAAATCCTATGTAAGATAGTTCTTTGTTACCAGACCCAAATATAGATTCTACAAAGGGACTGTGGTCATTATTTCACATTTTCCTTCCAAAGTTCAAGTTAATGCAAGGGAAAGTGGGTATTTTCTTAGATGTAAAGGAAATCTCAATTGCTCATCTGAAAGGAAAAAAATCCAAGGCTGGACTTTTTTTTAGGGGGAGAGTGGGGCAGAATAACAGACAAAATTGACAAGTCTTACGTATAATGGCAAAGAATGGAACAAGCAGCCGCTGCTTGTACTAAACCAGAGGGCCAGTGTGTCTTGCACTGACATTATCAAGCTGTTTAAATGAAGGATCTACACCAGCCGATTTTTTAAATAATTAACGTTTTATGGCTTCTGATTCAGGTAAACACGTTTGAGTTGAAGGTCATCTTTTGTTCTGGGCTCCTAATTACCTGCTGAGACACTCGCTAGCTCCTGAAGAAGCCAGTCAGACCCAAGCCCTGTTTGTTTTTTGAAAGCAAATCCTCAGCTTTTGGCCGGTCTCCCAAATATGAGTGGCATGAACTAAAAGACACTTAAATTCACTCATAGTGAATTCTTCTCTGTTGGTTTCGAATCTGGCTTTTTACTCCCTTTTTTTCCCCCCCAGAACTTCCTTATGGCTGGGAGAAGATAGAAGACCCACAGTACGGGACATACTACGTCGAGTAAGTTTGTTACCTCAGTTCAAACTCTCCCAAACGTCTTCCCTTCACTGTACAGCTTTAGGGGATCACCCGAATACAACACTTTATGTCTCGGCAACCCAGCTTCTGAGGCGTTCCATGAGGGGAGTTAGAAGTAGGGACAGGAGCATTTACTTCAGTGGTTCTGGGCTCCCCAGAACTTGGCTTTGAAGTAAACAGAGCGAGAGGGACGTGGCCACGCTGATGAGTAGCTGGGAGTGTTACCATTACGACCACGGCATCTGAAGAGGAAAGTAGCGTATAGAAGACTGTGAAATGGAGGCATGGACTAGATGAACTGTTACGGTCACTTCCAGCCCCACAGCTATTTGGTCGTGAAGGCGGCAAAAGCACTGTAAGGGCAGTGAGCCGTAATGATCCAAAGTTTTGGAGTACTGGATTAGAAATGCTCTGTCTTCCAGGGAGTTAATCAAGAAACACTTCAGGGGGAAGAGGTTGTTTCTTACACAGCTGCTACGGTTAAATTTAAACTTAAGTGTGTGTCGGAGCGGAGCACAGAACACCTGCCTATGTTAGAGAAGTCAGGGTGTTCTCAACGTCCTCAGATTCTTCTTTCCCTCTTTTCATGTATGCAATTGCGACATTGTGATGATGAGCGATTGCTTCCTTTCCAAATGCTATGAGTAAAATTTTGACCTCAGGCAGATAACTGCCTCAGAAATGTTGCTGCCACGTACCCAGAAACTAGGAGTCTGAACCTACTGCCGAGGTAGTGAAGGCCAAATATCATTACCTGAGAAAGTAACCAAATGGGGATCTTCTAGATCTAGGATTGCTTATTAATTTTTCATCACTTCTTGGTGTAAACAAATGTCATTTCCTAGTATTTATCCCTGTAGTATCTCTGATTCCTGTCCTGACCCTAGTCTTTTTACTTTAACAAAGTATAGTTGGCACACAATGTCACCTTTATTTCAAGGGTACATCTTGTCTTTATGAGAATGTGTAGATTGTTCTTGGAGTCCCTGAGACTAGATTTTTGGAATGATTTCTTAAAATCGAACGTGTACCCTACGAACAGTTCAGTTTGGCTCTTCAGTATATAAATCCACAGGGTCAACACTTTGGTTCCTTTGGAAGGCTGTGCCTTCTTAGTTTCATGGTGTTGTTTAGTATCTTGTTGATATTGTCATGTGAAAAGTAGACAGCAGCTCTTTTACTGTGGTGGTTTTTTCTAAAGCATATTTAGTTAAAATAAAACAACTGTTTCTTAGTCAAAGGACTATTGGAAGGCCTACTGAAAAGGTTTTGTGGGTCCCCCCCCCCAGCTGTTTAGCCTATTTAAATTTGGCTTCAATAAACTATTAATTACCATTGACACTGCTGCACATTTCTGCAATAATGATTCTCACTCTCTTATTGTCTGTGCCAAGTAAATTTGAATACATGGTCAAGAGGTGAAAGTCATTTGCCTCTTACAAAATCTTGGGCTAAACGATCTGATTCTCATTAAGCAAAGATACCATATTGAAGCAACTTTCGGGTGAATCCTGAAGTGACCCACTCCCAGTTGTCACAGAGCGTGTGTAAGATCGCCTGAATGAGAGGCAACAGCAGTGGCGACATGATTTTGTCTGATTGTTCCCAGAACAGGCTCATTTTGCAGGAGGGTAATTTATTAGATTAAGAAAGAGCAGGCTGTACTCAAGATGCACATTAGCAGGGAGTCAGCTGAGCTACGGAGTGTGGCTTGATTCCCAGATTAGTCAGGTTTTGAATCCCGACCATAGTAATCTGCAGTGAGTTTACTGATGGAGATAAAAAGCTGTTACTTGAATGGCTACTCTTTGGCGCTCTCACTTTGTCAAACCAGATGGCACAGTGATTGCTTTTGGCAGAGCCTTGTAGTAGTAACACCAACTGCAATGGCACTTTTTCTTTGCAAGTATTTATTTTCGGGGATGAGATTCTGAAATGGATTAATTTATTTTTGAAAAAAGAATTGTTCCAAAAATTTAATGGCAGGCCTTCTATAAGAATGCATACGTATTTAGAAATGTGGTCTTCCTGTATTGCATTGAATGTCTTGACGCACTTGGGTTTCAAAGTCAAAATATACCTCTGCTCACATATCTCATGATAGATAGAATAAAGATCTTGTTTGTGGAGATGAATTTTTGAAATCCACCTATGATACACAAAATATTAATGCAGATGACATTCCAAGTTATATGCCCTTGATTTAGTCATGCTTCTTTGCTACCCTTGTTTAAACAAGTTTTCTCTGTAATCTGTGAGGTACGCCTGTCTTACTTCCTTCCCATAGCTAGTTATATGGAAAACAAAATCTCTTACATCTAAACAATATTGTGAGTATAAGTAACTAAATGAAAAGGAGAGTGTTTTAACTTTTATGTTTTGTTTTGTTATTTGGGTAGCATTTTAATCCAAGTAGTTTAAGGTGACAGATGCAATTACTCCCTGCACTAAAATCTTACAGTCTTTTGTCAAAGAGTTTTCAGGGAAGGGATTACTCACTTGCATACTTCTACTCTCCTCTCCCACACAGTACAATAGAGTATAAATACAAATTACTACTTTTTATGTTTTAATGCCTAGGTGGCAAAATGAGTCATTCCAACTGATGACGTTAAAGAGAGCCAGGATTTATGCTAAACAGGTTTATTCTTTGCTGAGTGTCAGTTTCTGGTGCTTTTATTTTTTTCTTTCAAGAACATGTAAAATATTGGTACCTAATAAATAATTGGTTCCTAACTTAATACCAAAGATCTCCATTTTCCCCCCGAGGGCTTATCAGTTAACTCAATGATAAGGGCCTCACCTTGGTAGGAAGCAGAAGCGTACTTGAGAGTTCGCGAAATCACACCCAAAGAATTTCGAATGGAACTTGCCATGTTTAGAACTCTGAAACAACTACATCTGTTGCAGAGTTAATAATGCACCAGAAGCCTAAATGACATAGAGAAAACCAGCACACCTTGCCCTGGTGGGTCCTTGCTACCCTCCTCCATCACCGCCATTAATGTTCACAGATGGCAAAGTAATTATCCAACTTGTCGGACCATTTGTAGGCAAATTTTGTAATATTCACCCTATCTAAAGGCAGTCATAATCTGAGATTCTCATGATTTGATATTTAATTGTTGGTATTTGCTAATGTTACTTCTCATTAAAGTGGATTCTACAGGAAAATGCTGTCATTTGGCTGAAATACATCTGTACCATGGAAGTACTAGACTGTGATTCCCATTGCTTCTGTATCGGAACTTGTTTAAATAACTTGTGTGCAGTAATTGCATTCTTAACCAATATCCCACTGACTGGTTTGCCAGACTGACCAGTGCTCTGCCCACCTTCCCCCCGAAACGTACTGTTACTACCCGTCACGCATTGACCATTGTTAGCCATTTGCTCACCCTTGGTGTCCCCAGGCCGTTCTGCTTTCCCTCACAGACTTGTGTGCTTTCCAAAGCAGTTGTGAACATTCCCAAACCAGAAATACCAGCTAAATTTCTATCGTGATTACATCATTATTTTAATTATTATATAATTATGAAAAAAGTTAAGTGTAGAAGAGTTGTTCTGTGACAGAAATTGATAAAAGCAAATCTCTTTCTTAGTTATAGCGCTAAATTGATGTGGGTCAGTCAGTTGGAAAAATAATAGTAAAATTCAAGAAAGCTTCTGTACTCAAATTTTTCCAAAAGCATCTTCACAGCTACTTCATTTGAAAGAAACTTGAATTAAAATCCTCCTACCTTTAACTGCCTTTTAGAAAGTGAACTGATCCATTACCAACTGTTCTGATTGCATTAAATGTGAGGGCGTCTCCTACAGCTTTGAAAACTATTATTGGCTCTGTTGGGCACCTCGATGCAGAAGCTATAGTGAATGTTTCAGCAGCTTTCACTTTTAGGCATTTTCCATGGGTCTTTCTTTCGTTGCCAAAAGCCCTTCCGCTACCATCTTTCAGCTTCTCTGAGTTCCACAGTCTAGAGATACATGTTTGCCCCTTCACCTATGGGGATGAAATGGTCTAACAGCCTACTTAAAAATAACATAACTCTTTCATTTTAAACTGAAATTCTTGTTTGTCTACTTTTACAGTCACCTTAACCAGAAAACCCAGTTTGAAAATCCAGTGGAAGAAGCCAAGAGGAAAAAGCAGTTAGGACAGGCCGATACTGGATCTTCAAAACCAGGTAGAATGTTTTCCTGTCTTTTCTTCTAAGAATGCCTTTGAAATTTATGTGCTGAATTAATGAAAATAATCTGGAACTTTTTATTGTTGAAGTGTTGAGGTGCAACAGAGAATATCTGATTTTTGTCGCTGTGAAGATAGGAATAATCTTAATAAAACATCTAAACTTTTTGAGAACACTGGGATTTTCCCAGGTTGCTTAGATGGGAAGTGTGAAATAGTTGGCAAAAGGTATTGAATAGTTTTGTTATGGGCTTGAGGTTGTGGTACAAAGACTGCATTGTTTCCCAGTGTTTCGGGCCAGGACAGTCTGAGATCTCTAATCCATTATGTGTTTCTCCCAAGTTAATGCTTAGGTCTAATATGTGGGACCATCCAGGATTCTTTATTAACTTATAGGAATAAATCCATCATAGTATTTGCCTGTATCATTGATTCCCAGCGTGGGATGGCAGGGCATCAGTCATTCAGTATCATTTGGGGAATATTTTTAAAATACATAGATCCTAACATTTTTATGAGCCTAGCCACGTGTATTTTGAAAAAGCTGCCTGAGAATTTCTTACGTTCCACTCATCCCCCCTCATTTCTCCCCCCTCCTCTATCTGTCCTAATAACCGGCGTTCTGTCTGTGCGGTCATACTGTACAAATCAAGTAGACTTCTCTTCTGTTGTCCACAAAAGAGGCACTTGTTTCTTACAACTACTCTTTAGAAACATAGTCCTGTCCCTTAGGTTTTGCATTTGATTTAGCAAGCATTTTTATTTAACAAATATTTCTGAGCACCTACTATGTGCCTAGTGCTCTGCCAATCACACAGTATTCAAAAACAATTAGGAGTAAGACAGGTCTTGCCCTCAAGAGTTCACAGGCTGATGCAAGAAATTAATGGTTATAGATGGTGTTCGGTGCCATCCTCGGAGAGTAGTTAAGTGTGTGGAGAGTGGAGCAGATGTGAATCCCAAATATGTAACCTTGGATGAATTCCCTAAACTCTTTGTGCTTCTTTTTCTTCATCAATGAAATAGGAATGAAAAGAGTATTTACAGTGTAAGGCGGTTCTGAGCATGCAAATTAATATATAGAAAGTGCTTACAATGCTATCTGGCAAAATGGTGGGCAATAAATACTAGGTCTCATTGTTATTAATAGAGATGTACATGTTGTATTAATAGAAACTTATTAATAGGTGGCGTGAAGGAGGGAGTGCTCACTTCTCCTTTGGTGGAGAAAGTCAAGGACACAGGAACTTTCAAAGCAGAGGACACATTAAGAATGGATCTTGAAGTGTCCAGAAAAGTTAAATCAGACCGTTGATAATTTTAAAGGAACAAGAAGGCCTGCCAGGTAGAAGGAACAGAATATATAAAGCCACAGACGCATGAAATGGTGGTCCAGGGGCCAGAGGACAGAGAGAAATGGTTAGAAAAAGTAAAAAAAGATGAGGTTGTAGGGAGAGGCAACCACGAGAAGGAATGAGTCTCAAAAAGAAGTTGAGTGTTTGTGTCCCATGTTGCTGAATAGTCCAGAAAGGCAAAAATTGAAACGCACACACTGAGGTCAACAACGTGGAGGTGATTTGTCACTCTAGCAAAAGCAAGTGGACAGGAAGTAAAAATGCAGTAGAATGAAGAAGGAATGGTGAGTGACAAAGCAGAGATGGGGTGCAGTTACTTGTTTTGATAGCCTTGATTCAGAGAGGCTAGACAGAGGACACTAAGTTGAGAGAGAAGTGAATCCCCACTGCACGTATGGAAACTGAGACTTCAGTGAAGAGAAGCCTTTTGCTTAGAATCATAGTGAGTATCAAGCCAGAATTTGCACTTAGTTTTATAGAGTTTTAAATTCAGAGTTCTTTGCATTAAAACATACAGTTCCTGAATGCCCATGTCTTCATGGCCATGTATCAAGGGCGATCTTCTCTCCCTTACTGAACTCTAAGCTCCTCAAGGGCAGGGAGCACGGGTGTGAGTGTGGATGTGTTAATAATCTGGGTAACCAGGCACTCTCATGAGCTGGGCATCAAAAGGAGAATAATAACTTAGGCTTTGTCTTTCAGGAGCTCGTGATATAGGTAGGGGAAGAGATAGTATGATAGCAGACATAACAAAGGAGAGACTTGGAACAGAGGAGAGAGAAATTAAATCTGACTGTGGAGAGGGCAAGAAAAACTTCCTAGAAATGGTAGAAGTTATGCTAGTTCTTGAAGAATGATGGCTACCATTTATTGAGCTACTGGGTCAGGTATGCAGTTGGATGCTCTGTATACATCATCTCAGCTAAAACTCAAAATATCTCTGCGAGGTTAATATTATGGTCCCCATTTAGATGCCTTGATAGCATCAGGTTACTGTTGTTGGATGCATCCATTCCAATGATACGCTTGCCACAAGGACAGAAGTACCCAGTTTCTGAGCCAGGATGCATGTGTTTGTGCTCCTGTACGTTTATTGAGCACTTACTATTTGTCAGGCCCTGTTGCCTGTGCTATTGAAGCTTGGCCTAGTTTAATCCCTATAACAATCCCATGAATGAGGTGTACTACTACTCCTATTTTATAGATGAAGCAACTGAGACTTTACAATGTCAAATAATAAAAATAAAAATAAATAAAAATAAGAGGTCAAATAACATTCCAAGATCACTCAACTAAACCCCATGGTTTGGACTTAAAATCAGGTATTTTAGAATCAAACACCGTGCCTTTGTGCTTTTCTTATTCTCTGTGTTTAATTCTGACAAGACCTAATTCTGACCAACTTGTCATTAGCTTTGGCTGTTTTATTCACAGTTTCAAAATTAGGTATTAGCTAGAGCTGCCTTCTCCCCCTTCTAATGTTTGCACATCTGAATCTCATGTGTCCTATGCTGATTTTCTAGTTTTGCCCATAGGAGGCAAATGTTATTCTTTTTTTTTTTTTTTTAATTTTTTATTTTTGATAAACATATATTTTTATCCCCAGGGATACAGGTCTGTGAATCAACAGGTTTACACACTTCACAGCACTCACCAAATCACATACCCTCCCCAATGTCCATAATCCCACCCCCTTCTCCCAAACCCCCTCCCCCCGGCAACCCTCAGTTTGTTTTGTGAGATTA
>NC_081570.1:97376483-97386540 GCF_022355385.1 Mustela nigripes
ACACCTTTCAGAAAGAGGTTGTTTTTCTGTTTCCAGAATTGCTGTTTTTCTTCTCTTCGATCTGCCGATGGATTTTCAGGTGTTTGCAATCTTTAGATAAGGTATCTAGCTGATCTCCGGCTAGCTGAAGTAGTCTCAGCCTGCTACTTCTCCGCCATCTTGACTCCTCCCCCGGCAAATGTTATTCTTATTCCAGTGTTCACGAGGACTAGAGCATGACATAGCTCACCAGAAGTATCACAATATTTGAAGTATCATAGTTAAAAGTGAGAAAGGTACATTTCATTAGATCTTGTCCTCAATTGCTTGTGTACACAGTCATTAAGCAGATGATCTGGTCCACAACCTGGGAGGCAACCCCCAGTGGGCAGTCATAATCAGCTTACATGACTGAATAGGCTTTGAATGTGTTGAATAATTTTTTTTAAAGCACTATTTCGTTCAGAGACAGATGGCTACTTGGAATGTCAGAGGCTGAACAAGAGCTCAGCTCAGCAGTGCATGGAGAGATGACCAGGAACAGGCTTGCTGGCCAAGCTCGGAGAGGCCTCCCAAAATAGTGTCTACTGCCCTCTGGAGTCTAGTTCCCCACTTTGAGAAGCCCAAAATAGTGGATTTTCCTTCTTTCTTCTTGCCTTTCTTTATTTTATTTATTTGTTTTGTGTCAAGTACTTTTATTTAGAAGAGATCAGTAGAACTGGGAGAAGTTTTCTTTTTCTTGTACCAAAGGCCACCTTTATTTAGTCTTCTTTTTAAAGCAGTCTAGTTTAAAAACGAGAGGTCGAGGGGCACCTGGGTGGCTCAGTGGGTTAAAGCCTCTGCCTTCAGCTCAGGTCATGATCCCAGGGTCCTGGGATCAAGCCTCACATCGGGCTCTCTGCTCAGCAGGGAGCCTGCTTCCTCCTCTCTCTGACTGCCTCTCTGCCTACTTGTATTCTCTGTCTGTCAAATAAATAAGAAAAATATTAAAAAAAAAAAAAAAAAAAAACGAGAGGTCGAGAGAGAAGAACAGGAAACTTTCCACAGACAGACACACACACACACAGATGGGGTGGGGACCATGTCAGTAGACCTACTCCCACCACAAGCCTACTTTAGTCAGTATCTTCAGGACACCCTACCTCTGGAGGGAACCGTTTACACTGCCAGTCCCTGTTGCCATATGGGGCAGCTCCAAAGATGACTCTTTTCTGATTGGTAACAGGCTTTAAGGTGTACCTCTTAAAACCCTTTGCTAAGGGCACCTGGGTGGTTCAGTCATTAAGCATCTGCCTTTGGCTCAGGTCATGATCCCAGGGTCCTGGGATCGAATCCTACATTGGGCTCCCTACTGAGCAGGAAGGAGGCTTGCCTCTGCTGCTCCTCCTGCTTGAGCTCTCTCTCTCTCTGACAAATAGATAAAATCTTTAAAACAAAACAAAACAAAAAAAACCTTTGCTAAGAGGGGCAGCAGCAGCTATCCACAAATAACTCTGGGCTCAATACAGTGCTGAGTGTGAGCTCTGTATGAAACAGGTCATCTGTGTTGATTGAAGTCCTTAGGGAAATGAGCACCCAAACCACAGCAGGATACCACTCATGCTCACTAGAGTAGCTGGAACCAGAAAGCACACAGTAACCAGTGTCGGAACCCTCATAGATGCCAGTAGAAATAGAAAATGGTGCAGCCTCTTTGGAAAAGTGTGGCAGTTTTTCAAAACGTTATACATAGTTACTCTTAAGTTTATGGCAAATGCTGCCCTTCCAGTCCTAGTATATACAGAAGAGGCATGACAGTGTATGTGCACACAAAGCCTTGTACGTGAATGGTCATAACAGCATCACTCCTAATGGCCAGAAAGTGGAAACAACCCAGCTGTCAATCTACTGAGAAACAGATAAGTAAAACGGGATATATCCCTACAGTGAAATATTACTTGGAAGTATAAAGGAATAAAGTCCTCATACATGCTAAAACCCAGATGAACCTCAAAAACATGATACTCAGTGAAAGAAATCATTCAAAAGATCATATAGTCCATGACTCCATTTATATGAAATGTCCAAATTGGGCAGAGGTGAAGAAAATAATCAATTCAGTGATTGCCTAACACTAGGGTGTGTGAATGCAGGTGAGAGAGACCTGGGGAGTGGCTACTAACCCGCATGGGTTCCTAAAATTAGGTGATGATTGCACAGCGTTGACTGGCACACTTTAAGTGGCTCAATTATCATATGTGATTATATCTCAATAAAACTATTAAATATTTGGCAACAAATGTTAGGCCATCTTTTTAGAAGTTAATTTAAACAATGCTTTGTAAGTTATTAATTGCACAATTAGATCTTTTCACGGTTCTCAAAAGTGCCCAAATGCAGCCAGAGAGGAGAGGAGGGGAAGGAGAAGGAGCTGTATAAATTCATTATTTGCCAATACGGATCAATTTCAGTTTTAGGATCATCTGAGGAAACCTCCAAAAATGGGCTTTTCAATGGAGCTGTTTGTTTCCTTCCCAGAGTATTCACTAAACATGAGTAAAAGGGAAAGAAAGGTGAAGCTATTTACTGATAGTTTAGGAATTCATGCCTTCATCAGATACAAAGTGAAGGCTGCAGGAAGCCCGAGTTGTGAATTATAAAAAGTTCTCAGTGTATCTCAGTATATTCTTTTTCATAAGTGTGTAGCCATTGCCTTCATCCTCCCAGAATAGTGTTTTCTCAGTAGAGCTCAGTAGATGTTTATTTAAATGAAATGTACCGCTGAATGGTGTCTAAGACTCTCAGGAATTTAATAATAAAGGTTATCCCGCAGGTGCATATTTTGACTTCATATGAAGGACTCTTTGGGTTGAGAAAAAGTATGAATAAACAAAGCAATGAGGGGTTGATAAAGTACATGCTTTTACCTTTCAGATAACATAGAGAAGTCCTGTAAGAGATGCCTGGAGTCACTGGCTAAGGTTTTTTGTTTTTGGTTTTTTGGGTTTTTTTTTAGTAGTTTATGAAGTTAAATTCGGTTTCATAACATTAGATTCTTTCTAATGTGCATCCCTTTATGGTTTATTATATTTAAGTTACATAGACTCTCTTAAAGTTGACTCTGAGGGCCATGTTCATTGTTTTTATTTTTGTTCTCAAACCCATTTCTCGTTTTGGTGCAGACATGGAAAAATCCCACTTTACTCGAGATCCATCCCAGCTGAAAGGCATCCTTATCCGAGCATCGCTGAAGAAAAGCACGATGGGATTTGGCTTTACCATTATTGGTGGAGACAGGCCGGATGAGTTCCTGCAAGTAAAAAATGTGCTGAAAGATGGTCCTGCAGCTCAGGATGGGAAAATTGCACCAGGTAAGGAATTTCTCAGGATGGTTTGAAGAGCAGTGGTAGTATAGTAAGAACTACGGAGGTTTCATTTACAGATATTCTTACAAAACTGACATACGATAAATATGTATTTACATATTTAATAACTATATATGCATATATTGTACATACCATTTATATACATGGAGAACTAGATTATACAGCTGGGGAGGGAGAGTCCTCCCTATTTTAGAGGATAAAATAGTTTATCCTCTAAATTCAGTGCATACTCGTTTTGAGGGAGGGACATTTTTTGTAAGCAAGTGTACATCTAGAGAAAGCATATTAAGGGTATTGATTTTTTTGAGTAATTTGTATCATCTCGAGATAACTTCTCCAGTGTGCTAAGATAAAGTCTGATTAAGCATCTCAGAGAACTGTTTGGCTGTTTTTCTTCGATGATGTAGGGTACTTTGGGAGCTATCTAACATGTACCTATAATCTTTCCTGAGAAATGACCCACTGTGATGTTTATAGTGATGGGGAACAAATGATGTCCCATGATTTTTTCCCCAGTTTTGTTTTGTTTGATTTGGTTTGGGTTTTGCTTCCTTAGTCTTACTGGTTGTTAGTAAAATTAAACTCTGATGTTAAGAGTTGTCAACATGAAATTACTGTTTGCACAGAGCCATATAAATTTGTCTTTTATATAGTTTTCCCAAAGTCTTTACTTGCTAATTATTAGATATTTTTATATGGCTGACAGTTTTTATGGCTGAGGGGGTAAGAGGAAGTTCAAGAATGGTTACAGTTACGAGGGAGGCTTAAGCACTCTTTCCCAGAAGGATGTTACTCTGCTGCTAAGGTCCCTTCTTAGACTGTTTGCTAAAGCAAATGTGTCCCTGCTTTTGAACAATTCAGTTGCCATAGTATTTTTGATGGCACATACCAACTTATTTTCATTTAGGATAGGCATCTCTCATATTTTGCTTTCCCATTTAAGACTTAAAACTGGAAGCTAAAAGCAAGAGACTTAAGACTTAAAACAAGAAAAGTTAAAATAATCAGAAGTTACAAGAAAAATGATTTGTGCTCTTCTGACTTCATGAGATTAACAAACTAGAGAGTAAAATCACTAGTCAAAATTTTTAAGCTCTCAGTTTTGCCCTTTTTTTTTCTTTTAACATTTTGTCCACAAAACACATTTGGTAGCATTTGGATGTGTTGTCAGGGTTTCATAATAGAGATGCAGATTTGTCTAAAACTGATGTCTAATTTGTATAGCAATACAGTACTTCCATGGAAATTCTGGAAACTTACCAGGGAAGGGAAAGTCCAAACTTTGTTTCTTATTAGTCTGATCTCTGTGTCGTCTTACATTATGAAACACATTTCTGCACACTTTAACGTTTGTTTTAAATACCATTTATGTTGATTTTTTTTTGAGCCTACATGCAATCAGAACAAATTAAAGCACCTGTATTTGGCAATAACCTTTTAAATAATCATATTCAAATAAAAGCAGCAAATGGATGAGACATTAGAGGGCAGGTTTTTAAAGTTAAGACTGAATTTAAAAAAAAATTCACCACTGATGAATGTCATAGAGTAATGACTGTGCCACAAAGTGGTCGTAATAATGTAAAATCAGAAAAGCAAAAACAATTTCTATAAGAACGTGTTTAGCTGACTTTTCTGCGTCTTAAATAATACGTTCTTTACTTGTGTTGGATTCACTTGACACTTGTTTCTCCTTTCAAAATCTGAAATTAGGATAAATTGAAAATCTGTACAATCAAGACTGAGAAAGATGCCAAAGGGACATACATTCATAATGTACATGATTGTAATCTTCAGCCCTACATTTTTCAAACTAGAATGAATTTTTAATTTTAAGTAATTAATTGGCCTCTGTAATTACTAGCCTCTTAAAATCAAGAACCAGAAGGTGCTATTGAAAGATCACCTGTTTGTGTTCATCATCACTAGCCCTCAGGGAGATTCAAATTAAAACCACATTGAGATATCACCTTACACCAGTTAGAATGGCCAAAATTAGCAAGACAGGAAACAACATGTGTTGGAGAGGATGTGGAGAAAGGGGAACCCTCTTACACTGTTGGTGGGAATGCAAGTTGGTGCAGCCTCTTTGGAGAACAGTGTGGAGATTCCTCAAGAAATTAAAAATAGAACTTCCCTATGACCCTGCAATTGCACTCCTGGGTATTTACCCCAAAGATACAGATGTTGTGAAAAGAAGGGCCCTCTGTTTATAGCAGCAATGGCCACGGTCGCCAAACTATGGAAAGAACCAAGATGCCCTTCAACACACGAATGGATAAGGAAGATGTGGTCCATATACACTATGGAGTATTATGCCTCCATCAGAAAGGATGATTACCCAACTTTTGTAGCAACATGGACGGGACTGGAAGAGATTGTGCTGAGTGAAATAAGTCAAGCAGAGAGAGTCAATTTTCATATGGTTTTATTTATTAGTGGAGCATAACAAATAGCATGGAGGACAAGGGGTGTTAGAGAGGAGAAGGAAGTTGGGGTAAATTGGAAGGGGAGGTGAATCATGAGAGACTATGGACTCTGAAAAACAATCTGAGGGGTTTGAGGTGGCGGGGGAGCGGTGGGAGGTTGGGGTACCAGGTTGTGGGTATTATAGAGTGCACGGATTGCATGGAGCACTGGGTGTGGTGAAAAAATAATGAATACTGTTTTTCTGAAAATAAATAATTTAATTAAAAAAAAATAAAAGAAAGATCACCTGTTTGTACGAGTAGCTGATGGAGTTATTTGCTCCTTGTCTGTGGACTGAATACCTACTGCCATGAGCCTTGCTTTGTGTGGCCGCTTAGGTATGACACAGAGGATATACTAACAATGACTGTATGAATTCACAGTTATTTTTCAAATGATTCCCTTGAGCTTGAGGTCATAACTCTTTGCCGCAAAGATAATTAAGGTTTCATACATTCATATTTTTTTTTAGATAAGAACCACAGAAGGGAGAATGATGTGTCTGTGTTCAAAATCTATCTTTTCAGCAGTTAATGAATAGTAAGAGGTTTTCAGAATTCAAATTTAGATGATGAGTTTATTTTTGTTCCACCCTACCCCAACAAAACATTAACTTACCTGGTGGTTTTAATATTTTTAACACGTGTCTTAACAGGTGATGTTATTGTAGACATCAATGGCAACTGTGTCCTTGGTCACACCCATGCCGATGTTGTCCAGATGTTTCAGTTGGTACCTGTCAATCAGTATGTCAACCTCACTCTATGCCGTGGTTATCCACTTCCTGATGACAATGAAGATCCTGTCGTGGACATTGTTGCTGCTACTCCTGTCATCAATGGACAGTCATTAACCAAGGGAGAGACTTGCATGAATACTCAGGATTTTAAGTCAGGAGCCGTGGTCCTGGACCAGAATGGAAAACCAGGACCCACCTTGATCAGTGACCGTCTCAATGGACCATCGGATCTGAGCGAGCAGCGAGCATCCCTGGCATCATCAGGCGGCTCCCAGCCTGAACTAGTGACTATCCCTCTGATTAAGGGCCCCAAAGGCTTTGGGTTTGCAATTGCTGACAGCCCAACAGGACAGAAGGTCAAAATGATACTGGATAGTCAGTGGTGTCAAGGCCTCCAGAAAGGGGATATAATTAAGGAAATTTACCATCAAAATGTGCAGAATTTAACACATCTCCAAGTGGTAGAGGTGCTAAAGCAGTTTCCAGTAGGTGCAGATGTACCGTTGCTTATCCTAAGAGGAGGTGAGTAAAAGCACAAGGAAAAATCTTCACTGTTTGTGCATTTATCTCTGTTAATCATCCTTCCTTCCATGGCAGAATCTCTTTTCTCCCAGCAGACTTAACTGGTAATTAGTGTGCCTTTTCCTTAAGGTTCTGTCTGACTGCTTCCATAAGCAGTATTTTTGGCAGCAGGTTTTTTTTTTTTTTTTTTTTTTAGTTATTAGTGGTTTCATTCCTGTCTGTTATGGATTTTCTTCCCTGTATATTCTTTTTAAAATCTGAATTTATGGTTTTAGTGATTAGAAAGAGTCACAGCATTGTGCTACTTCAGATGAAATATATCCTCTTAATTTCATTTTCTCTGTCGATGGCAGTAGTAGAAATTGACGCTTTCCACTGGTGGTTCTTCATCTGGGCCTCTGTGATGTACCAGGGATGTTTGGAAAGAGCTAGTGTCTCTGTGAATAAGCAAAAATGGACAACAAAATATTGTACAGAACAAAAAAATCTGTTTTGTGAAGCAATCATGAGCACGCGTGCTCACGAAGCTTTTCTCGGAAGCTTTAGTATCGGTCTGTAAATGTTATTCAAACCCCGCAGTCCTCGTGTGAGAGAAATACAATTTTTGTTTTCCAAGGTCATCAGCTGACTTGCACTGCTTGCAGGCGTAAATCCAGGTCCAAGGACTAACCATCAAGTTGCATTTTGATGGGCCTTCTTAAATCCCTACCTATGAATGATTAGTATTTTTAAGAATAAAATTTAGCCCTTCCCACTTCTCTCTCTGGCTTTTAGTTTTCATTTTTGAGCCAAATGGGTAGTTTAACTTCACTGGGATGTTTTTGAATTTCCTCATTACTTGGAACTATTTTTGTTTCTTCTCTGGGTGAGGCAGTAGAATGTGCTCAGAGTAAGGGGAGGATCTCTGTGGGAGGGCTGGAGAATTAGCCACATTTTCAGCACATATAACAAAAAGACCAGGGTTTGGTGTCAGGCCTAATGTCAGTTTCCTGCCTTGCTACGTGTTCTGTGGTATGAGGAAGTAATGTAATCTCTTTGAGTCTTTGTTGACCTGATATATACAGTGGTAGTAACACTTACACCTTGGGATTGGCACGAAAATGAAGTGAGATAATATCCGTACAACACCTGGCATACAGCAGGTGTCAGCCATAGAGTTACTAGCCTACTAAAGTCGAAGCTAGTTTTATCATAGTGTGATCTGGAAATGCTTCCTCTGTTTTTAAAATTTGGCTCATTTTTTTTTTAAGGTCCTCCTTCACCAACCAAAACTGCCAAAATGGTGAGTATACAGTGGTCCTCACATGCTTCTTCCCAACACGGCGAGAGAGATGCGGGGGGCCCCCTCCATAAGAACAGCACTTGGTGCTGGTGATTACCCCTGGGAGAAGTGAGGAGGCATCCTGCCCTGGGCTTGTGTCAGAGACTCTGGGGAAGCCTGTGAGTTAGAGAGGAGGTGGGCTTTCCTGGTTAAGTGTGTCTCCCGAATGCTAATGGCCTGTACTGCCAGTAGCCCTGCCCTCTCAATGGTGCAGCCGGAAGATATCAATGTGCCCACTTAGAGTCCTTCTGCTCTCTTGGTGTTTCAGAGGAGCAAGGGGGAGGAAGTGGCTACAGGTGAGGGCAGAGAATGAAACCTGGGACATCTCCTGACGCCCAAAGAGCAGTGAGAGCTTCACGTCATTTCCTGGGGACAGTAAACACCCATCGTGAGATTACGTTCTCACAGTGGACTGAGCAAGACTTTCCAGAGTAACTGTGGCCTCTGCTCAACTTGCTTGTCATCAAATTGATAGGCTGTGAGACTTGAAACAGTGTTTTCTTTATCATTCTTCTGAAGAACTGAGTAGCCTATTTAGGGAGCCGTATAGCAAAGAAGACCTAAAAAAGGGTACAGCAAACAGTGCCAGGAAAGAAAGTGTGCTGGGGGCAGATGTGTAGCTGCCGAAATACCCACATTACGTGGGTGTGGCTATGAAGACGATCATGTATAAAGTCCTAATTTAGATCTAGTTTGCTCGATTGGGCGCCTGTCATCTCGCAATGGAAAGATGGGCTTCCTTAACCATCTACCGTAGGCTATTAAAGGAAACACTGTCTGATAGAAAATGGGTGAATTCTTTCTAGTTCACCCATTAAGATCCTCTACAAATTTGCTGTCTTATGGCTCAAAAGGAAAGCCACATTCCGTACTTCTGTAGATGGCACCACTTAACAACCAGTGTGAACAGAAGTGCTTTTTCAGCCTGTGTAGTTAAAATGGCACTGTGTTTCCCTGTGTTTCTCTGGTCATTGTTTTGAATTCCTGTGCTACCATTCTATTTCATAGTGGCTGCCAGCGCCACTAGGTGACCCTAATGCTTTATGACTGCTGGCCTGGTGCTGCTCTGACAGATCCCCAGGACATGCCAGGGAGAGGGGAGGCGGCTGCTGTCGTTGTCCTGCCTCCTGACGGGGGGGGCTGGGTCAGTGACACTGGGAGAGCACTTTGTAGTGGCCGTCCTCACCCCACTCCCCAATAAGCTGCCGCTGCTCCTGCATCCTAGTCCGCGTTTGTAATTTTACCTCAGACATCCATAATCTGCCTCCCTCCACAAGAATGCAGAACGGGCTGTTCTCAAAACCGTATTTATTTTCTCAGGCTGTCTATTGGATATCCCCCCCCAACCCAAATTTTATTAAGTCACATTGCCTGGCTATTATTTTGGGAAAGAATGGGAAACGTACAAACATAATTAGGTCCCCTTTGCCCTCACTGGACTGCCCCGCACGGTGCGTTTTTCCTTCCTGTGTTTGAACTGGCCATGCGGGGTTTGCATAGTGTCCCCTTTATAGCCCACATTAGAGGTAACTCCTCTGACCCCATTTTCTGAGAGAGAGCGGCATCTCAAACATCTGCCCCGGGAATTAAATAGAGTGAGTGGGGAGGTGGGGCGGATCTAGAGCTTCATGGGGCTCTTCGCTCGGGAGCCTCCCCCCCCCC
>NC_081570.1:97386640-97586528 GCF_022355385.1 Mustela nigripes
CCCCCCCGCCGCATGCTGCTGCCCTGGCTTATGTCCCTGCCCACCTTCTTCCCAAACTCCGTTCGTGTCTTGGGGCTGGAGAAAAGGGCAAGATCGTGTAAACTTAGGACTAATTCAGACCCTTCAGTTGACGGCAGTATAAATCTTTTCTAGTTTAAGTTAAATATGTTTTGACAAAGTGCACACCGCTATGAAGGTAGATTCCTACAAGGCTGCAAAGACGCCGTGGCTTTGACCCTGCACCTGCCCCACCCCCGCCCACCTGTCATCCCTTGACACACCCGGTTCGCACAATAGTTTTATGAACTAATCAGCCATCTGGTTTTCTAAAATACTAAGTAAGGCCCTTTTCCATTTCAGAAAACAGATAAAAAGGAAAATTCAGGAAGTTTGGAGGCCATAAATGAGCCCATTCCCCAGCCTATGCCTTTTCCACCCAGCATTATCAGGTCAGGATCCCCGAAATTGGATCCTTCTGAGGTCTACCTGAAATCTAAGACTTTATACGAAGATAAACGTAAGTAGTTGTGGACTATTTCAGGAAAGCATGCGACAAAATCAATTTGAGTTTTCTAAAAAACTGGGATTGTAAAGCTTTCAAAACCGTATTGTAAAGCTGTTCCTTCCTCCCAGTTTTCATTTGACTCTGGGCTTCTTCCATTTATATTCAACATTCATTCATCCATTTTTTTTTTTTTTTTCAAAACCAGGGATAAAGTGCCTACTGTCTACCTAACATGGTTGTAGGTGATGGGAGTAGGGAGATAAATAGGTTCTGCAGGCCCTGCGCCCAAACAGATGATTAGCCCTGATTGGAAAAGACAAATATGTAATCAGAGAAGTCTGTCTAAATGAGTCCAGATGAGTCTCACTGGGACCCAAAGGAGGAGATGATCAGTTTACCAGTGGGGGTGGCAGGAAGCATCAGATACTGCTTCACGTGGCAAGTTAAGCCAGAACCACGTCTTCAAAGACGAAGAGGTATTTATGAGGCAGAGAGAAAGGGAAAGAAAGCAGGAATAACCTTTGCATGTTGACCTTGCACAGCCTGGGTTCTGCAAGTAGCCGAGTTCGGCTGGGTCCAGTTGGCACCAGAAACCAAAGGGCGGGGGAGCAGGAGCCAGCAGGCTGGGGAGGGAGGGTTGGGGAGGGCAGGGGAGGCCGCTCTGAGGAAGCTGGAGTCCATCATAGAAAGGAAAGAGAGCCGAGCAGTGGTTTCACTGTAGGTAGGGGTGATCGTCTTGGACTTGTATTTCGGAGATTTTCCTGGCAGGGGTGTGAGGGGTGGTGAGTCAGAAAGTGTGCAGCCTGAGGAGGAGACCAGCGTAGACTTAGCTCAGAGGAGCTCAGCTGAGAGGTGATGAGCGGGGAGCATGCAGAAGGCAGAAATTCAGTTTGGTGCTCATTTGTTTAAAATGAAGAATGTTTTCCAGAGTAAAATTGCAGATTATGTAGGCTTAATTTTTTCCAAATTAATTTGTTTCTGAGAAATCTAAATCTGCCTTGGAAACTGTGTACACAGGTAGAAATATTATGTATAATCGGCTTCATATTTAATCAATTCCCGATCTGTATCTTTTTTTTTTTTTTAAGATTTTATTTATTTATTTGACAGAGAGAGATCACAAGTAGGCGGAGAGGCAGGCAGAGTGTGTGTTTGGGGGGGGGGGGGAGGGTCCACCCCGAGCCGAGAGCCCCACGCGGAGCTCGATCCCATGACCCTGGGGGCCAGGCCCGGGGCGGAGGGCAGAGGCTTTAACCCACTGAGCCACCCAGGTGCCCCCCCCGATCTGTATCTTGATAGGCCCAGGCCATATTCAGAAAGATGGAAACCAGAGGCAAATACAGCAAAGCAATAATTTGAATTAATAGAACTATGGAGAATCCCTTTCTTCTGACTTGCCATTGATAGGCTGGTATATTCTTAGTATTGGTGGACACTATACTTTGGGCCTTCATCTTTGGGCCACATCTGTAAAGTAACTGAGTTGGGCTCCAGAGTCTTTTATCCCTAAAGTTCGGTAATTCTAATAGGATTCATTTCTTAAAAGAGACTGCTTCTAAGAAACATTATCAAGATTTACCCTGTCCGATACCTTAATTTTTATATCTCTCCCCAGGTTTCTAGCAAACACTTCTTGCTTATGAATAACATTAATATTTTCTTGAAGATCAAATTATTTTATTTATGAAGTAGGTTTTTCCAGACATAATATTCTGATGAATGCAACCTGCCGTTGGGGCGCGGGATAGGGTGGGTGAAGAGCCTGGACTCTAGAAATCAAGCTGGCTTGAAATCTTAGCTCTTGCATTTACTTGCTGCCGACACTGGACCACTTAGCTAGGCCTCAGCTTCCACAGCTAGAGAATGGGGCTAATGATAGGTGTTAGCGATCATTATTTCCTTTTAAAATTATAACCATTTGCAAAATTAGGCTAAGCAAATATGGAATGCTTTTCAGAAGCAAAGATATTAGTTTAGTAGTAGAATTAAGGCATTGTACGGACTCTCTTTTCCTAGTATTTGTCCAAATGTTAATTTAGGTAATTTGTACCTATCAAACATCAAACTTAAATTGGATGATTCTGCACTTAATATCACAACACGGATTTGAAACCATTAGGATTTAATGGCAGCATAATGGAAGTGGAAATGTTCCTGAGCACTTGCCATACAAAGTTTTGTTTAGAGCTGAAAATAAAGACTTAGAATTGATTTTTTTTTTTTTTTTTGGTACTAGTATGTAGTGGTATGTTCTTGTGTAAGTTTTCACCTACCAGAGAGTTCTGAAGTTATAGTTCATTGAACTCGATACTATGATCCTACTAAATAATTGCACTGTTTTATTATAATCCTTTTTAAGTAAATCAAAGCATTTTGATTTTTGTATTTATTTTTCTATTTTTCTGATTTTTCTTAGCACCAAACACCAAGGACTTGGACGTTTTTCTTCGGAAACAGGAGTCAGGATTTGGCTTCCGGGTCCTGGGAGGAGAGGGACCCGACCAGTCTGTAAGTTCACATACGTCAGAATTTGGCCATTCCTATGAAATTGTGGGTGGCTGTTCAGTAGAATATGGTGCTTTTGTTCTCTCTCTTTTTCTTTTTTTTTTTTTATGATTTTGTTTCCTGTAAGCATCTCCAGAATGAGAGGAAGAACTGCATATCTGTTAGTGTGGCGGGGGTGGGGGGGTCTCTCAGTTATCTTGGTGTGGCGGAGGCTAGAACTGAAGGCAGGAATTGAATATGTCCGCTGTCAGTGGGGCAGTAATCAATTTCTGTCCTTCTCTATGTACCTACAGCTTATTTTCAATTTCTGTTTCCCTTTGCCTTTGTTAAATTTTAAGACCCTTGCCTTCTCTAAGAAAGAAGCATCCTGTTTGCCACCATCAGTCTGTCCTTTGACTGAATGCGCCGTAAACAGGTGGCGTGAGCCCACGCGTATTTGGTCACTTACTCTTATTAATGGGTTGACAGTTTCATGCTCAGTACTTCACCTGCCATTTCATCTGCCATACCTGTGAAACTAGAAAAATATAAAATAATTGATGTTTCTGTCCAGAAAGCATAAGGGTTATGTTTGTAAAGCATTTAAAAATCTAGAACTTTATACACGATTCTCACATAAAGTTTAGAGGACAAATGTAATAGGTTCTATTTTTAAGTCTTGCCCTCAGTTTGAATGACAGAGAAGTAATGTGCTTTGTAGAGTTGGAGAACATATTTAAGTTTTTTCTGTGTAATATAAGAAAGACATTATTATCGTGCTTGGAAGTGAGTAACAGTAACCTTTTAAAATGATAGGCTTCTGGGGCGCCTGGGTGGCTCAGTGGGTTAAGCCGCTGCCTTCGGCTCAGGTCATGATCTCAGGGTCCTGGGATCGAGTCCCGCATCGGGCTCTCTGCTCAGCGGGGAGCCTGCTTCCTCCTCTCTCTCTCTCTGCCTGCGTCTTTGCCTACTTGTGATCGCTCTCTGTCAAATAAATAAATAAAATCTTTAAAAAAAAAAATGATAGGCTTCTTTCTATTTCTGGATAGAAGAGTTGATTTATATATTGTACATGTGTTCTAATTAGCCATATTGGCTATAGTTAAAACAATGATCGGAGACAAATAAAGCCCCAGGCAGGTTATCCAGTAGCTTGACTGTTCTTGGTGGAGAATGGGGTTCTGTTTTCATGCTTCCTATTTTGTTGATCCGTATAATGATGACTGAAACATTTTCAGAGTTTATATCAAACAACTTGGGAGAAACCCTTCTCTTAAATGTCAGGTTTTAGCCGCTCTGAATCTAGGCCAAACATTCAGGATTCCCTAATTACAGTAGTCTAATTGCCAGCAAACAAGATGAGCCAGATCCGTTTACCTCGATGTAAGTGGACCTCAGGCCATTCTGTTCCCCTGAGATTTCTGCTGCTTTGCGATTTAGGAACAAGAAATATTTCTGGGTTTATATACTGAATTTCCACTAGTAACCATATGTAATGGGATTTTCTTAAGAATTATCCCAGTTGCTCTCAACAGTGTATAGAAAACCTTTGCTGGGGCGCCTGGGTGGCTCAGTGGATTAAGCCGCTGCCTTCGGCTCAGGTCATGATCTCAGGGTCCTGGGATCGAGCCCCGCATCGGGCTCTTTGCTCAGCGGGAGCCTGCTTCTCTCTCTCTCTCTCTGCCTGACTCTCCGCCTACTTGTGATCTCTCTCTCTGTCAAATAAATAAATAAATAAAATCTTTGAAAAAAAAAAAAAAAAAAAAAAAAAAAAAAAAAAAACCTTTGCTGATGGCATTCGGTACACTTTTTGTACTTTTTAGTAGCTACTCCACAGAATTGCGTTTTCTGAATTTAATGTCTTTTGTCATATTGGTAGAAGTGATAGTGGCACTTTTTAAGTCATTGAACAGCTTTGCATTTTCCATCTTGCGTTTATGCATCCCTGAAGATCCAGGAGGGATCACGGAGTGGGGTTATGTGAAACGCCCTTTTGGAGAATGGTCACTTTCCAAGATACTGCCTTTCTCAAATGTTCATGGTTGAACTGCAAAAACAGTGTTGGTTTGCATAGTACTGAGTTAGGAAGCCTTTAGCTCAATAGTTAAGGGTCGTAGGGGAGCCTAGTCCACTGTAGAGATCAACCTACGCTTCGGTATCTTATCAGATCTACATTGGGGCCATCATTCCTCTGGGCGCCGCGGAGAAAGACGGCAGGCTGCGTGCAGCTGACGAGCTGATGTGCATTGATGGGATTCCCGTGAAAGGGAAGTCTCACAAACAAGTCTTGGACCTCATGACCACGGCTGCTCGAAATGGCCACGTGCTGCTAACAGTCAGAAGAAAGGTCTTCTGTGGTATGTGAGCCCATCCCTGCTTCATAGGCTAATCAAGAAACAAAGAGACTTAGTGTGCTGTCTGTACAGTTTTGCGGTTTCTTTAGTTTGTTTCTTGGTGTACGAGATGAGCCAGGGCCTGCCTCCTCATGGGAGGTCATGGAACATCAGAAGGATCCAGAAATAATACTACTATCGGAAGAGAGAAAGAAATTTGTTGCCTCTAGATTAAGACCATATTAACATATTGACAGATTTTGCCAATGTGGTGGTATAGATGGGAATATCAGGTTAAGTCTGTTTTCTTAAAAAGAAGTACAGTTTTTTAGTCATATCAAGAGATCCCTTGAGCTGAATAGCAAAAGATTTTGGATCCTGAGGAATTGCTAAATATTCAAAGAGGGCCGAATGTTTCTGTTTGAGTACTTTTAATATGTCATTTAACAGTAAGAAGAAAATGTTTATCGAGTGCTTACTCTGTCTCAGACATACAGATTCTTTTATTTAGTCTTTACGACACCAGGATATAAATACTGGTGTTTTACAGTTACCCACAAAACAGTTGAGACACGTTACTGGTGAGTAGCAGGGTCAGGATTAGAACAGGGAGTTTAATTATAGAGCCCAGGGTCTAAACCATTACATGAGGGTGGAAAAACATTTTCCTCATCAATAGCTTTGTGAATGTTACATCGGAATTTTAGAAGTGAGTTCTTGCCACTTGAAGATCTTAAAAAGACAACCCTGTAGCACAAGAATGTGAGCCTCATTGAGGTAGGGACAGTGATGCACTTAGCTAACTGCTGTATCCCCCACACATAAAACAGTGTCTGCCTGGCACAGAGCGGACATCAGTGAAGGTGTGTGGACTTGATGAATATTTGCATTACTTTTTAAAATGAGGCTCTGTGTTTTTGATTGCATCTTCCAAAGGAAAGGCCTGCCTGTTTTTCTATGAACCAGACATTTAAAGACACACACAGATTTTAATGCTGTGTCGGTTGTGTTGGAGTCAGAACATAACCACATGCGGTAAAAAATGTGCTGTTGTACAACTAGAGACTGGCTCTCTCCCGGAGAGCATCATGAAGATGTTTTGTAGTAGTTTGATACTCCTGGAGGCATTTAGCTAATTTATTATGACCACACATTATACAAAAAAACAACCTTTATTTTTCATTAATGATTGGATGTTGGCAGCACTTTGTTGAAATTCTAAGACATAATCTCAGAATCAGGTAGATTTTGAGTCAAAAGACCACTTCTAAACGGATATTCCTCAGGGGCGGTGTGTTCTGGCTGTTGTTAATGATGGCTCCAGTTATGTCAAATTATGACACAAAATTTGCCTGTTTTTCTAAATCAGTTAGAACTAACTTGTGTTATTTCTTGAATTCTGATGTCATACTTGAATGGGAAAAAATATGTAAGTTTACGTCTCTGTTTGCTGGGGATCCCTAGGACCTGTTCTGCTCCTGGAAGAATTGGCTGCCCACGTGGACAGTTTGTCATTTGCTGGGTGCGGTAGGCGGCGGGCCACTGAGGTTAGCACATCTGGTATCATCAGTCAGGAAGGCTGCACCTGTAAAACACACTCTGTAGGATGAAGCTTGTGTTGACGGCTAACCTCTCAACCAGTGAGGGGCAGCACCTCTGCCCCATGCAGTGAGCTCCCTGGCATCACCAGCGTTAGTCCCACACCGAGTTATATTTAATGTTAATTTTAAAAGGAAGTCATACCGGGTCAGTTTTCATGACCAACTTTTGTTAAAATTACTGATCAGAATCCTGCTGGAATTAGGACAATTTCAGGAAGAATGGGTTTACCGCGAGCTTTCACAGAAGCTTCAAGAAAGCTTCCTTTAAAATGAGATACCATAGCATTCTTCAGGTTATAGGCTGGCGAGTACTGAAGATGTCAGCCCCAGTGCTGCCCCCTACAGCTGCACTCCCACGATGTCCAGAGCTCATGTAGGGGGATTGCTTTTCCGTGCTCTATGGTATTCAAATCTTTGTTCTGGGAGAGGCTTAGCACAGAAACACTTCAGTCAACAAAAATTATGATGTACCGGAAATATCAGAATTGGTCGTGTTTATTACAGAGAAACAACCTGAGGAGGACAGCTCTCCAGCATTCCTGTTGACACAGAATGGCTCACCCCGCCCGCACCGAGCAGAGGTCCCAGCCAGGCCTGCTCTGCAGGAGGCCTATGATGTTGTCTTGCAACGGAAGGAAAATGAAGGATTTGGCTTTGTCATCCTCACCTCCAAAAACAAACCCCCTCCGGGAGGTAAGGACTGCTGTAGCCTCCTGTCCCTGCAGTTTGAGTTTTCTGACTCTCCCAGGGGGCTTCGTGAAACCTAATTAGGAATTATGTATACATTGCCTTAGAGACTTATCTTTTTAAGAGCGATGAATATTTTCTTTATTTCCAAACCAGGTGGTCTGAACCTGAACTTTCAGGCCTCAGGTTTGTCTCTCATCTCAGGTTTCATAAAATCAGTCTTAGCAGCTCTGCTCTGTTTGCATCCAGAGGGGAGGGATGTGAGGTACGCTCCCTCTGAGATTCAGCAAAAGGACAATGCTGAGTTTCTTCAAATAAGGAGGCATAGATTATTTGTTTTGTTTTAATTAGAAGAAACTGAATGCAGAAATGAATCAAATACTAGAAGCAGTTGAGAAGAAGCAAAATAGATTAACAGAAAAATCTTAACCCAAATATGTCTTAAGTAGTCCTATTGTGTTGTTTAATCATAATTGCCACATTCCAGCTCAAAAGGAACCTTCTTGAATGACAACAGGCATTCTTATCTTTTATAGATGCATCATTGAAAGGTAAAATTTTTGTCAGAACTTTAAGTATTAATCCAAATATCCTGAACCCAGTTTAACAGAATATTGTCATCTGGGAAGGACAACTGCATACATTAACTCCTCCAGCAAAGGAGGAATTCCCTCTAGTATGTTCAGGGC
Organism: Mustela nigripes; assembly: GCF_022355385.1. NCBI lineage: Eukaryota > Metazoa > Chordata > Mammalia > Carnivora > Mustelidae > Mustela > Mustela nigripes. The sequence goes on from NC_081570.1 coordinate 97,394,940, forward strand.
GGTTACGATCCGGCAAATCAGTATTTGTTTTGCCTTTAAGTTTCTAAGAAATAATCATCTTTAAATATAATTATAAGATCCAAGTGAATGTAAGATGAGAACCAGAAAATTGAGATTGATCTATCATACTTGTCTGGTGACTTTATTTTTCCAGGTCAAATGGTAAACATCTTTGACCACAGGAAAACATGTGCTTGCCTTTGCCAGTGGATTTGATTATATCCTGAGTAGTAAGATCCTTTTAGACTAGATGGTCACAAAAGTCTTAGAAAAAGAAGAAAACCCTTTTCAGGAGTGTTGGAAGCCACACCAATTTGCAAAAATCTTGCTAAAATTAATGCAAGTGTGTAAAGGAAGAAGATCCTATGACATGGATGAGTTATTACTATAGTATCAGGTCACTGCTCACTGATACTAGTTTCCATTTTCCAAAAGCAGTTGCTATGGTAACCCTTGGAACTGGAACTGTCACTGAGGCTCTGAGGATGATTATGTGGCCTGTGTTGGAAAAATGAAAGAAAGCAGATTTTTGGTGGGTTTTGTGTTAAAGCGTTGGAAATCAGGATTTCCCAAATCAAATAACCATTTTAGTTAACCATACTCTTTTCTAATGCCATACAATAATCCCACGCATTCAGATTAACAAAAACAGTGCAAGATTATTACTCACTGCGAGAGATGCTAACTGCTTTCTATACCGAAGATACTCCTTCTCTAGAACTGCCGAAATTAGGGGAGAGCCACAAAACAAAGCAATATAGAGAAATTCAGAATAAGTTGCCTTATTTATATAGGCTTAATCTTTTTGTAGTTTTTGTTGATGTTTAAAATATATGTTGCATTTTAATATATAGTAAGTATATTGTTTCACTGGTGCATGTTTGTCTATATTTAAATTTTTCAAATATTTTTATATTTATTCGTCTTAATTATTTCTTACTGTTTTGATGGTTTTGTGTACCATAGATGCTGGTCTCTGTGTAAGATAGTGTCATTAGCTGTTGGGCTCTGTAATCAAATTCAGCTTCATGCCCCACTTATGTCTTTTAATAGCTGTCTGATCTCGGGCAAATTACTTACCCTCCAAGAGCTCCAATTTCCTCTTCGAGATGAGGATGATGCTAACACTTCCTGTCTCAGAGGAGTCTGAGGATTAAAGGAGATAACGCATGTGAGCCCTTAGCCCGGACCTTTACTAAAAGCTGCTGGTGACTGTTGGAGCTTCTGCTGCTCTGGCCATTGTGTTATTTATAAAATTGTTTGTCTCTTGCTTTTTTTTTTTTTCCTTTAAGAAACTTTAAAAAGTTTATCAATACTTGAGTAACGAGATGGGAAAGAAAGCCCAATTAAAATGTAAGATCGAGGCAGCAGCTCATGTGTAGCAGGAAATGAGTGTTTGCAGCTCATTATCAACCTGAATGGTAAATTAGACTTCGGGTACCCATGAATTTTGTATAAAGTCCTTGAGCTTTTCAGTCATTGGTGCAACCCCAGAACTGGTAATTTCACTGAAATGCTAGTTGATAATCTCACAGAATGCTGAGCCCTGCAAGCCTTCTCCTTGGGATTCTCATGCATCTCATGTAGATAGAAGGAGGGTGCTGGGGCGGGGGTGGAGGGGTTTGGGTGAGGAGCTTTCACTCACAGAGACTGAGCAGTAGCTGTGGACTGCATTACAGAGAAGGTGTGGACAGACCAGAGTTAGCACAGGTGAAAAGGAAGGGAAGTTATTAGACTAGCTCATTCTTTATGGACCTTGTCTTGTTGTAGATTGGTACTCTGTTCGGGATGGATTATTTCTTCCTTCTGATTAAATGTATTTTCTGGTGACATCTGTCCCAAGCAGAGTTCCTGGCAGCAACTCTGACACCAGTCATGAAATTCTGAGATTCTTGGGGTGCCTGGGCGGCTCAGTCAGTTAGGTGTCTGCCTTCGGCTCAGGTCATGATCTCAGGGTCCTGGGATCGAGCCCCACTTCGAGCTCCTGGGTCAACAGGGTGTCTGCTTCTCCCTCTGCCCCCTTGCCCTGCTTGTGCTCTCTCTCTGACAAATAAATAAATAAAATCTTAAAAAGAAAAGGAATTCTGAGATTCTCTGCGGTCGACTTTTTCAAAGATCAGGGATCAGGGTCCAGCACCCTTACTGCCCTGGCCCCAGCTTGTGTAAGTGCTCAGTGAACAGAGTACCTAGAAAAGACCTCTCTGTGTTTAGGATCAAAAGGACTTAGCTAGTTTTTGCTTTGCTGGTGCTTCAGAGGTTTTAGTGCTTCTCTTTCTTATCATATACTTTTCAGCTCTGGTTGCAAAGAATTCTTTGAGAGAGGACATTTCCAATTACTGTCCTTTCTTTCCCTGAAAGAAATGTTTTAAGAGCACTACAGTGACCTCAGCAGCTGGACATTCCAGTCTGGGAGAAAGATTTAGGCCAAAGATGAAGACGGATAAACTGGTTTTATGGCCAATGCCTGTGGACTTGGTATACCAGCAAATGCAAGGCAGGACTTGAGACTTTTCCTTAGCTTTGTGTGCTCTACAGGGTTACTCTGAAAACTTCCCAGTCTGTTCAGAAGTTATCCTTCTACTGGTCTCTTTGCTGTTTTTAACTGTTTCGATAATACAGCTGTTAGCACCGAGAATATGGTAATCTGACTACTCTTACCTTCCTTCGCCCGGACAACTAACCCTTCGGGAAGTTCTGTCCCAAGATTTGCCGATTCTTTCTGAGCACATGGCTCACGTGATGAGAAGGAAACCACTGAGACTTCAGAGATTCACTTGGTTTGATGCTTTCCCAAGTCTGAACAAACCCTTTCAGCATGCCAAGGAGCTGAATGATTTCCTTCTCATTGAGAATGAACACCATGTACCAGTAGATCTTTTCTCAGGAGAAATGCTAAGGTATTGAGGTAGAAGGTCACCACAGGGCCACTGTCTGGTTTAGAATAAGATAGTTTCTTTCTTTCTTTCCAAAATTTTTATTTATTTATTTGAGAGAGAGCTAGAACACGAGCAGCAGTGGGTGGGAGAAGGAGGCATCCATCCCAGGGTCTCCAACCCAGGACCCTGGGATCATGACCTGAACCAAAAGCAGACACTTAACCAACTGAGCCTCCCAGGGACACTGTCGCACAGACTCTGACCTGCTCTTCTCTCCGTGAATCGCTCATGCTGACTGGCACAGGACATGGCCCACTACCCCAGATGCTTTTCTGATTATTTTGCTTTAAAGAAAATGGTATAAGTGCTTGATATAATTCAGAGCTAAAAGGCACTTGCTTCCAACGTTGATGTCCTCTATTTTAGGATAAAATCTCTCACTGTAGAATCCTGAAAGAGCAGGGGAGTGCCCCTGTCTGTGGGGCTATAAATCACAGCCAAGAATAACTTTCATTTCAAATGAAAGCCTATTTCAATGTCCCTGACATACACCTGCCATGACTTAGAAATATAAGGAGCCGATTTTACTATGGAAATTAAACATACTCAAAGTGCCATTTTAAATATTAATTATCCGTATTTGTTATAGTCAGTAGTCCGCTGGAGACCAATGCCCGCCAAGTTTACTGACCCGGGTAAGGAAATTCTTAAGGAACATGGAAGGAACATTCGTTTCTCAATGCAAATGCCCCCTTTTAAAGGGGTGAAAGATATTTTGACAAGATTTCCTGAGAGGGTCTGAGGAATCATTTTAAGCTGGAATAGCCAAGTGTCTTCAGAGTCTGGGAAAGCCTTCAGCATCATGAGCCCTTAGAGCTGTGTGGCGTGTCTTTGCAAATGTCTTTGACTCTGCTTTGTGCAGTTAGGGCAAGAGTTTATCCATGAGCCAAATAATCTCAGCCTTAAACATCTCATGTTCTGATTCCCCTCAGCTTTTCTAATTTAAAAAAAAAAATCTAAAGGCACACACAAAAGGAGTGAATTTTGGATTCGTTTTAACGGTCAGTCCTTTCACTCTGCCTGGATTTCTGAGCAGTAACCTCCAAGTCCTAACCTTGAATTTGAACTGCATTTATTTACAAGGCCCCCTGTGGGAGTAAATGCCCCCTCAGCAGAACCAGAGGTGGTCTCATTGTGGCAGTTTCTGAAATAGCCAAAACAGGACGCAGTCTGCATGGCCAGCAATCAGTAAGGACCATCCACTTCGTGAGAGAGTATCATATCAGGGAGGTCAGTAGCCTTCAAACAGGAGTGTTAGGAGGGCAGTGAGAAAACTGGGGAGAGGTTCGCGGTGAGTGAAAGGCAGCCCAGAGGTGTACGTGCTGCAGCTGCCGCCGTGTAAGGAGTGTGCACCCGTGCGGGCCGAGAGCCGAGGACCGCACGGAGATCGTCACTGCCGGGTAAGATGGCCACAGGCGACACTTTCTTGGCCTACATTTAAAGAACGTTTTTTGATGTTATGATGCGGAATTTTTAAATGATGATAAATCCAGCGCTAATGTATCTTAAATAATGGAAAAACCTGGGCGTTTGTTTCCCCTAGTTATTCCTCACAAAATCGGCCGAGTCATAGAGGGAAGCCCAGCAGATCGCTGTGGAAAGCTGAAAATCGGAGATCACATCTCTGCGGTGAATGGGCAGTCCATTGTTGAGCTGTCCCACGATAGCATTGTTCAGCTGATCAAAGACGCTGGTGTCACCGTCACACTTACAGTCGTTGCTGAGGAAGGTAAGGAGCCCGTCACGTTGCCTTGCACAAGCTCGTGTGAGTGACACAGGACGGAGCCCTTGGAAGCCAGCGGTTCCTTCCAGCACCGCGGGCAGGACCGCCGTGATAGAACCGTTTAGATACTCTGGAGTCTCCTCGTTTGCCTCTTCCACTGAATGAATTTAAGTGACAGTTTATTAAGAAGTTGTCAGTAGCTCGAGATAAGGAATCCAGCTCGCGAGTGGTGGCTGTTTCTCTACAGGCTGGAGAAGCAATCACCCAGAAGGGAGAGAGATTGGTCATACTTCTCAGATCTTATTTTCTTAAAATAATTTGTTCAGTTTCTGCTTGCTGGCGTGAGAGGAAATCCTCTAAAGATTCAAAGATAGTCACTGTTGCTGTCAAGCCTTTTGTGTCAGGGCCAGGCCCAGTGTGCCTGTCCTCACCGCCGGGGCTTTGTTCTGCGAGGCGCTGTCTAAATGGGGGGCCGGGCAGTGCATAGAAGCAGCCCGTAAATGGGGCATAAAATGCACTTAGTGTCTTGCCTTGCTTTAGAGCTGTCTTTTCGTCATTAAGGGTTTCTAATTAGGAATTTTGAACAGCACCCGTTAGGGCTCTTTGTTCATGAATTACAAGGTAAGGATTACATAATGTGCCTCTCATTTTTCCCAAGTTTGCAAAACTAAGAGCGGGGAAGCCCCAAAGCGCAGAATTAGGGCGAGTCCATCCATCTCTCCTGTTCAAACCCCGTGTACTGTAATGGGTGTTCATGGCCCATGGTGCCCCGTGGTCTTCTATTGTCATCAGTTCTGGGGTCTTTTTTTCTTGATTCTTCCATTCTTCACTCTTCCCGCTGCCCTTCCCTCCCACATTCATTCATAGCCAAAGTAGTATGTGATTCTGCTGCCATCCCAGCGCCGGACGGGCATTTCCACCTGCATGTGAGCTCTCCAGCCCTCGGACCTGGTGACATCCCTGCCCCGGCCCATTTCCCTTTTCTAGTCTGGTCCATGCTCTGCCAAGACTCTGTCCCAGACTCTGCTGCTCCTTCCTCCTCAAAATCCCCACTGCAGAAGCCCAAGTGTTTCCCCATTCTCTGCACAGAAGGTGTTTTATGAGTTTCATCCCAGCTTCCTTCTACAGATTCCTTCCAGATCCGCTCCAGAGCAAGGCCTCTTCGATCTCTGTGCCCATGGGTACCCCCCCGCTCTGTCCTGTGAGGCCCCCGCACTCCGCCACCCCGCAGTTCACTGAGCATTGCTCCTGTGTGATGGTCTCCCTGCTGAAGTGCTCTGCTTTTGGAAGACAAAGAGAATCTTATCAGTTGACTGTGATACTTAGTAGGTGGTCAGTAATTATTTTTTGAATGAAGAAATGAGTTCAATGGATGAACGAATGGACGAGGGAATGAATGAACAAAAAAACAAAGTAAAAGTCAGGCGACTTTCAGTTCTGTGCCAGTACCTAGCTCAGAGGCGTTAGATGCCCAATAGAAGAAGTGAGGCCTGTAACAGACATCGTTCACGGACACCTGTCAGCTAGCTGGATGACCTGAAAAAGCCACTTAAGGTTTCTGCCCTGCAGGTTTTTATCTGTATAGTGGAGCTGATAATGTCTATTTCAGGATCTCCATGAAAATTACAGTGGAAAACATACCTAGTCTGCATAAGTGCCCTGAGGTGCTCATCTAATGGTAGCTGGGTCATTTCACCCCATCTTTGCATGACTGACCCCCACATCTGGGCTTCTGCCCACATCTCACCGCCTAAGGACAGAGTAGCCATATTTAGTAAGCACTTAACACTATGGCAGGTGTTAGAAACACTTGACATCTGTTCAGTTGTTTCATGCTCAAACTAATCCTAGGTAGGCACTGTTGTTTTCCCATTCTGTAGATGAGGACACTGAGCCTCCCAGCACTTAGAGAACTTGCCCACAGTTACAAGGCTCCTGACAGAAGCAGAGTGGGAGTCTGCAGACTGGCCCCAGGATTCGCGCTCCTGACTGCTATGCCTTTCCCAACCACAGTATCCAGAATGACCCTGCCCGCCCCAGTCCTCTCACGCTCCGCCCTGCTCAACTTTGCTTCCTTGCACTGATGCCTGCCTGAGATGAGTGAACCTGTGGTTTGTTTACTGCCGTCTCCCCTCCGCCACAATGCAGAGTCACAAGATTCCTGAAGTTAGACGTCTTGTCACGTTCAGTGCTGAACCCCAAGGGCCTAAAACAGTGTCGGGCACATAGTAAGTGCTCAATAAAAAAGTTCTTGAAGGACTTTGGGGCAGGTTTCTTTGTCTCCCTTTGCTCACTATGGTTACTTCGCTCTCCAGAGCTTGCTTTTTAGCCTTAAATTTGTTCTGTGACCCACAAAGAAAAGTAGGCATCGGCATCACAGGAGATCGCATTTTAGGTTTGCTTGGAGGATGAGGTCTGTAGTACACTCACGTCAGTGTGCCTGGCACGTAGCTGCGAAAGAAGCTCCCTCAAGTAGTGGGACCAGCAGTCCTCGTGCTCAGTGTTTCTCTAGCCATGTGTCAAAAGGACCAGTGACATTTCCAGCCCACCACAGCCAGCATTTTTGTGACATACATAAAAATGAAATGAAAAATAAAAATCAAGACATAAAATCATTCTGTCAAGTCATGAGAAAATGTTTTAAAAGCTTACTCTTGGTATCTATAGGCGTCTTACTGCTGACCAACCCAAGAACCACACACCCAGTAGCTACAGGATAAAGGGCTCAGTAAGAGAATTAGTAAAAAAAATTTGGGGGGCCAAAATTACCCTTTATTGTTGATGGTGTTTGAGAGGTTATCCAAGATTGCTCAGGCATTTTTCTTAAAGGAAAAATTAACTTTGACGCTGTGGTCCGAATACTTATGGACGTACTCAAGATTTTCTATATAGGGCCAGTCCGTGTTTAGGCAAAATAGAACAGTGGAAGGAAACCCCCCAGCAGTACATGCTTTAGAGTCTATTTCAGGGGTGCCTGGGTGGCTCAGTCAGTTAAGTGTCTGCCTTCAGCTCAGGTCATGATCCTAGAGTCATGGGATTGAGCCCCATGTCGGGCTCCCAGCTCAGCAAGGGCAACTGTTTCTTTCTCTCTGGGTCTCACTTTGCCCCTGCTCATATGCTCTTGTGCTCAGGTGTTCTCTCTCACTCACTCACTGCATCTCTCAAATAAATAAATAAAATCTTAAAAAAATAATAGTCTATTTCATATGTAAACACAGCCTGTTAAAATGCAATCACATTTAACACATAAAAATCACATTTCAGTGTTACACCTTATTTTATTGTATACTCAAGTGTTATTAAACCAGGGAAACAGTCAGAATCTCTTCTTCTCAGGAAAAAATGTCTCTTCTGTCCATAAAAATCCCATTCATGGAGTTTGTAAGTCTTCCAGGTTTCTCATTATATTCAGTATAAAATCTTTCAACTGCACTGAAGAATCAAATGAATATTCATCGCCCTAGAGCTGTTTTCAGAAATCACACCTTCAGATCTATAGCTCAGAGCTGCAGCTTTTCCCCTTGGGTACTGCTTCCCTACGGTCCAGAAGCCGCTCGCTGTTCATAGATAAAAGACAGCTGGAAAGAGAAAAAAGTGGTCCTCCCATTCTGTTTTTTCCCTTTTACCAGATACTATTGAATAGTTAGGGTTTTTGCCCAAAGAAATGAGTTAACCAAGTTCCCAAGCCACATGTCACATCTGCTATAAAACTTTCCACCGACTGGTAGCTCAGGGCTCCAGCCTTGCCCGCTGCCACGCCACCAGCCACCGCTTCCGCACCAACCTGTGCTCCCGAATAGGACGGCAGTGGACCGCGCCTGGCTCTTCTTGCTGACTGTAAAGACATCTGCACAGTGTACTATTTTTCCACGTTGATTTCTCCTTGCGGGTCAGGTTCTGGCCATCCCAGGTCTAAGAGTGACACAGGTCACCCAAGCTCCCCAGGGCCACGATAGAATGGCTCCGGTAGCATTGCCACCAAGTTCTCTGCCTTGTTTTCCGTTTATTTATCTGTTTGTCCCCATCGGACTCTATTTTCTGCTGTCATTACTCTCACTGCTCCCACTGGCAACCATTCCCGTGTGTGGTGTGTGCCTCGATTTATTTTTAAAATACATAATTGTGTGTGTGTTAGCATTTATCTTTGAGTTACATGGGATTGTGTTATAGATTTCATGTTGGTTTTCTTCTCCCCATTCCCAGAACCGCCGTATGTTTGTTTCTTTGGCGTCCCGTTACTGCTCCAGGATCTGAGCCAGGGTTTCACAGGACATTTATTCGTTCATCTGCTTCCCACCCCCCCTTGCATGTGACGCTGTAGCTCATTGTGATTTTGATTTTTGTTTCCCCAGGGACTAATGACCTTGAGCCTTTTCATGTGCTTTTGGCCATCGGTAGATTTTTCAGTGGAGAAATGTAGGTTCAGGTATTTTCCTCCCTTTTAATTGTATTTTTTATTGTCGAACTGTAAGACCTCTTATGTATTCTGATATTAGATCCTTAACAGAGCTGTGCCTGCAAGCATTTTCTCCCATTCGGCAGGTCGTCTTCCCGCTCTTCAAATGCTGCCATTTGATGCCCAGAAGTTGAATGTTGATGAAGTCTGATTAATCTCTGTTTTGTTTGGTGTCATAGCACCAATTTTAAGATTTATCCACTTTGCTGAAGGAATATAATCAATTGCTTTTAACAACTTAACAATTTTTCATAGTATGTGTTTAACACACATTACCCGCCCACTCCGCCCCCCAGACAGCCACCTCATCACACGCGCTCCTGATAATCATGCCCACATAGGTGTCCCTTATAAACAGTGTGAGAATTTCTTGGAGTGAAGTCGGTCTATCAGAGCGTAGGCATGTGCTTAACTTGAGCAGGTGCTTCCAGCTGTCCCCTATCATTGCCGTACCTACACTCTGAGCGGCAGAACACGGACGTTTCTAGAGCTGTATGTGTCCACCGGGATGGGGCACAAGTCTGCTCTCAAACCCGCCCAAGTATGGGAGGTGTCCTCATTGGTGTTTAACTTGCATTTCTCTTATTACCCATGAATTTGCGCGTCTCATCAGATGCCTGTTTCGGGGTTTTTTCTTCTATTGGATTGCGTCTTCGCATCCTCGACTTCCTTTTCTTGCGGGATTTCGGTCTTTTCCTTGTTGTTATTTAGAGATTCCTTCGGAATTTTGCAGGAGTTTAGTTTGAGAAAGTACAGTTCAGTCTGAGAAAGTACAAAGATCTTTTCCTGTCGTCTGTATGTCAATTTTGACCATGGTGCCCTCCACTGAACAGAGCTTCTGAATTTAGACGTGATCCCATTAGCCAATTTTTACCTTATGACTTATGCTTTTGAAGTTTCATTTCAGAGAAGTTACCCTTGCCCACCCCATGTCACAGAGATTTTCTCTTACATCATCTTTTTGATTTGTAATTTTGCATTTAGTTCTTTAATGGATCTGGAGCCTCCCTTTTATATGTAGTTTTGGGAGGAATCCAACTTTATTTTTTTATTCTCATATGGAGCGGCACAGGCTGTTAAATCACTTCTTTTTCTCGTTGGTCCATGTCACCACCACTCCTGTACCTCCCCTTTCAACAGGAGTCTCCTAGCTCTTCCCTTCTATTGACTCATCTGGTCTTGGGTTAATTTACATATGCATTTTTCATGGTAATATACATGATATATTTTTAAAGTGTGTGTGTGCATGTATACATATCCATACATGCTTTAAAAAAAAAATCTTTAACTTTGTGGTGTATGCTAATATCTGACTTTTGAGGCAAGTTTTTACCCAGTCACCCCCTATACACATTCCAAATTTGACTAGAAATTCATAAAACTTTCCTGTATAAAATTTTAGAGGAGATTATAATGCTCCTGCAAAAAAAATCCAACTGTAATTTTTATTTAGATATATTGAATATATATTAACTTTGGAAGATTGTATACTTTTAAATACTAAGTCATACCACCTAAGAGCATGGGATGTCTTCTCTCTTATTCAGATTATCTTTTGTGTTCTTCAGTAGAGTTTTAGAAAGTACCCTCATAAGATTCTCACTGTTCTTGCAAAGGATAATTCATGGTATGTTATTATGTTTGTCACTGTAGTTTAACTATGAAATTTTGTGTTTTTCCTCTGATACTATACTTTCTCTTAAATAATTGCACACAGAAACTCTAGCAAAAGTTTAATTCTCATTGAGAGAGAGAGAGATCTACTTAACCCATTGCTTTATTATCTGAAGAAATCTCAGATAAAACAGAGAGAGCATAGGCCTGTTTGGCATCATGGGATATTTAACTTTGAGAATTAGAACAGCTCTTTACACAGAAGTAAATTGGAGAAGCCATGTAGCATGGGTCGAAGGACTAAAACTGAAAAAAACAAAACAAACAAAAAAACCCAGTGATAGAAAGTTTTATTTAACCTTTCAAGGACAAGGAAGGAACATGGGAATGAAACCAATTCATGGTCCCAGATGCCACAGTGACACGCCCATCCTCAGGGAAAGGTAGAGGAGAGGTTGAAATTGATCAGCTGCTTTTTCCTGTCCTGAAGTTAAAACACCCATTGTGCCAGCGAAGCTAGGAAGCCAAAAAGTTATCTAAATTGGACTCCTACAAAGGTACAAGTATCTCCCAGTCATCATCTTGTTGATAGAAGTAGTTTCTCCCATCAGTTTCCTTTCCCTTAATAGTAGCCATGAATTTATGACAGACCAGAATTCAGCTATGTGATGGGCACTTAAGGTTAGAGGCAGGTAACTTGAAATTGATGTACCCAGTGAGCAAAAGTGGAAGGACTTCTGGGAATTTCTGGTGGGTACAGGAATATAAATGTAAATGAGGTGTGATTCCTGCAATCAAGGAGTTCGCGGTCGAGCAGGAGAAACAGGTGTTCTCCTAGCGCTGACACAAGGCGGAAAATGCTATGAAGACAGTGTGCCTAAGTGGCCAGGTGAGATTTCACAGAGGAGGTGACATTTTGAACAGGAGATGAAGTGGGAAGACACAAGTGCCCAGGTGATGAGTCTGGATGGTATCTTACGAGCAATAAAAAGTTACCATGGGTTTTTCAGCAAGGCAGAGGAAGGCTGGGTTTTCAGTTTGCATGCTAGGACGGGCATCCAGGAAGCAGAGTGAGGTTGGTAAGGAGACCAGCAAGGAGGGCCAGCCTAAGTAGCTCGTTAAGCTAAATAAGAAGATAAGGTTCATGATAGTAATTTAAAAGAGCAACAAATTTCCAGGGCTCCCCCCCCCCAAAAAAAAGTTTATACTCCACTCTTCCTAAGCACTTGATTTTAAAGCATTGAACAAACTTTTGTTAAGGTCAATATTTCAGAATGTACACTTTAAGAGAAATACAGTCCCAGGTCAGACTTTATCATTTTGTTGATGATAATGATAATAGAAACATTTATATAATGAATATAATATGCCAGGTGCTGTTTAAAGTTTGTTCAATACGATAACCCCACAAGGTGGCTATAATTCCCTTTTTCTGGATGAGATGATTAGAAGCACAGAGAATGTAAGTTAATTTCCTCAAGAACACACAGCACGAATTGCATGGAGTACTGGATGTGGTGTATAAACAATGAATTTTGGAACAGTGAAAAAAATAAAATTGAAAAAAACCACACAACTAGTAAATGATGAGTCAGGCTTAACCCGTGTCAGTCTTGACAGAGTTCATGGTCTTATTCACTAAGCTGTGCTCCCTTTCTCTGATATTTTAAATATCATGTGTTTAATATATAGACAGGATAAAACAATCGACAGTTCCAGCTTTACAAATATAAGTGCGACAGCCTTAAGAATCTCTCTTGACTGGTACCTCCTGTGACTTGCCATCTCGATGCAAGCAGTTTCTACCATGTTTAGTTATGAAACCTGCCCTCAAGAAGGTCTGGGGCTGCTGGCGATGATACAGAAATAGTAACTTTTTCCCCACACATTTGTGCTCTCAGAAAACAGAAGCAGCAAAGTCTTTGCAAACATTTGTCAACTCTTGGGATGGTTCTAGAAGTTTGCCTTAGGTATTCGTGTGAGGCAAAATAATGGCTCCAGTATTAAAGATGCAGGTCACAGATCTGTGTGTGGTTTGCAGACTGGCTTCTGTGTCCCTGCACTCCTGAGACCCGTCTGTGTCATCTAGAGTTGTTTACCTGTTGTGGGGTGTGTGCTCTGGAAGGATACAGGATAGTTCCTGGCGCTCTGCCCTCTAGATAATGCTGTCAAGTGTGGACACTTCTGATTTTCGTGTGGTATAGATGTTCAAAAGAATACGATTCCTGTTTTCTTCAAACATGAGCATTCATCAAAGCGACAGGGGAAGAAATGTTAACGTTCCTATTCCAGACAGCTGACTGCCATGCTGTCCGCGCGGTAGTCACTCGGATCAGGAAGGCTGGAACCATGTGCTAGCATAGTCTCACTTTTGCACACCACTTGGCCTTTGCAGTTTTATGTACAAAGTCATATTTTTATTGTCTTCTCACGTGAACAGAGCATCACGGTCCACCATCAGGAACAAACTCAGCCAGGCAAAGCCCAGCCCTACAGCACAGACCCATGGGACAGTCGCAGGCCAACCATGTGGCTGGGGACAGGTGAGGCTGGTCTTTTTTCTCTCATCTCCCCACTCCTTAGCACCCAGCCCCACTCGCACCCCCACACAGGTACACCGTCAGTTATCTTCCTACACCCTCCCCTTCCTCGGTACCTCCTTCCTCCTGCCAGCTGCATCCCAGGGCACAATAAGTATCCAGTCATGCCTGATGATGGGGATTAGAAAAAAAAGTGACAGTAGCTTCTGGCTCTGCTACTCTTGGTCCTCGTAACTTTGGTAGGAAAGCCGCAGAACCACATGCGTTGCTCTCTTCTCGGACTACCTGAGCAGACCAGAGCAATATTTGTACCTATTTCTTTTTCCTCCTTTGTTGAAAATACTAGCATGTAACAAAAACTAGATTTCCAGAAATTCGGCATCTTCACGGGCACTGGCACTGCCAGAGAGCTGTTTCTCACCGACGAGGTCAGCTCATCTCCCTCTGGGTCAGTTAGTTGAGTGCAGTCTTCCTTGCTATAAACTACACCGAGATGCCCTTAAAGCAAAAACCAAACCAAAACAATGGGAGGTGCTGACAGACTCGACGCTGGAGTTAACGGCCAGATTGCCCAGCACCTCTGGTACTAGAAACAGTCTGCCTTCACGGCGGTTCGTCAGGAGAATGGCCAGCTTCGGACTAAAGAAATTAGTCTGCCTTTACTTTCAGACTGTTTTCATTTTCTCCGTTCAGAGAGTGACTGGATTTCTCTCTTGTAGAAGTGCTCTAGAAGGTGAAATTGGGAAGGATGTCTCCACTTCTTACAGACATTCATGGTCTGACCACAAGCACCTTGCACAGCCTGACACGGCGATGATTTCGGTTGTTGGCACCCGGCCCAATCAGGTAAACGGACACCGCACCCCCCAGCCCAGAGGTGGACTGTTATTTTCATTGGCTACATTACTGACACTGGTGACTTCTTACTACAAATCATTTCGGACACATTGTTGCCAAGGTTGATAATTCTTAAAGACTTGCTGGGTATTTGGCATTCCATTAGCTTCCACGAGAAGATGTGAAGGGTGAACAAGTTTACCCTGGAATTGGAGAACTGTGCACCCTGGGTCGGGTACTTAGAAACAGCGGTGTTGGAGTTTGCCGAAACCCCTCCCCAGGGAAAATTAGTCAAGATCTCCTTAAAGGAAGCATTTCCCCAAATTCTATTCTCTGATCATTCTTTTGTATGTTGACCCACTAGTGGAGAAAACATGTGATCTTCAGCTTAATTTAGGCTGCATTTGTAAAGTAGCTATTCAACCAAAGCTTACATTCCTTTCTTACGATATAGAAATGCATATTGAGCGTATAAGTCATAATCTCCCAGCTCTAAAAGTAGTCTCTTCAAACTCTCAATAGAACAGCCCACGAAAACTTACTTTTCTCCTACTTCCTTCTTTCCCAGAGCCTTGGTTGTTACCCAGTGGAGCTGGAGAGAGGCCCCCGGGGCTTCGGGTTCAGCCTTCGCGGGGGGAAGGAGTACAACATGGGGCTGTTCATCCTGCGTCTTGCTGAGGAGGGCCCCGCCATCAAAGACGGCAGGATTCACGTGAGTTGGCTTCCTCTCCCAACCTTTGGTTCTTCCTCCAGACTGAAAAGGACTGAAAATAGTTGATCAAAGGGAATGCAGAAACCTCCCAAAGCTAAGCAGCCAAGTTTTCTGTCCCTAAACCTGAAAGCAGCTGCTCCTTGTTTCACTTTCGGATACCTGGTGATTTCCTGTCCTCGCTCTGGTATCCTGGGCGCTACCGCAGTGCTGCTGTTTTTACATCTTGACTTTAGGCCATAGGAAACTTACTTTTGGCTTACACAGTCAACGTCTGAAGGCAAATGAATTAGTAAATAAAATATACTTTCATCTTATTAAAAGTCTTAGAAAAGCCAGGATAAAACAGAATCTTTAACTTCTTCCCAGAAATAATGGGCCCAAGATTTTTTTTTTCCTCTCAGCTACCCACAGAGGTAGCCGGAGATCAAAAAGCATGACCCTCCCAACCTTTACTAGTATTTGAAAGACTGGAATTCATCTGGGTAATGGTTCATCCCAGGTGTTCTCAACTCTGAAACACTGTAGCTTTGTACAGGGCCCTGCAGCTCAGACTGTTTCTGCAGGAAGGTATTTCCCCCCCTTCTCTGAATGTTACTTCAAGAGGAGTGATATATAGGGACATGTGCTGGCCTCGATTTTAAAAAAATAATTATGGTGGAAATTTTAAATTCTAGACAGCCTTCCCTGTACTGCTCAAGAGAACTTTGGATTTCTCCCTCTCCCAGCAGTCGGCAGCAGGGAAGATAATTTTTGTTTAAAAATCAGATGGTATATTCTAATAATATTTGGAAAAGGCTTCCAGGTGATTGCAGTCTTGAATTTTCCACATCACTGCCCTACTCCCATTACTTATTTGGGAAACATGTGTTGAGTGTTTGCTTTACCCAAAGCTTTTATGAATGAGGACTGAATGAGCTGGGAGAAGGGGTGTCCCTAAAACAAATAAGACACCACCCTTTTTCAAAATGACCAGACTTATGCACAAGTTCAAAGGAGGTAAGGATGAGTGGAGATTTTGCAGAATGGGTGGCACTGGAAAGTGGGTAAGATTTCAGTAGAGAGAGCGGGCCTTTTCCTTCCCCTCCCCTTTAAAAAAAAAAAAAATCTATTTAGGTATACTTTAAATCTGTTGGGTTTTTTTTTTTTTTTTAATCTCCCATTGTACACCTGCCTGGGTGGCTCACTTGGTTAAGCATCTGACTCTTGATCTCAGCTTAGGTCTTGATCTCAGGGTCATGAGTTCAAGCCCTGTGGTTTAAAAAAAAAAAAAGCCCTCCCATTGTATTGAGTGTCATTAAAAAAAAACAAGCCAAAAACTAGGATATAATTTTAAAACGTTGATTGCAAATATAACCCTCAGATGATGCACTAATCTCACTAAACAAAAGGCAAACAGGCCTTAAGCAGACAAAGTTTGTTTCTAAAATATGTCATTCTTTACAAATGAATGGGAGCTTTGGACTTCCATGATTAAACCAACTAATTTCAAAAGCTCTGATATTTGAAAACAAAAGGAAATAAACTATTATGATTATGCCCGGGTTTATTCTAAAACTCAGAAATTAGCTTTTCAGAGAATTCTTTTTCTGGCTACCAACCTTTCAAAATCCTGACTTGCTAAGGATCATGGGAGTTTTGTTCCTAGTGACAACTGAGTCTGGGGGCTGTTGCCAAATGAGGAGAGTTTATCTCCAGCAAACTCACGCTATGGAGCTGCCTGAACTCCCTTCCGGCCCCACCCCACCTCCCCCTTCCCTTTCACCTCCCCCCAATCCCCTATCCCCCAACTCCCTGGCCTTGTCTTTGTTTCTGTATTCTGTCTTTGATATCTATACCTATCATGTCAATGTCTTCAGCCCCGATACAGTGCCTTGAATGGTTATAGTAGATGCTCTGTAGATATTTGTTGAAAGAGTAGAATGGATGAAAAATCCTTAAAATGAGAGAATTGGCTTTTTTCAAGATTAGCTGCCAGAACTTATTACTGCATAGACAGGTCTTGGAATAGATAAAGCAAGTGGCAGACAGTGTAATAGTGTAGTTCAGTAGGATAAGGAAAGGTTAACCTGTAATACAGATGGAAAGGTGTTGAGAGGCAAGGGCATCTCTACATTTAGTGAGTCCTAAGCCATCCATAAATCTGGTTAAGGTCTGGAGAGGAGTGAAAAAGGTGGTCTGGGAGAAGAGAATGAGATCAGCTGAGTGGGAAAAGCTTGTATTAGGGGATAGCATCAGATTTAGTTAGATCTTCACTGTAGGACAGAATCAGATGTAGAAAATGTGGAGTCTGGCATCTTCCAGGCAACACGTGTTTTCACTTAGTTTTAGTTTCACAAAAACCCTCTAAAGGGAGGCGGCATTATCCCTACTTACCGATGTAAAACTGAGGCTCAGGAATACTAGGGCCCTCTCTGGGGTCACTGGGCCTGTGATGGCCACAGCGGGACCCAGGGCTTTGGTTCCGTAAGCCTAGTCTGTGTGCTTCCCACATCAGGCCCTGGCTGGCGTGTGTCTGGACTGGACTGTTTAGGGGAAGCATATTGGTTCTCAAGGCCTTCTGAGATCATGTAAGCAGTGTGCTAGAAATATTATTTTGTAATTTTAATACAAGATGTACATTTTGGGTGACTGTTGTCAATATAGTAACTTTTTTTTTTTTTAAAGATTTTATTTATTTATTTGACAGAGAGAAATTACAAGTAAGCAGAGAGGCAGGCAGAGAGAGGAAGAAGCAGGCTCCCTGCTGAGCAGAGAGCCCGATGCGGGACTCGATCCCAGGACCCTGAGATCATGACCTGAGCCGAAGGCAGCGGCTTAACCCACTGAGCCACCCAGGCGCCCAATATAGTAACTTTTTTAAGGAACAGTTTTTCTCTAGTCCCTCTTCCACTTGGTTTCTCTTCCTTTGGTTTTTCTGTTCTCCTTTTCCCTCCCTTTGATTTCTCTCTTCTTTCCTCTGTCCCCCATAATTTTATTTTTCAATAATACAAACCTGAACCTGAATCACTCATTATTGGTTCTATTTATCAAAACATGTATTCCTCATTTTATTTTTGACACATTCAAAAATTTTTAAAGTAACAGAATTTTCAAAGAATGTTCACATTTCTATCTCAGAGGTGCCTTTTTTTGTTTGTTTGTTTTTAAATCTCCAGCCTGTACAGTCCAGTAGATAAGTTTCCCCCTCACTGAGGGCCTTTCTACCAGAAATTTTAAAGCCATGAGGGCTCTAGTGTCCTGTTAAAGTTAAACAAAAATGACACCTGGTGGCAGATCTGTTCAATTACAAGCTTTATTGCAATTCATTTGTTGTACTAAGAGAAAGAACTAGGCAGCTTAGGACAGTGAATTTAATGTGACTGCAATCAATGACAACCTTAGTATGTTTCACAAGACATACCCAAACCATGTTCTCAGTACTGTCTGCCTTAATTTTCATTTTTCTCATTATCAGAAGTATTTTATACCCAGTACTAACTTATCATGTGTATTTCCTCATGCAAATAATTTTTCTTCAGTCACTCATTAGGGAAATCTGAGTATTGACTTTTGTCTCACATATATTCTAGATACAAGCTTGTTTATTAATTATACATATATTACTTTTTCCATCCTGTTTATTATTTTGTTTAAAGATCTTTTTTCTACTATGTTAAATCCATCTATCTTACTTGATATTCTCCATTTCTCCTCCCATAAACATGCAGCAAAACACTCTCTCTTCTTTCTCATAGTTGACATTTTTTGCAGTGTAGAGAGTGGGGTACAGCCTCAGGTGAATCTTCTCCTAATGCACTTGAAGTCTTTTTTGGCAAGATGGGGAAATAGAGAACTTGAAAAGTAACATTTGTCTCTGTTTTATCAGGTAATCAGGTTTTATCTCATTAAATCCTCCCCTGTGCCCCAAGGTGGGTGCTGATTTTGTCCCCATTTAACAGGGAAGAAACCGAGCCCACCCAACCAATAGGAGGTAGACCCAGGAGCGAACCACAGACGCCAAAGCCCAGCTTTTCCTGGCCCCTGTGCTTTGCACGGTCTGTGGATTCAGACTTCCCCCAGCCTCTGTTATATAATTATTGGGTCATCTTCTGTTGTGTTATTTCTGGATCATTTTAGTAAGCTCTTATAAATATTTGAGCTTCTTGAAATTTCAGTAGTTTTCCACTGTTCAGTTTTTCCTCTTTTGAAGCCAGTACCCTTTGCATGCTTGTCACCTTGAGACATATTTTTAAATCACTACCATTAATCAGGTCCTTTGCCAAAAGTTATACTTGACTCACCTATATTATCCCTTTTTTTAATAACTAAACATCATTTCTAGTATACAGCAGTGATACTAACATCTTTCTCTGATCCCCAGTTTTCTGTTTCATCGGGAAATTATTTTACGTTTAAGTCATGAGTGTAAACCAGTTACTGGTTTTAAGTAAGTATTCGTATCAATATGTGCTCCAGGCTATAGTTCGTCAGAGTTTCCATCTCTGAATATCCCAGTTACCGAATGCCTCGTACATGTACAGGGTGCATGGGCAACACAAAGGAGCGGGCAGTTCTCCCCGCAGGCCCGGAAAGCCTTCAAAGATGAGGAGCCCAGATTTTAGAAAATAAATGCAAGATTCCGGTCAAGTTGGAAAGTACCCTTCACGGGTAGATCATTCAGTGACAGGCCTGTGGCAGGCCTATGACAGGCGCTGTGATCCACAGTATCCTGTAGATCATAGCGAAGTTACCTCTGGTGGCCCTTACTTATCCTTTGGTGGAAAACTTAGAATCTGATTCATGAATTCAAGGGTCCTGGACCCCATTTACTAGTCATATAAAACTTTCTCCTGCAGGATTTCTAGAGTAAAGAAAGCTGACCACTGTCTCTCCCAATGGCTATCCTCTGTCCACACATCATTGGCCTTAGCACTATAGCACTGTGTACAAGTTACACGTCTGACAATTAGCAAGCTTGGGTGGCTCCAGAGCAGCAGAGAGGAAGGATGCATAGTTTCATGTTCCTGTGAATGTTCGCTCTCTAGGTGGGTGACCAGATTGTCGAAATCAATGGAGAGCCTACGCAAGGCATCACACATACTCGAGCAATTGAGCTCATTCAGGCCGGTGGAAATAAAGTTCTTCTGCTTTTGAGGCCAGGAACTGGCTTGATACCTGACCACGGTAAGTCATGTAGCTCCCCTGGAGCCGGAGGTGGCCGGGGTGTTAGAGAGGGGGCAACAGCAGGAAAGGAAGCTCTGGTGGAAGGGGAGAGAGGGTTTACTGGCTAGTTCAGAGGTAAACAGCAGAGCCATCTGAAACTAGTTACACAGCAGAGTTATTGTAATACTGCAGAATCAGTGCCTTCGGGCCTGATTGTTTTGTTGAGATGGAATTTGTGAAGCAGTTTCCATAGGAAACATATAGTTGCTTTTGTAGAGAAATGTGCCTGTAAAAAAACAAGGATATGGGCAGCAAGTGATACATTTGAAATCTCTTCAAATGCTAAGAACTTTAGGCTTTTCTGGTCACTTGCCGAAAACACATTTCTATGGCCCACCTGGGGTCAGGGAGTCAGATGTGGGACCACGTCTGGACTCCAGTGCTGAGCCTCAGTTTCCCGGGTTTCACTGTATGGTTCTGAAGTATCACAGGATTTGCAGCTCATTGTTGAATCGAGTGCACTAGCCTAGGAGTAGAGTACCACACCACTGGGACGTGTCCCTTCCAGTTTCCTCCCCCCAGCCCCCAGAGCTATTGAGGGACAAGTCTAGACATGACCTCCTACAGTCCCCTCCAGCCTATAATTCTTTGACTGTGTGATCTTCCACCACCTGCTTGTAAACCATACGTTCCCCGTGACATCTTTGCTAACTGCGCTGTGATTTTTTTTTTTACATAGTCCTAGGCTTTTTCTCTTCCTTCTTCAGGTTTGGCTCCTTCCGGTCTGTGCTCCTACGTGAAACCTGAGCAACATTAAGGCTTTCAGGGCTTTTCTTGGTCTTTCCTTAAAAAGACTTGGTAAATTTGCATGTCTTGTAAATCACTTCCTTCTTTTTTTTTCTGTTTAATTAAAAATGCTATTAAATACATCTCTTTCTATCTTCTGCACTTTTCAGTTATCTTTTGACATTAAATTTGACAGCTTAATGCAAGAAAATTATTGACAAATGCCCAAGAAACCTCATTCTGGCTACCACAGTTGGGTCTCCTTTACTAGTGATTTTGGCATAGCTCTATCCTTTGATAACAGCCAAATTAGTAAGCTTCCTGGACCAAGTAATTTGGTTTGATTTTATTATTTCTTCTAAGTTTTTTATTGGGCGTTACTACTTGATTTTATTATTTCTTCTAAGTTTTTTATTGGGCGTTACTACTTACCATATACAATGTATGAATTCGTCGTATCATGAATACTTAAATTATTGGAAGAATGACTGTTACTCTGTGTGTATTTAAACAGCCTACGAGTACAACCACCTCGTGTACAAGCGCAGCTGTCTGCATGCTTGTCTGTGTATACGCCCCGCCTTTATCGGGTGCGCTCAGCGTATATACTCAGACTGTTTGAGCAGTTAGTCCAATTCAAAGGGCTGTCAGAGTTTAAAACTTACAGTTCCTCTTTATAATTCTAAAATGTAATAATGTCCCACTCAAATCCCTCTTTGCAGGTGATTGGGATGTTAATACTCCTTCGTCTTCAAATGTGATTTATGACGAGCAGCCACCATTTCCCCCACCTTTCCATTCTGCTTCCGTATTTGAGGAGTTTCCCGCACCAGGAATTGAAGAATCTTTGATGAGAGTTCAGATATATGAAAAGACAGAGGAATTAAAGGATGGTGTGCCTGAAAAGAAAAGCACTTTAAATGAAAATCTGTCTGATAGAAAGCAGCACTCTTTTCTCCAGAAAAATGTGAATAAAGGGGATCCACCCAGCAGTCATGGGCAGAGTGACAAGAAAAACCTCTTCAGAGTAGAAAACGGTGTTACACAAAGAGGCAGATCTGCTAGTCCCAGAAAGCCCGCCGGCCGACACGCAGAACATTCGGACAGGCTTCCCAGTCCTCTACTAGCTGACCCCAAAAGAAGACCCAGAGATCGATCACTCAGCCCCAGGAAAGGGGACAGGAAAGGGGGGCAAATGGACACCAGGGCAGGTTCTGGACAGGATCACTGTGGAAGAAGCAGAGGACGGTCTTCCAGCCCAAAAAAGCCGCAAAAGCCTGAAGGAAACAAAGGCCGAGTGAACACCGAAGCCAGATTATCAGAGTCTGAGAGTCAGAGAGGAGGGGGCCGTGCGAGGGACGGGGCCGAGCAGATCTCCGAGGGCAGAGAAGAATCAGGTGTTGTCTGGAAAGACACAAAGCAGAGCCAGTCTGGAAAAAACAGAACACGGTCTCCAGAGAAAAAAAGCAAGAGAATGGAGGAAAAGTCTCTCCCATCCAAGAAGACTAGTACTGCCGCTGGTAGAGTACTATCTGACCGGGAGAAAGGAAAGAAGGCAACCTTAGGAGAGACAAGCTCCAGCAAAGAGAAGCCAGGAGAAAATGCCAGAATATCAGACAAGAAGCTGAAGCAGGATCCTGAAGAAAGGATGGTTTTAAACAAAACCCCAGCTCCCCGAGGAAAAGAACAAGAGGTGGCCGACAAAACCAGAGAGGGCGGAGGGTTCCAACCTGAGAGCGCTTCTCCCGTTAAGAAAACACCCATAACTCCGGGGCCCTGGAAGGTTCCAAGTGCACACAAAGCCGCAGGCACTACCGGTGTGGCTGAGAAACGGCTGTGACCTTTGGTATAAAACAAAGAAAAACAAGTTGTAATCTCTTCTTACTGAAAAGTGGCATTTTTCCAAAACAAAACCCCAAAAAGTCATTTTTTTCAGAAATTCTGAAGCACACACATTTTAATTTGAGCATCCTTTTAGCCAGGCTGCATGAAGGGCCTCAGGACCACTGTGAGCCAACTGTCCCGGGGCAGCCGCCCTTCCACGTGCAGCTGACATGCCTGCTCCTGGGGGGCCCGGCCCGCCTCCGTGGGTGTCCCCACCCACACGTGCAGATATGCACGGTGCGGTCACAACTCACTTGATACCTGTGCCAAGTTATCTACTGTTTCATGTCTCTTTTATCTGTCTCACTCAGCTATTTCCACAGGAATGAAAAAACTAGGTTTGGCTTGGAAGTTGATATTCTCAATAGCATGCTGCATGTTTACAGAGAGACACATTTGAGTCCTTGCAGAAGAAGGAACTGTTAACTCATCATTAAACATGGCAGTTGCCTTTTCTACCAGCTACTGGTGATGGCCCAGGCCCAGCTTAAAAATGAAACTCCAGAACATCACTACTGAAAAGAAAAAATGGAGTCAGAAAGCGACACTCTCTTCATGTTTTTAATTCGGCTGGATCAGGTATTTCAAGTAACTGAAAGATATTACTTACAGTCAGATGTTTAAAATGAGCTAGTGCTTTAGGCAATGAAGAGTTCCCCTCCTGCTGTATTATCCAACCCTGATGTGGTCATAGCATCTCAGGTCACCCTTTTCCTTCAGCTTATTTCGTTACGAAACCAGAAAGAAGCATGTGGAAATACTGCTTACTGCTGTTCAGAGAAAAACTGCCAGGTTTCTATTTCTGGATATTGGGGTTGGACCTCCTACTACTCATTCGCTAGTCGTTACTACATAGTGCGTACGTGAAGAGTCAAAACATGGTACAGATTGTGAGGGCCTCAAGCACCAGGCAGTTTCACAGATACAGGACCAGGCCTCTGGCAGCAGCTGTCCAAGCTCAGGTGTTTCGAAGCGGAACCTGCGTTCAGACCTGCTCAGCAAGAGGACAGACGTGGCAGTAGACAGCCCTTGCTAGATCTGATTTCGTTTTAATTTCTAGCTACAGTAACTTATTTAAAAAACAAGAAAGGGAGACTAGACATCTGCTTAGCTTGTACATTTTCAGAATTCTTTTTAAAAGTCTAAGTAAAGATGTTTGTTGGGAGGTAGAGACCATTTTTAGCTCCATAAAAGAGATCGAGGATTTTCAGGCCCCAGAAGCACCATTCGGTAGCAGCAATGAATAAAGGAGCGATCTCAGAACACCATTTTATGGAGTATTCGAACACACCTGTTCCGTCACCCGGGTTCATCTTGTTCTTGTGAAACATGGTACGTCCAGGCCCTGTCCTCTCAGAGTCCGACTGTGAAAGTCTTTAATGTACCAACTGAAGCTGCCCTTGTAGCTGAGACATGCCTTCCCAGAGCGAGATTTCTGAAATCCCCTTTCATCCAGGACTGTATTTACCCACCTCTTGTAACTACTTGAATAGAGAAAAATTAGGAAACTTGATCCATGCTAAGAATTTAGCACCACAGAAATGATTTATTTTCCCTATAGTCCACAATTAGTGATAAAAATCCTATTTTTATTGTTAACTGTGACATAACTTTGATGTCATATGTTGTCAGTCTGATGTGGCTCTTTTCTTTCTAAGTAACCCATTACTGTACTGATTATATATCGACTTAGCAATGTGGCCTTGGAATGCTAAGCAAAATATGGATGTACTGGTTGTAAATGTTTATATATTGTACAGTACCTTTATATATACACCTGAGGTTCTGATTAGAGAAAGAGATCTGTAAATTGCTCGTTATTTTTTATATAGATATTAAAAAAACAAAAACAAATACAAAAATCTGTTTATGGCCTGCATTTCTTTGTCTGTCAGGCTTATTTAATGTTGCTTTCCCTTTACAGGGCTAATTCCTATCACAGTCTGTGTCCTCAAATAGATTTTGTTCCTCCAAGTGAGGAATTTTCAAAATCCTACAATCAGGAAGACTCAGTATGATGAATTTTCCTTTTATCTGTATGTAAACCTTGAAATTATCATTATGCCTGTTCATTGTAAAGAAAATAGCTTTGCATAAATAATTCGCTACCCCTCCAAAATCTTTCCCTACCCTGTCAAGAGAGAAAAGGACTTGTCCTATGGGAAGTTCAGCGAGTAGATCTTGCTAATGGATAGAGTAGTGTAAGTTCAGTAAGGTCACGAAAATTTTTCATCAGACTGTGGCATTTCAGCAGTAAGTCATTTCATTTACTATAGGTTTCACTTACTTTCAGAATGAAGTGTTTTGACTTGGGTTTCATTTAATTTTTGGTGTGATTGATGCCCAAAACCTATTTTACGCCCATAGTTACTTTACTCTTGCAGGTAAACATAAAGTCCTACCATTGCATGAACTCACACTAAAAGTGAAACCCGAGCCCCACAGTGGAGCTGCATGCCATGGCAAAGGCTGTAGGAAGTGGCACCAAAATAGTTTGGGTGGACCTGTCTTCTCATGGAGTTCTGGGACGCTAGTGCATTGTCTTGCTACCAGTGAGACACTGAGATCCTAGTTACATCAAACTGTGTATAAACCAAGTAGAAGTCTCAGACGCAAAAGCATTTGGCTTTTTATTTCTACATGACAATATCTTGGGTTTTCCCTTTAAATAGATATTCCCACGTAGGAAAAGCCAGATGCTTTTAAACACATGCCCAAATGAAGAATTTCATAGTATGTCCGACATTCAAAGAGTGTGGTTTAGAAAAGCAAGGAAACTTCAAATTATTTAAACTGTGTAACAGTCTAACGACCTCTACAAAGATGTGTTTAAGCTGAAGCTCAGTCCATAGGTTGCTCCTGCAGAACACTGGTAACTGGTATAAAAACAGACTTTTGCACAAAATGTGACGTTTCGCTCTAGAATGAAGACTATATCAGAGCAACTTTTTACATCATTGTGTCATGCTCCAATGCCTAAGAACTATATGCGTGTGTTAAACATAACAGGCTGTTTTATTCAGGCAGCTCTTTACTGGTCATGCTCTCAAGGTTTATCAGCAAGACAACGACTTGTTTAAAGCATGCCGTAATTATTACATGAAGTCTGTAATCTCTGCTTTAGTTAACTGAATTAGTTTAAGAGAGCCACTAACTTGGATCAGTCTTCATTGTTGCTGTGCAAGACAACCTCATGGGGAGAGCGTGATTCTCGCCACTAGAGAACTCCGAATCTTTCTCATCTATACTAAAAATATGAAAACATAGCCAAGTGCTTTAACTTAGTCTAAACCTATGATTTTGACAGAGAATCCTTTGGGAATTTGTCTATTTTCAGACAGCGAAACACTGTTTCACAGTGTTTGCAGTAAAGCCAAGCAGAACTATTATTAGCAAATACACAAATCTAGAGGCTTATTTTGTCCTTAATAAACAATCATTTGTTACCTTGAATAATACCTTACTACAGTTTATATGCTCAGGCATGCTGCAGGGAAGGTATGCAATTACTGCACATTTGTGAAATTCAAACTTCCTTATTCAAGATGGACACCAATCACTGTAAGAAGCAAAGGATTACTTTAAATGATTAAACTAGTCAATACCTGTATACATGAGATTAACTTTGATGAACTTCTCCATAATCCCAACTCCTATGCCATATTGGGAGTCAGACCCACTTAGCCCACTATGAGTGTGTAAATCTAAAACATTTCAAAAGTGAATAATTAATGCAAATACTCTGTGGTATTTAGAATTTTTCTACATGTCTTTGAAAGTCAGGAAACCATATGCTAGTTAGACAAGTGTTTAGTTATTCAACTATACAAAATATTTGACTTATATTATACATTAGCTATAATATTATACATATTTAGGAAATTTCAGGTTGTACCTATATACCAATTTTAAAAGGGATAATTTTTCCTGATACAAATTATTAAGTGAACAGGTATTTCTCTTAACCTTCAATAATTATTACTATTCCAATTAAATGTATAAATGGTCTAATCTAGCCCTGTTTTTACATCTTGGTTTTGTTTCTCGGTAACAGCTAAATCTTACTGAAGTATATTATAGCTCACTCTTTTTGGGGATCAAAACAAAATCCCAAGTTCCAGGGCACCTGGGTGGCTCAGTCAGTTGAGCATCCGACTCTTGATTTCGACCTGTGATCTCGGGGTTGTGGGTTTGGGCCCTGCATCAGGCTCTGCTCTCAGAACGGAGTCTGCTTGTCCTTCTCCCTCTGCTCCTTCCCCTATTCGCACATGCTATCTCTAAAATAAATAAAATCTTAAAAAAAATAAATAAAAGCCCAAGTTCCTAGAAATTATACAGAGAGAAATGAAAGCACTGAGGGTTCTCCTGAACCATGAAGTAGTACAACCCTTCCATCCTAACAGAAAAAAAGTTGCATGAACGTTAAATTCCTCGAGGTGTACCCATTCATTCTACACATACATTCTATTTATATCGAGGACCTATTGTGGGGTCAGGTACTGTTTTGCATTCTGGGGACCTAAAGAGGAGACAAAAATTCCCACCCGAAGGGGTTCATATTCTAGTGGTGGGGAGAGGAGGGGGGTTAGAAACAACTAGGCAAAAAATAAGAGAGGGGAACCTGCAGAATAGGAAGCTCATCCCTTCCACGTACACACCAAGGCTGCAACTACATATAGCGCAACTCACTTGGAGAATGACCTGACGACTAGCAAAAATCTCTTCCGCTGCTGAAGATACCGAGAAAAAGCCACATTGAGAAGGGCAGGAGGGGCAAGTAAGGAGCCAAATGCTTGGCAGGTGGGAGGAACAGTACATGTACAGATGTCTTCCTTGGGGAGGGAAGGGTTCAAACCCCACATCGGGCACTCCTGCCCCAGCCCTGGGGATTTGTTCAGGGAAGATGGGCCACACACACCACCCTCCACCCCCCTCCCCATAGCTCTTTCTTTGAAACTCTAGGGACTTTGAAAATCAGCAGGGCTTAACTAGGGGAAAGCCAAAGGGCTATAGGAAACTAGAACTTTGCTCTTTAAAGGGCCCTTCCATTATAAGAGTCCCAGAAGGAGAGAGAGAAAGGAGCAGAACTTAAAAAAATAGTACCTGCAAACTTCCCTAACCTGGGGAAGGAAACACATCCAGTTCCAGGAAGCATAGAGTGTCCCAAACTACTGAACACAAAGAGGTCCACAGCAAGACAAATAATTAAAATGTCAAAAATTAAAGAGAGCTAAATCTTAAAAGCAGCAAGAGAGGAGGGGAAAATGGTGGTGGAGTAGGAGGACCCTAGGCTCACCCATGACTACAACTAGATAATTACCATATCATCTTAAATGAAGAAAATCAAACTCCAGAAATCAAACTGGAGACTGACAGAACAAACCACAACTAAAGGTAGAGAAGAGGCCACATTGAAGAAGGTAGAGAGGTAGCTTGGGAGAGAAACTGATCGTGGCTGCCACGGGCACACAGAAGGGCAAGAGACAAACTGGCACGTAGGGGAGAACATGGGGAAAATGAATTCCCATAGCAACTGGCTTGGGAATGAGAGGGCCCACATTTTGTCTGGTCTTACCACCAGTGGGGCCTAGAGCCTGGAGTTTTCAAGGTTGCGTGCTTGGCTCAGGGAGACCTCAGAGAACATTGGGCTGCTCTTGGAGAAAAGCCAGGGCAAACAGCCAATGGACATGCAATGTGGACCCAGTGATCTGCAGAGCACCTGGGGCACACAGTGGGGAGGTTAGTTGCTCACTTTGGAGTGTGTCCCAGAGAGGCAGCATTCGCGGAGAGATCCCTCTGGGAACAAAGGCACTTTGGGTACCATTTCTCTCCCCCACACCTCACCTTAAGCATAGGGCCATCTGCAGGACCCAGTACAGTGCCAACACTCACTACCCCCACTGCCTAGACCAAGCTCTGCCCCACCCCCACGCTTTGGTGGAACTGTTCATCCCAATCAGCTTCCCTCAGTCACAGCACCGCAGGCCCCCTCCCTCAGAACACTGGCCCAAACCCTGCCCACCACAAAACTCACACTCTGGGAGTTTTGTAGAGTTCTAGTGGCCGTGGCAACAGTTCTCATTTCAGAAGCAGACCAGAGCTTAGCTAGTTAAAACTCACCATATTCAGGCCAGGGTCCAATACTGCCCATAATTAGCCTAAGAGAGCCACTGCAGGTGACTGGCCTGAAGGACAGAGTGGCCATGACACAATAACAGAGCATACACAGCACACATTAAAGACAGTCCCAGAAGTGCCAGGCTCTGGGGAAATGGTACAATACACTGGAGGGCACGACAGGACCTCTTCTTCGTAAAGCCATTACCCTCAAGAACAGGTGATGTAGCTGTCATTCCTAACACAGAGAAACAGACCCGAAGACTTAGATAAAATGCGAAGACAGAGGAATTTATTCCAAATGAAAGAACAGATAAGGCCATGACCTGAGATACAAGCAAAACACACATAAGTAACATGACTGATGGAGAATTTAAACCAATGATCAGAAAGATACTTGCTGGACTTGAGAAAAGAGTACAGGACATCAGTGAGACTATTAACAGAGAGAAGGAGTAATATACCAGAGTTAAAGGGCCTAATAAACAGGGTGAGAAAACGCTTGATGGAGTGAACAGCAAGATGGAAGAAACAGAGAAACAAATTGATGACCTAGAATACAGAGTAATGGAAAGTAATCAAGCTGAACAAGGAGAGAACCATGCAAAATGAGAATAACTTAGGGAACTCAGTGACTCCATCAAACCTAACATTTGTATTGTAGGAATCCCAGAAGAAGAGAGGAAAAAAAAGAGATCAAAGATTTTATTTAAAGGATAGCTTAAAACTTTCCTAATCTGGAATGGAAACAGATATCTAGATCCAGGAGGCACAGAGAACCCCCAACAAAATCAACAAAAGCAGATCCACACCAAGACATAATGTAATTAAAATAACAAAATAGAGTAATAAAAAATATTAAAAGCAGCAAGACAAAAGAAGTCAATAACTTACAAGAGAAACCTCATAAGGCTATCAGTTAAAACTCACATAAAAATAAAAATCAGGCTATCAGGATTTTTCAGCAGACACTTTCCAAGCCAGAAATACATGGCATGATGTATTCAAAGTGCTGAATGGGGAAAACTGGCAGCCAAGAATACTCTATCCAGCAAGGCTACCTTTCAGAATAGAAGGAGAGATAAAGAGTTTTCCAGACGGGGCGCCTGGGTGGCTCAGTGGGTTAAAGCCTCTGCCTACGGCTCAGGTCACGATCTTGGGTTCCTGGGATCCGCCCCCCCCCCCCCCCCCCCCCCCCCCCCCGGGTCCCCCGCCCGCCCCCCCCCCCCCCCCCCCCGCTCTGCTCAGCAGGGAGCCTGCTTCCCCCACTCTCTGCCTGCCTCTGCCTAGTTGTGATCTGTCAAGTAAATAAATAAAATCTTTTTTAAAAAAAAGTTTCCCAGACAAACAAAAGGAGTTCATGACCAGTAAACCGGCTCCACAACAAACATTAAAGGGGACTGTTTGAGTGAAAAGGAAAGAAATGAGAGTATAAGGTAGAACACACAAGAGTAGTCAAAATGAACATTCCAATAAAAAGATCAGTTAAGGAACTCACAAAATAAAAGGATGTAAAATCTGATACAATATACCTAAACTACAGGGAGGCAGGGAATAAAGATGGTTTCAACTTAAACAACTACCAACTTAATACAGACTGCTAAATGCAGATGTTAAATACAAATCTAATGTAACCATTTATCAAAGAGCCATCAATAAACATGCAAAATAAAGAGAAAGAAATCCCACTATATCACTAAAGAAAACCAGCAAACTATGAAAGGGAGAAATACAAGAAAGGATCAGAGAAAAACTTCAGAAACAACCCAAAAATGCAATAAAATGGCAATAAATACACATTTATCAATAATTACTTCCAATGTAAATGGATTCAACACTGCTATCAAAAGACACAGAGGGACAGAATGGATTAAAAACAAACAAACAAACAAGACCCATCTATATTCTGCCTTTAAGAGACTCATTTTAAATCTAAAGTCACCAGTGCTCGCTTCGGCAGCACATATACTAAAATCTAGTCACCGGCAGATTGAAAGCCAGGGTCTGTAGAAACATCTCTCATGCAAATGGATGTCAAAAGAAAGCCTGAGTAGCAATACTTGTATTGGACAAAATAGACTTTAAAACAAAGACTGTAACAAGAGACAAAGAAAAGCACTATATAATGATGAACAGGACAATTCACCAAGAAGATGTAACAACTGTAGATATTTATGCACCCCACACTGGAGCACCCAAATACATAAAATAGTTAATAAAAAACTTCAAGGAACTAATCAATAATATTACAAATATAGTAGAGGACGTTAGCACCCTACTTACATCAATGGACAGATCATTTAAACAGAAAATCAACAAGGAAATAATGGCTTTGAATGATACCCTGGACCATATGGATTTAACAGATATATTCAGAACATTCCACCCTACAACAGCAGAATACACATTCTTTTCAAGTGCACATGGAACATTGTCCAGAACAGGACACATATTAGGCCAAAAAAGAAACTGCAAAAATTCAAAAAGATCAACATCATATCATGCATCTGAACACAAAGGCCAGCATTACTCGTGATAAAAAACCCTCTACAAAGTAGGTCCAGAGGGAACATACCTCAACATAAGAAAGGCCTTATATGAAAAACCCACAGCTAATATCATACTCAATGGGGGAAAACTGACAGCCTTCCCCCTAAGGTCAGGAACAAGACAAGGATATCCACTGTCACCACTTTTATTCAATACAGTACTAGAAGTCCTAGCCTTGTTGTACTCAGACAACAAAAAGAAACAAAAGGCATTCATATCAGTAAGGAAGTAAAACTTCCACTATTTGCAGATGACAAGATACTCAACATAGAAAACCTGAGAGACTCCACCAAAAAACTGCTGGAACTGATAATGAATGCAGTAAAGTCACAGCATACAAAATCCACATACAGAAATCTGTTGAATTTCTATATGCCAATAACAAAGCAGCAGAATTTTTTTTTTGCATTTACAACTGCACCCAAAATAATAATGTACTTAAGAATAAATATAATCTAAGAGGTGAAAGACTTGTGCTCTGTACAAGACTTATACACAAAGAAATGGAAAGACATTCCCTGTTTATGGACTGAAAGAACAAATATTGTTAAAATATCTACTAGCCAAAGCAACGCACACTTTTAATGCAATCCCTGTCAAAATACAAACAGCATTTTTTTTTTACAGAACTAGAACAAACAATCCTAAAACTTATATGAAACCACAAAAGACCCTAAATAGCCAAAGCAATCTTGAAAAGGAAAAGCTAAGCTGAAGGCATAATAATTCTGGACTTCAAGATATATTACAAAGCTGTAATGATCGAAACAATATGGTACTAGCACAAAAACAGACACAGATCAACAGAACAGAATAGAAAACCCAGAAATAAACCCACAATTATATGCAATTATATGGTCAATTAATCTGTGACAAGGCAGGAAAGAATATCCAATGGGAAAAGCACAGTCTCTTCAACAAACAGTGTTAGGAAAACTAGAGAGCAACATGTAAAAGAATTAAACCGGACAGCTTACTCACATCATACAAAAATAAATTCAAAATGGATTAAAGACCTAAATGTGAGATCTGAAACCAAAAAAGTCCTAGAAGAACACAGGCAGTAACCTCTTTAACATCGGCTATAGCAACATCTTTCTAGATGTGTCTCCTGAAGTAAAGGAAACAAAAGCAAAAATAAACTATTGGCCAAAATTAACAAGACAGTAAACAACGTGTGTTGGAGAGGATGTGGAGAAAGGGGAACCCTATTATACTGTTAGTGGGAATGCAAGTTGGTGCAGCCACTTGGGAAAACAGTGTGGAGATTCCTTAAGAAATTAAAAATAGAGCTTCCCTATGACCCTGCAATTGCACTACTGGGTATTTACCCCAAAGATACAGATGTAGTGAAAAGAAGGGCCATTTGTACCCCAATGTTCATAGCAGCAATGGCCACGGTTGCCAAACTGTGGAAAGAACCAAGATGTCCTTCAACGGACAAATGGGTAAAGAAGATGTGGTCCATAAACACTATGGAGTATTATGTCCCCATCAGAAAGGATGAATACCCAACTTTTGCATCAACATGGACGGGCCTGAAAGAGATTATGCTGAGTGAAATAAATCAAGCAGAGAGAGTCAATTATCATATGGTTTCACTTATTTGTGGAGCATAAGAAATAACACAGGGGACATGGCGAGATGGAGAGGAGAAGGGAGTTGAGGGAAATTGGAGGGGGAGATGAACCATGAGAGACTATGGACTCTGAAAAACAATCTGAGGGTTTTGAAGGCTGGCAGGGGGTGGGGAGTTGGGTGAGCCTGGTGGTGGGTATTGTGGAGGGCATGTATTTCATGGAGCACTGGGTGTTGTGCATAAACAATGAATTCTGGTACACTGAAAAGAAATTTAAAAAATTAAAAAAAATTAAAATTAAAAAAATAAAAAGATAAAAAAATAAACTATTGGGACTTCATTGAAATAAAAAGCTTCTACGCAGTGAAGGAAACAATCAATTAACCTAAAAGGCAATCTACAGGTGGGAGAATATATTTGCAAATGATAGAGCCAATTAAGAGTTAGTATCCAAAATATATAAGGAACTTATAAAACCTAACACCTAGAACACAAATAATCCAATTTAAAAATGGGCAGAAAATATGAACAGACACTTCTCCAAAGAAAACATATAGATGGCCAACAGACACATGAAAAGACACTCAACATCACTCATCATCAGGGAAATTCAAATCAAAAGTACAATGAGATATCACCTCAAACTCCTCAGAATGGCTAAAATCAACAACACAAAAAACAAGAGGTATTGGTGAGATGTGGAGGAAAAGAACCTTTGTTGCACAGTTGGGAATGCAAACTGGTGTAGCCACTCTGGAAAACAGGATGGAGATTCCTCAAAAAGTTAAAAATAGAACTACCTCAGTTGCAGTTGCTCTACTGGATATTTACCCAAAGAATATCAAAACACTGGTGGGCCCGGGTGGCTCAGTCAGTTAAACACCTGACTTCAGTTCAGGTCATGATTTCAGGGTCCTGGGATTAAGCCCTTCATCAGGCTCCCCACTCAGTTGGAAGTCTACTTGTCCCTCTCCAACTCTCCCTCCCCCAGCTTGTACTCTCTCTCTCTCTCTCAAATAAATAAAATCTTAAAAAAAAACAAAACACTAATGCAAAGGGATAAATGCACTCCAATGTTTATAGCAGCACTATGTATAAGAGCCAAGATTTATGAATGGATAAAAAAGATGTGGTATACACACACACAGACACACACACATACATACATACAATGGAATATTATTCAGCCATAACAAAGAATGAAATCTTGGGGCACATGGGTGGTTCAATCAGTTAAACATCTGCCTTCAGCTCAGGTCATGCCAGGATGCCTGCTTGATGGAGAGTTTGTTCCTCCCTCTCCCACCTCCCGCCCCTATTCATGCTCTCTTTCTCACTCTCACTCTCTCAAATAAATAAATAAAAATAAAAAATAAAGAATGAAATCTTGCCATTTGCAATGGCATTGATGGAGCTGAAGTGTATAATGCCAAATGGAATAGCTCAGTCAAAAGATAAATTTGATATTATTTCACTCATATGAATACAAATGAGCAAAGAGGGGAATAAAAGAGACAAACAAAGAAACAGACTCTTAACTATAGAGGACAAACTGATGATTACCAGGGAGAGAGGATGGGTTAAATAGGCAATGGAGATTAGTCTCTACTTGTGAGGACCACTGGGAAACTAAATTAAAAACCTTTTAAAGGAAAAAAAAAAAAAAACAGGCAGCAAGAGAAAAGCAACCAGTTACCTACAAGAGAAACCCCACAAGGTCGTCATCTGATTTTTTTAGCAGGAACTTTGCATTCCTAAAGCGGGTAGCATGATATATTCAAAGTGCTGAAAGGAAAAAACCTTCAACCAACAATATTGTACCCAGAAGGGCCATCATTCAGAATTGAAGGAGAGATAAATTTTCCCAAACAAAAGTTAAAAAAGTTTATCACCACTAACTGGTCTTACAAGAAATGTTAAAAGGACTTAAGTGGAAAAGCCAAAACTTTAGTAAAAATTTATGAAAACTAAAACTCATACTGGCAAAAGCAAACACATAGTAAAGGTAGCAGATCAATCACTTATAAAATTTGTATGAAGGTAAAAGACAAAAGTAGTAAAATCAATTATATCTACAATAATTAGTTCAGGGATACGCAAAATAAAAAGATGTAAAATGTAACACCAAATACATAAAATATGGAGAAGGGGGGTATAAATTTATTACTTTTAGAATGTGTTTGAACTTAAGCAAACATCAACTTAAAATAGACTCCTGTATACATAGGATGCTATACATAAACCTCATGGCAACCACAAACCAAAAACCCCTAATAAATACACAAAAAATAAAGAGAAGGAAATCTAAGCTAACACTGAAGAAAATCGTCAAATCACAGGAGAAGGGAGCAAAAAAAGAAGAACGGGACAAACCACAAAAATAAATAAATAAAACAAGTAACAAATGGCAATAAGTACATACCTATCAATAACTACTTTAAATGTGGATTAAATGTTCTAGTCAAAAGACATAGGGTGACTGAATAGATGGGGGTTGGGGGGGACCCATCTATATGTTGCCTAGAAGAGACTCACTTCAGACCTAAAGAAACAGACTGAAAGTGAAGAGAAGGAAAAAGATACTCCATGCAAATGAATCCAAAAAAAGCTGGGTAGTAATACTTATATCAGAAAAAATAGACTTTAAAACAAAAACTATAACAAGAGACAAATAAGGCATTATATAATGTAAAAAAACTTGTGGGCTTAATAACAATTGTAAATATGCACCCAACATAGGAGTACCTAAATATATGAAGCAAATACTAATAGATAAAAAGGGAGAAACTAACAGTAATGCAATAATACTAGGGGACACCCCACTTCCATCTAAGAGGAAAATTTATAGCAACACAGGCCTACCTTAAGGAATAAGAAAAATCTCAATCTAATCTTACACCTAAACAAATAGAAACAGAAGAACAAATCTTAAAGTCAGTAGAAGGAAGGAAATTAAATAAAGATCAGAGTTGAAAAAATGGAGACTAAGAAAACAATAGAAAGGATCAATGAAACTAAGAGCTAGTTCTCTAAAAAGATGAACAAAACTGATAAAACACTAGACACTCATAAAGAAAAAAGGAGGACCCAAAATCAAAAATGAAAAAGAAGTTACAACTGACACCACAGAAATACAAAACATTACAAAAGACTACTACAAAAAATTATATGCCAACATGTTGGACAACCTGGAAGAAACAGGTAAATACCTAGAAACACACAATCTTCCGAAACTGAGAAGGGAAGAAAAAGATAATTTGAACAGACCAATTATTCATAATAAATTGAATCAGTAATCAAAAATCTCCCAACAAACCAAAGTCTAGAACCAGCTGGCTTCACAAGTGAATTCTACCAAACATATAAAATAGAGTTAATACATACCCTCCAACTCTTCCAAAAAAGTTGAAGAAGAAGGAATGCTTCCAAATTCATTCTACAAGGCCAGCATTAACCTGATACCAAAAAGAAAAACACTATGAAAAAAGAAAATTACAAACCAATATCCTTCATGAACATGATGCAAAAATCCTCAACAAACTAGTAGAAAACTGAATTCAACAATACATTAAAATGATTATTCACCATGATCAAGTGAGATTTATTTCAAGTATGCAGGGATAGTTCGATATCCACAAATCAGCCCACATGATACATCACGTCAACAAAAATGATTAAAAAATCATATGATCATCTGGATGGTAGAAAAAGCATTTGATAAAATTCAGCATCCATTCATGATAAAAACTCTCAACAATGTGGGGATAGAGGGAACATACCCCAGTAAAATAAAGGCTATATATGAAAAACCCACAGCTAATATCATACTCAAGGGTAAAAAGCTGAAAGCTTCTCCTCTAAGATCAGAAATGAGACAAGGATATCCACACTCACCACTTCTATTTAACATAGTACTAGAAGCCCTAGATGCAGTAATCAGTCAAGAAAAAGAAATAAAAGGCATCCAATTGGTAAGGAAGAAATAAAGCTGTCACTATTTGCAAATGACATAATGCTATATATATAGAAATCCTCATGACTCCACCAGAAATTTAGAATAAATGAATTCAGTGAAGTTGTAAGACACAAAATTAATATACAGAAATATGTTGCATTTCTATACACTAAAAATGAATTGTAAGAGAAATTACAAAAACAATCTCATTTATAATAATACCAAGAACAATGAAACACTTAGGAATAAATTTAACCAAGGAGGTGAAAGGTCTGTACTCTGAAAACTATAAGACATTATTAAAGAAATTGAAGATGATACAAATGAAAAGATATGCCATGCTCACATATTGGAAGAATTAAAATGTTAAAATGTCCAATACTACCCAAAGCAATCTATAGGTTCAGGGCAATCCCTATCAAAATATTAAAAGCATTTTTCATAGAACTAGAACGAATAATCCTAAAATTGGTATGGAACTCCAAAAGTCCCCAAATAGTGAAAACAATCTTGAGAAAGAAGAACAGGGGTGCCTGGGTAGCTCAGTGGGTTTAAAGCCTCTGTCTTCCGCTCAGGTCATGATCCCAAGGTCCTGGGATCGAGCCCCACATCGGGCTCTCCACTCAGCAGGGAGCCTGTTTTCTCCTCTCTCTCTGCCTGCCTCTCTGCCTACTTGTGATTGCTGATCTCTGTCAAAAAAAATAAATAAAATCTTTAAAAAAAAAAAAAAGAGAAAGAACAACAAAGCTGGAGGTATCACAATAATCACAATATTAGATTTCAAACTATAATACAGAGCTACAGTCATGAAAACAGTATGGAACTGACACAAATAGACACAGATCGATGGAACAGAATAGAGAGCCCCAAAATAAACTGTACTTACATGGTCAATTAATCTACAACAAAGGAGGCAAGAATACACAACAGGAAAAAGATAGTCTCTTAAATGAATGGTACTGGGAAAACTGGACAGCTACACACAAAAGAATGAAACCAGACCATTTTCCGATACTATCCACAAAAATAAAATTGATAAAAGCCCTAAATGCAAGAGCTGAAAGAGTAAAATTCCTAAAAGAAAATATAAGCAAGTAATACTCTTAAAGATTAACCTAACAGTATTGTTTCGAATATATCTCCTCAGACAAGGGCAACAAAAGCAAAAATAAACAAGTGGGACTATATCAAAATAAAAAGCTTTTTCCAACAAAGAAAACGAACAACAAAACAAAAAACATTCTACAGAATGGGAGAAGATATTTGCAAATAATATACTTAGTAAGGATTAACATCCAAAATATATTTAAAAACCCATACAACTCAATGCCAAAAAAAACAAACAATGGAATTTAAAAATGGACGGAGAATCTGAATAGATGTTTTTCCCCCAATAAAAAAGACATACAGATGACTGACACATGAAAAGAACCTCATCATCTAATCATCAGGAAAATGCAAATCAAAACCATAGTGAGATATCACCTGACATCTGTCAGAATGGCTAGTATCAAAAACATAAGAAATAACAAGTGTTGGCAAGGACATAGATAAAAGGGGACCCTCTTGTACTGCTGGTCTATTGTTGGGAATGTACATTTGGTGCAGCCACTTTGGAAAACAGCATGGAGGTTCCTCAAAAAATTAAAAAGACAAATAACATACAATCTAGTTAATGTGAATGTTAATTCTCTCCTGGGTACTTGCCCAAACAAAACAAAAACATTAATTTGAAAAGATATATGCTTCCCTATGTTTCTTTTTTTTTTTTTTAAGATTTTTTTTCTTTTTTTTTTTTTTTATTTGACAGAGAGAGATCACAAGTAGGCAGAGAGGCAGGCAGAGAGAGAGAGAGAGGAGGAAGCAGGCTCCCTGCTGAGCAGAGAGCCCGATGCGGGATTCGATCCCAGGACCCTGAGATCATGACCTGAGCCGAAGGCAGCGGCCCAACCCACTGAGCCACCCAGGTGCCCCGCTTCCCTATGTTTCTTACAGCATTATTTACAATAGCCAAGATGTGGAAGGAACTTAAGTATGGTGAATGAATAAAGAAGATGAATGAATAAAGAAGACATTGCGTACACAAACACACACACACAGACATACTCTAGAATATTACTTAGCCATAAAAAAGAATGAAATCCTGCCATTTGTGACATGGATAGACCTAAAAGGTGTTATGCGAGGTGAAATAAGACAGAGAAACACAAATACCAAATGATTTCACCTATACGTGAAATCTAAAAGACCAAACAAACAAAATAGAAAACGGACTCCTAAATCCAGAGAACAAAGTGGTGGCTGCAAGAAGGAAGGGGAATTAGAAGATAAGTGAAATAGGCAAAGGGAATTAAGAGGAACAAAATTCCAGTTATAAAATAAGTAAGATTTTAATTTATTGTAAATAAAATGGGGTGTAAGTACAGCATGGTGAATGCAGCCAATAATATTGTAATAATTTTGTATGGTGACAGACGGTAACTATACTTACTATGGTGAGCATTTTATAATGTATGTAAATGTCAAGTTACTATATTATACACCTGAAACTAATGTAATATTGCATAACAACTATACTTCAATTAAAAGCAAGTAATTTTTAAAAAGGAAATAAAGGACTTCTCTGCAGTAAAAATTAAAAAAAAAAAACAAGATGATCAGATTGTGTTAAGTGGCCTGAAGGAAATGAATAGGGCCATATAACTGACAAGGAGAGACAGGGAACTACTTTCAGGTCATCAGAGAAACAAACAACTGAGCAGCCATTCAGGGGAGAACAGAAGAAAATGTATGGTGGACACAAATCTGATATGAGAAAGAACTTGGTGTAATGGAGGAACAGAGGGAAGCCAGGGTGATTATACGGTATTGAGGAGTGAAGCTGGAAACAGAGGTGTGAAGCTGGAAACAGAGGCAAGCCTAATAATGAAGGACCTTGGAGACCACCACAGGGAAAGCCAGCAAGGGCTTTAGTAGGAATGATCTAGGTATACAGTTTCCATATTTTTAAGCTCGTTCATGTGGCTGTGGAGAACCAACTGTAGGAGGAAAGAATGGAAAGGCTCAGCATGTAATTCAGGTGAAAGTGAAGGAGGCTTAAACCTAGTAGCAGAGGAAATGTAGCACTGACACAAAAGAGAGGAGCCCCAAGAAGAAACCCTAAGCAACTGAGTAAACTTTGTTCAATTTGCCAAGGTGGGAGAGACATTTATTCTCCCACCTTAAACAACAACAATGAAAAAAGGAAAAACATATATAAAAAACAGGTTTTAAATCTTGGATAATAGAGAGTATAGGAAAAAGGAATTAAATGAATTGAGCCCCATGACTACCCCAGATTACTGCTTAGATGCCATTTCTAGGCTGCAGTTCAGGAAGGGGGAACCCAAACTGAACCAAGCAGTCTTGCTGTGTTGAGGAGACAAAGTTAAGAATTTGGAAAGATCAACACAACTGGAATTTGCAAAACAGAGTACAGGAAAGAAGACAGCTGCATAGAGAGGACAGTTCCAAAAAAACATGTAGAAGATTCCTTTCAAGTCCTTAGGTAAGTACTGATCAGCACAATACTAGTTGTTGGGAAATACCAAACAACAGGGAAAGAACTACCAAAAAGAAGTGGCAGAGAAATTCTGAGCTGGGAATAGTTTGTGTTCCCACGGTCCAACTGGAGAAACCTCATATAATAAACAGGACATTGGGTTGAATACTCGGGAGGCTATTGCTTCAGTAGGGGAGAAAAGGAGCCCTGACTACAGGCTGCTTCAAAGCAAGACTTGAAATGATCAAACTGTTTCTGAGTAACTTGACTGTACTCCAAAACAAAGCTCAAGAAGATTTAAAAGAATACACATATGTACACAAAAACCCAACATCCAACAGTATAAAACTCACATTCAATTTAAAAATTACCAGGCATGCAAAGTAGCAGGAAAATATTATCCAAAACAAGAAAAATCAAGCATTAAAAACAAACCCCAAAATAATACAGATGTTAACTCTTTTAATGTCCTTATTTACTATTCCTATGGTAAATACATTCATTGTGTTAAACAAGGTAGAGAAAAGAAATAGTATATTAAGGAGAGACATGAAAGATTTTTTAAAAATCATATTTCCACAAGCAAAAATACATTACTTATGGTTAACAGCAAATTAGTGCAGAAGAATAAGTTGGTGAACTTGAAGGCACGGCAACAGAAATTATCCAAAATTCAACGCAGAGAAAGAAGACGGGAAATATACAAAAACATCAGTATGCTGTGGGACAACTTTGAGCAGACTAACATACATGTAAATTGGAGTCCCAGAAGGAGGTAGGAGAGAGTGGGGTAAAGAAAACTTATTTCAGGAAATTTTCCTTAAAAATGCTGTTAGCCTTTTTTAGGAAAAAATGTTAGCTAACAGCCAAAAATAAACTATATAAATCCACAAGTCCAATAAGTGCAACTAACTCCAAGCACAAAAATCATGAAGAACACTACACCAATGTACAAATTTGATGATTAAAAAATCTTAAAAGCAGCAGAGATTTAAAAAGATAAGAACGACAACAGACTTCTCACCAGAAACAACGCAGTTCAGAAGGCAGTGGAGCAACACCTTTAAAACTAGTTTTAGACCCAGCAAAGATATCTTTCAAGTACAGATTCAAAAAATCTTTCTCAACAAGGTGGGCCTGTACACCTTGCTAAAAGGATTTTGGATTTTTATCTTCAAAGTAATTGTAAGCAACTAATAGATTCTAAATGATGAGACCTGCATTTTCAGGAAGACCCATTAGCTTTCTGTGAAGAACAGACTGGGCTAGGGGGACAAGGGGTCATACATATGTAAGAACAAAGGCAGCATAAACTTGTTCCCCAAAACAATGAATGCTGACATTGACTGGGGTCATAGAAGTGGGTATGGAGAACAGTGGGCTGATTAGAAAAATATCTAGAAGATAGTTATTCAAAGACTTGGTGCCTGGATGTGAGGCTGAAGGAAGAGGAAGGAATCAAGAATGATTCCTGTTTCCAACATGAGCAACTGTACTTCTATATAATTTTACCCACCTGAAAAAATAATTTAAACCAATTATACACTATCAGACCTGTAACTGAAACAACCTATAAGAGTAAACTATTCTAAATGCTGCATTTAAACTAAACAGTTCACTGGGTAAAAGCTGCAGATAAAAACCAAACAGCACTTTTTTGTAGCAGAAAAAGCTACAGGCATGAGCTTTGTTCATCTGAAATTTGCACTGAGCTCAGTCTTGCATGGACACAGTTGCTATTGTTGCTTATGGAAAATAGTAAAAGCATGATTTCTTGGAGTCATCTGATGAGATCCTGAAGTGCCTTTACAGAAGAGTTGCTTCTACAGGCAAATCACTATATTGGGGATGTACATTTAAAAGAAATTATAACTCTCATGCAGCATTTAAAAATGGCTGCAAATTTTTAGTAATCCCTCCTAGTTCAGCAACTTTGCTAACCTATTTTTCTATGTTCAGAGTTAGGAATCTACTGGTGAAAGATTTTTTAAAGGTCTTAAATAGTAACAACAAATGTTTGTTGTGGATTTACAAAGGGCTGCGCACTATATGCTAAGTGCCTTCCATGATAATTGCATTCAACCTTAAAAACTCTATTAGGTAGTAGTTATTCCCATTTAACAGATGCACAGAGGTTAAGTAATTTGCCTTAGATTATGAAGCCAGTAAATTGCAGAGCCAAGGGCATGAACCCAGATAGGTCTGACCTCAATCCCTGGACTCTTGGAAAATTCATCTTTAAACTTCAGAAATCTTCCTGCACATTAGGATACATATAATTGATACACTGATTTTGTGTGGGTACATACTTTATGGATAATACCTAAGTTTCTAAATTATTTCCTTCTAAAAATTCACAAAATGAAGGGGAATAAAAGTATGCTTATCATGTAATGAGCACTGACTAGAATATAGAATTGTTGAAACATCACCTTGTAGGCCTAAAAATAATATAACACTGTAGATTAATTCTATTTCAACAAAATAAGATAAAATAAAAATTCATACAATCTTATCATTAAAATGTTCAGACTTTCAATTTGCTTCAAGAGATTCTTCGAAGCAGAGAGCTTAAAGAGCAAGAATTGTATGTAGGTTATGAGAGTTTTCATTAACATACGTATATGCATGTGTGTGTAACAGGGAATGATGATGAGAGAACCCAAATCATCAAAAGCATAACTTGGCTGAGTATAGACACTAAGGAACTGAAAGTAAACCGAGGGTTGGGTATCTTGAGTCATACAATGAACTATCCATGCCTTACTTAGCACTGTGATAGGCAACAGCTCAGAGGATTTATGTGGAAACCATGTTGTGTGATGGACATGAATGAGTACACATACACTTAACACATCTCTGGCTGAATTACACGGCACATTATATGCATGTCTCTTTCCCCAAAAACTATGCAGTTATGGGGATTAACTTCAAAACTGTAAGTGAATTAAAATTTTCTCCACAGTTAACAGAAACTCACAGGTTAAAAGGTTATTTTTTTTTCTGCAACAGCAACAAAAAAAAAGCCTAGAAACTGAAATTCTCCAAGAAAATTCTTTATTTGGGTTCAACCTAAAATAGTTTAAATTTGATATCTCTTTGTTAGAGAAAAGAAATCTCCAATTGTATAGACTTAATAGAAAAGTACTGAATTTGCCATTTCCAAGAGAAGATATTTTTTGCATGCGTTGGGCATCTACCACAGTAACCCAAAAGACTACTTGCAGTAAATATAAGTGTCACAGCTCTGAATCTGAAATGCCCAAAATCAATTTCCTAACTTAGAAAGTTGTCCTTCTTACCATAACGCATGATCTGACTATTCATAATGTTTGAAAACCATGAAAATACAATTTTTGGCATGTGCACCGCGCTGGTAAAGGATTTGTTCCTCTGAAAACACCATTTGTAAGATTAAGCAGAGCAGAGGGCACCTCTGTGTGTGAACAAGCAGGTAGGTGTCTCATGGTTTCTGAAAGTCCTCTCCTTCCTTAATGGGCCAGTACTGATGCCAGCAAGGGGAGAGTCCAGGCACATGGCTCAGCTTATGACTTAATTTTCCACAGCTAAGAAAAGAAAATCACCAAAATTGGTTAGTTTGAAGACCAACAGTTGGGGTTTACAAGTCCACTTACATGATAATGAACCAAGAACCCTTTACATAAGAACAATAGCAACCACAGAACACCATAGAGAAACATGAACAATTCCCAGAGTCAAAAATGACACACTGCAGTTCGTGGGTCTTGGGTTTTCATTCATTCTGCCACTGTGTACATCCCTAGATGAGAGGACAGCCATCCCGCAGCCCATGCTATTAGACTGACATGAGATTCAAACTTGACTTTGTGTTCTATTCAAGAGCACAGTCTATTTCACTCGTGTCAAATAAGGAAACCTAAGCTAAGAAGCCTGTGTACCACCATCAAAATGTCTATTTTACCTCAAGAGTTCTTATTCCAATCTCTCTCTTTCTCTCCCTCTCTCTCTCTCTCTCACACACACAGGGTGAAAAGCAAGGATTATTATATTTGGTCATTTTTAAGACTAAGCAGATGCTACAGAGTACTGGTCTCACTTACTCTTATATTAAATCCTAGAAGATCACTTATAACACCTGAGACAGCAGAAAGGATAACGACTCGTGTGATATTGTAGATTAAGGGATTCATTGTCAGTCCATAGAGTCTAAATGGTGTGTCCAACTCCTATAAAAACATGAAAGAACGGAGATGAGATCCATGGCCTCTCGATGGCCGCCACTGATTTCTGGGCTGTGTTTTAGGTCTTGGGTGGGGATGACTGCGTCAGGCCATTTCCTTCATGTTCAATAGCTGCATTCAAAAAACCTCTAATGGACTCTCATCTACTTCTCCACTAGCTACGTGATTAAATGTGGGTTTGTGTGGTACGTTATTTGTGATTTTTAAGAAATGTTCAGGGGCGCCTGGGTGGCTCAGTGGGTTA
This sequence comes from Mustela nigripes, assembly GCF_022355385.1. Taxonomy (NCBI): domain Eukaryota; kingdom Metazoa; phylum Chordata; class Mammalia; order Carnivora; family Mustelidae; genus Mustela; species Mustela nigripes. The sequence goes on from NC_081570.1 coordinate 97,439,779, forward strand.
AGCCTCTGCCTTTGGCTCAGGTCATGATCCCAGGGTCCTGGGTCGAGCCCCACATCAGGCTCTCTGCTCAGCGGGAGCCTGCTTCCTCCTCTCTCTCTCTCTGCCTGCCTCTCTGCCCACTTGTGATCTCTGTCAAATAAATAAAAAATAAAATCTTTAAAAAGAAATGTTTATTTGAAAAATGTGACAGATGTCAGCAATCACCTGAACCTGGGTAATGAGATGAGAAATTTTTTTCTATGTAGTCATTAACCCCAAACTATCAAGTTGGTATTTTGAATGTACACAGCCTGACATCTACCTATTCCTATAGTCTCCTCCAGTAAGTAAAACATTGATTTAAGTGCTAGTAAAAGTGTATCACGGACTATTACTTACTTTCAATAACTTGGTAGACAGCTTTAATACATTATTTACTAGAGTAAGCTGTTCTTTCTTATTCGGCTTTTTCTCCATCTTAAGATATAAATTAATCTAAGAGAAAAAGGAAATATTAAGGCAAATCTCACAAAAAAAGATATATACATACTGCATTAAGTCTGGCAGATTTGAGAGTAATATATTCGAATAAAATACATTTTGAAATTCCTGCAGTTATTTCTACAGAATACATATGTCACATGCCCTACACCCCACCCCAGTCAGTCACATCTGGCAAAGAATGTATGTATATATAGATATATATGTATAGATATATAAACAAAAAGTGTAATACTAATTATAACACAACAATTAACATATGAATTCCTTCAGTTCAAAAGCTCTGTCTTACTCTTTTTGGTGTCTCCCACATAAACTAACATCCTTGGGAAACACAAATGAGAGGTAGGAAGATAGCTGCTGCTTTTCACTTGCTATATTTCCTTATCTTTTCTCTGCTAGGAAATATTCCCCACTATAATTCTAAGGCAAAAAAAGAAAATCTAATGATACCAAATGTTTTTATTTATAACTTATGGATAAACATGAAATCAAAATTAAACAAACAAAACCCCTTTATACTACTCTGTATTTATAAGAAACATTTCCCAGTCTTAAAATCCAGTCACGTACTAAAGAGCAAGCATTTTCGAAACACTGAATGTATTCTACAGCTGATAGAGAAGAAATTCAAGAAGTTTATTAAACATGCTTAAATGACAAGTACTACAGAGATCTAATATTTGATGTGGAATATGTCATTAAAAACATGCTCCATTACCACCAATAAAGATAACTTTATAATATACAAAATACTTCCAATCCATAAGATCTTAATTCTTACAATTCTGGGAACAGGTGGAGAAGATTATTACCCTCATTTCACGAGGAGGAAACACTTATATAGTAGCAGAGTGACTTGTAAGTTCACACAGCTAGAAAGTGCTAAATCTAAACTCAACCCTCAATCTTCCACACAGACTTTATTATGCCATCTCTAACCATAGCACCAAGCTGACAAGCACCAACCAATACCTGCTCAGTAAGTAATATTGAAACATTGCTGTATTTCTTATTGGTTTCAGACCCCAGTGAAGCAAGACGCAGCAAGAAAAGTAGTAAAGCTGTTTCCCAGATCAAAAATTCCCAATTATAAGCATCATTCAGGAAAGTTTTATGCCCTTGGAGAACCTATACAAAAGACCAAAAAAAGTTAAGTTTTTCATTTGTCTCCAAATCTATGGTTCCCCTCCTTTATTCTAGCAATTTAAAAAGATTTAGAAGTCACCAATATTTTATACTCAACGCAGAAGAGTTTTAATACTCATATAAAGCATTATCTTTTTAACTAATCACTATTTCTTTAAGTTCCTTGATTTTTTCCTTTGCATGAAAGACAGCAAAAGTCTGGGAGTAACAAAGGAGGAAAACATACAACAAGTGAAGTAAGACAAACACATTTCCAGCCTTTTAGCTAGTAGTATGCCCACTCATGATTATTTGGTGACCATTTTTCAAAGTATTAAATTTGCATTTATCTGACTAGTAGGGCTTCCTAAAACATGTGGCCCATCCTATTAGTATGACTAGAAAATCCTGAGGATCAATTCTTTACTCCATTCGAGGACATGAATAACAAGAGCAGCAGCAGAAGCTACCAGTTAGCAAATGCCTGTTATGTGTCAAGTTTTCTGTAAAAATCTTTGGTTGTTTCAAAATTTACTCAAGTCAGCCCAAGGTAAAATGGGATTGATTGAAAAATACACAGAGAACCCTCACTGAAACCAAATGCTGGCCTTCGGAAAACCAGGAGGTCCCAGAGCAGCTCCCTTCTCCATCTCTCTTCCTGGAGGGCCTTTGGGCTCTCATCAACCACTCCTCTTAGCTAATTCTGTTGCCTTGCAAGAACCTCGTTTACTGCACCCCTGACTTTGACTTGCTCCAGTTTTGGCTTATCATAGCACCCCACTGGCCCCACTGACCCCCTACAGACCTTCCTTCTCCAAAGTCCACTACTGATATCTCAGCTTTTCAATTCTAGTTTTCAAAAGAGGGATACATTTAGCTTAGTCTGGGTAAAGTGTTCACCCCTGCCTGTAACCAGGGGATGAAAGTAACAACTATAGCAAACTAGACCCACCTCTTCACCAGGGTGGTTGGTTTATAGCAGTAGATAACACACAAACCATAGTCAAATGGCTATAAAACCAAACACAAAGAAAAACTCTTAAAACCAGCCAGAGATGCCAGGGGGAGGAGGGTAGGGAGAGGGCGGTGGGGTTATGGACTTTGGGGAAGGTATGTGCTATGAAGTATGTAAACTTGGCGATTCACAGACCTGTACCCCTGGGGCTAATACATTATATGTTAATTTGAAAAATAAAAAATTAAAAAAAAAAAAACAAAAACAGCCAGAGAAAATGGACATTACTTTCAAAAGAGCAGCAATAAGACTAACAGCTAACTTCTCAGGATAAAACATGGAAACATGTTTCTCAGAAAACAAGAGAATCTTAAAGGTACTGAAAGCAACTGGCAACCTAGAAATGTATTCTCTGCAAAAACATCCTTTAAACATGAAAGTGATAAAACAACATTTTCAAACAAACAAAAACAATTCATTATCAAGCCAATTATGCAAACAGGAGGAAAATAATCCCAGAAAAAAACAGAAATGCAAGAACTAATGAAAAGGGTAAATATAAATGAATAATAAACTACAAAAAATAATAATCTTGTGGGTTTAAAATATATGTAAAATTTAAATGAAGGACACTACTAATGGGTGAATGGGTAAATGAGATAAAGTGTTCTAAGGTCCTAGCATTATCAAGGGAGCAGAAATTAATAATTTATTAGACTAAATAAACTAAGGATGTACGTTGTAATCTCTGAGGTCAGTAGTAGTAAAAGAACATATAACAAGTTAACCGAGAGGATTAAATGGAAGACTATAAAATATTAGATTAATAAAAGATGGCAAGAAAGGAAAGAAAAAGAAAAATTAATAAGTAGACTAAATAAGAACTAAACAGTATTTTATACATGGTAATTACATTAAATAATGAGCTAGACAATCTAAAACACTAAGTCTGTGAAGCTGGATTAAGACATAAGCAATCAAAAAAAAAGAAAAAAGGAAAAAGGATATGTTGATTACAGGAAACATGACTCAAATATGAAGACAAAATAAATGAAAGGGTGGGCAAAGACAACATGCAAAAACTAACCAAAGGACAGCTGGTGGAGTTAATACCAAACAGAGTAGACTTTAAGTTAAGAAGCATTAGATTCAGAGACGTAAGATCATGAAAGATAAAGAACAGCCTGACACTTTTCCAGGTTAAAGGAGACTAAAGAGACAAGATAACTAAATGCACCATGTGGTCTTGGGTTGAGAAAAAGTAATTATGAAGGTCATAAAAGCCAGCTTGAAAATATACAAAGCGAAAATTGACAGAAATAAAAGGAATAAAAGAGAAATTCACCATCACAGTAGACTTGAACACACCTCTGGCAATGGCTGACAGAATAAGACCAAAAACGTGATTAAGGATGTTGGAGATGCAGGTAACACAACAAATAAACGTGGACTAATTTACATAGAGAGAATGCTGCTCACCCAAACAACAGAACACAAGTTCTTACAAAGTGCTGATGGGGATTTAATAAAACTGAACATATGTCAGATAATAAAGCAAGCCTCTACAAATTTCAAAGGAGTGAAAACATTCAGAATATGTTCTCTGACCACAGTAGAATTAAGATAAAACTCAATAAACGGAACAATACAAGCTAAGCCTATAACTTCTTGTAATGAAGAAAGCAGAGAGGTCCACCCCCACACCCCCCAAAAAGATACAGGGACCTGTTGAAAGGATACAGGAGGGAGCTTCAAGGGTCTCCCACTGGCCAAATCTGGGACAATTTAGCCATCAAAATGCAATAATAGATACATAATAGATTACAATCTATTCGATAAAAATCAGAATGTATGAGTCCATGATGGAAGGAAGGAAGGAAACAAAGAAGAAACAAAGGAAAGGTCAACCATAGGGTGTCAACTAACAAATGTGTGGAAGGAAAGATGGAGTCAGAAAAATCACTATTCTGTTACCCTCATGGCATAACAGTTTTATCACCAATCAAAAATTGCCAACTAAAATTAGAGTGATCTTAGAGTCTCAAAGCACTCAGAATTACTTTATTCTCATTTCAAAAAGTAAGGAAAATTAACAAGTATTCAAAATAGCAAAAGAAATTTAGATACATTAAAAACAAAATAGATATTTCAACACAACCATGCTGGTGCCTTGCTCTTGAGAAACAAATTTTCATCATACACACACACACACACACACACACACGTCTAGAATAGATAGTGAATCTTATTAGAATTTCTGTTCTTCATTAAAACAAATATAAAACTCTTACCTGGGCACAGCAAATGAAAGCAATTGAAAGAGTCAGCAAGAAGACTGAAGATACAACCACATCAACTGAACGCTGCGGACCCCGTCTCTGTGGAATAAGACACATAGGTTAGGATTACAGTTAGAAACAGCAATGGCTCTCACGCCATTCACATACTGAATTTTACTACATGAATGTGAGAATAAATGTTTATAAGAAGTTTCTGGCATAGGATTTTAATACATTTTGGACATGTTTCACTTGAAGCGCTGAAATTCATTGCTGTTCCAAATTAAGAGTATGAGTGATTCACTGATGTATTTTCAGCTGGAATATTTTCCAAAAAGTCAGAAAAAGATGCAACTTTCAATTTTTGATTCTGCCCTAGGAATTTATTTTGCCTTTTCCCTTTCTAAGCTCTTATTTAGTTACTTCTAACAGCACAGCAGACAGATCACTTCCAGCTTGGTGTCCAGCATGTCTGTTAACCACTGATACAATCCGCCCAGTACACACGACTAACTCCACCACCCACTGACGATCTGCTGCCAGCAATTTCAGTGAGCGGGCTCCCTGCATGTTTTTTCTATGTTAGTCAGGTGAAACTCACCTTTAGAAAGGAACGCAGTGATAACCATATCTTAATGTTCTCCACTTTTTTAAGTCTGAAATGAGGTATTTCGTATTTCCTAGCTTTCCTGGCAGAGGTAATATGGCTGAAGAGTTTTGCAAATAAAAATCTCTAGAAGGGTTTAAAAAAAAAATCATAAAGTAAAAGGTACAAATGTGTCTCTGTGTACATATTTATATAATTGCAAGCAATATTCCCCATATATAAAAAATAATAAAGGATGAAATTGATCACTTAGGTCATCAATAGCTCATGGCCCTGTTGCTTCCAAACCACATTCCATTGTAATCTGTGTCTCTATAACATGGTACACTCCTGACATTTTCAAGGAATATTCTTGGCAGACCTTTGTGAATCCCCAGCTTCTCAAACACAAACATTTACAGGATTCTGGTTTAGTCCCAAATTTGTTTTTTTGCACATAACACCAATATATCAAGTCCTCAATTCCAAATTCTTATAAGAATTCAACAAATCGGGGTGCCTGGGTGGCTCAGTGGGTTAAGCCGCTGCCTTTGGCTCAGGTCATGATCCCGGGGTCCTGAGATCGAGCCCCGCATCGGGCTTTCTGCTCAGCAGGGAGCCTGCTTCCTCCCCTCTCTCTGCCTGCCTCTCTGCCTACTTGTGATCTCTGTCTGTCAAATAAATAAATAAAATCTTTAAAAAAAAAAAAAAAGAATTCAACAAATCTATTTCTCACTTGATCATTTTTCACAGAAACATTTTGACTTTGAGGCTAACTACACATGTCATGGGCAAACGGGCACAGAGGCACACTGAGATACAGGTGCGATGCGGTCAGCCAGGCTGAGTCCCTGCCTAAAGCATTTACTCCTACACATGAGCTCAGCGAAATGCCAGATTATAACATGTCAATTGTGAATAACCGATACCACGATAACAATCGATACCACGATTGTTAAACCCACAAATACCAAAAGCCCATTCATCAATCCTTCATTGCCCACATTAACTTTTGGAGAGAGAACAAATCAAGAAAAGAAAATCAACTCAATGAAATATTATACGCAAAAGCAGAGGCAAGAAATTTTACTTAACTCTCTACTGACCTGTTTATACGTTCTCTCTGCCACACACATCATGAAAAAAAAAATCCAAGTAAGACACAATCTTTCAAAAAAATTAATCATAGACAAAATAATGATAGGCGTAACAGGTGGTGCCCCACAAAAAAGAGTCATGATCTCCTCAGCTGAAATGGATTTTAGCTGGTCAAGGCTCTTGTCACGGAAAAGTCGATGTAAGAAAGGAAAAAATGCTAATCCAATGGTGACGACATTTCCCAGCATCTGATAACCTACTCCTTGCTGATATGCATTCACCTGGGAATTAATTAAAAATGTCCAACATTATTACACAGTTAAATGGAGTTACCAAGAAGTATTTACCAAGTACTACTTAGATTATTAAAAACTACCTGTTGAGGCGCCTGGGTGGCTCAGTGGGTTAAGCCTCTGCCTTTGGCTCAGGTCCTGATCTCAGGGAGCCTGCCTCCCCCTCCCTCTCTGCCTGCCTCTCTGCCTACTTGTGATCTCTGTCTGTCAAATAAATAAATAAATAATCTTAAAAAAAAAATACCTGTTTTATAGCCAAAAGAAGTATAAATAAAGATGATTTATCACTCTTTGATTTCATTAAAAATCAGGCTTAAATGAGATAAAGAATATTTGCAGAAGTATACCTGAATAATGATTATGTTCACAGAGAACACTGTAACAGATCTAAAAATATACTCAAGTAAAGATTCTAACTACAACATGAAAAAAATATATATTTGTGCTTTAAAGGCAGAGTCAGTACTTTGGTCACTGAATAGAGCCTATGAAATAGCTGATCATTAAGCAGGTTTTTGGAAAGGTTTGAAAAACTCATGAAATCTTACCCTGCTCATGATGATGCCACTTATTTCCAACACAGACATATCCATCTTTTTGCACTCATTCCCTTCCCAGATTATTGCACTAACTCGATCAGAGGCAGGACTTGAGTTCTGAAGCCAGAATAAGTGGTTCTAAAAGAAAAAAAGAAAAAACTCTTTCCATCCACCCTTCTTTCTTTCCTCTGTTGGATCTTTCTCCCCACTGTTCAGTTCTCAGGCCACATTCACAGCGCTGGACCTCATCATTCCATTCTCTCCTTCCGAGAGCTCATCATGCCCATAGCCGCCTCCGTGATGCTCACCTCTGGTCCCTTTTTTCCTCAATAAGCCAATATCTGACCTGGAGTGAGACTAAATGTCTTCTGTGATGATGGGAAGTAGAATTTCATGGTCTGTCAAGGTGGCTTCCCCATCTAAAGGTCTAGAAGTGAGCCTAAGCTTGGTTTACTCATGGCATGCTACGGAGAAAAGTATTTCTAGAGCAGAGTGACTGTACTGGAGACCGCAGGAAGTTAGGTAGGGGAGCTGCTAATAAGTCTTACATGTTACATGAATGACTGAGGAGTTAAGCCTTTCTCTGGCCTAATCAGGAACATGGAAAAGCATAGAAAACTCAAGAGGAGAAAGCTCAAGATTAAAAAAAAAAAAAAATGCCATTTCCTTCTGCTATGTAAGTTCTTATTCAAGTACCAACTCAAGTCCCATTTCACCATGGTCAGCTCATTGGCACAAGTCTCACTATTCTGCCCTTCCCTGAAATTAAAGACCCTTAGAGTCTATATCAGACAAATTAGCATGTAATTATATGCTACTTTTCTAATGTCCTCTACTTATTTCCCCTATAATCATCTTGTCCTCAAGCTAAAATATAAATTTCTAAAAAAAAAAAAGAAAGATCACATGGTGTATTTCTTCTCTTTTTGCTACAATGCTCAGTACAATGCTGATGAGCATCTACTGATTTATTCATTGGTGATGCCAAAAAAAATGTATGAAGTGCCAACTACGTAACACACGCCCCAGATACAAAGGAGAACAAGACAGACACTGTCCTTGACACCAAGGAGATTACAGACTGATGGGAGACATAATTAAATAAAGTTACTGCACAGCATGACAAGGGAAAGAAAGAGGGCTTCAGGAGCAAATGAGAAAGGCTTCCTAAGGAAGGATCATTTAAGCCAAGACCTGAAAAAGAAAAAGGAGTGAGCTGAAGGAACAGTATCAGAGAAAGTGCGTTCTAGGCAAATAAGCCAGAGGCACATGGGGAATGGTACAGCCCTGAAAGAAGTTCAACTGTGGTAAAGTAGAGCACGTGAGAGCTGGGGGAGGAACGATCAAAGAGGAGACTGTATTGGAGTGAATAAAGAAATGGAAGCAAATAACCCCAATGGGGGAAAGAGCAGTTAAAGGATTTCAAGGGGAATGACATGATCGCGGCTGCAGTATGGAAGAGCAGACGAAGGGAGCAAGCCCACAGAAGCTGTTAATGATCCAGATAGCCCCTAGCAGGGGACACACAAGTAGACAGAGAGATATTATTCAGTGGAGTTAAGACGATATGAGGACCGACTAGAAACATGCTGGAGAAGGAGGGGTTTCCCAGGTTTCTGCCTTTGGTGGTTAGTAATAGATTCAAAAATATGGAGAATAAAAGAGCAGGGTAGATAGGGGAATTGGGAATGATGAATTCCTTTTGATATGGTGAGTTTCATGTTACCTTACATATGCCTTAAAATTATACTGAAAATCCCAAAAGTGCAAAGGACGTCAAGATCATCAGGATGCTATGCAATGGTTACTGTATTACTATATTACTAATTATGTTACTCCTAGGGCCAGTATAATGTAGATGAATCATCAGACCAAAAGTAAATAATCTTTAGATTCAAGCTTTGATGGCAAAATTGAAAGAAAAAAAGGCTTAAAGCTTTAATGAAAAAGTGTACATGGATTCTGGTTAGTCTTTAAGAATTGTATATATCTAATGAAGCAAGATTTTTTTCATAAAAAATGTGTAACTTGGGGCGCCTGGGTGGCTCAGTGGGTTAAGCCGCTGCCTTCGGCTCAGGTCATGATCTCAGGGTCCTGGGATCGAGTCCCACATCGGGCTCTCTGCTCGGCAGGGGGCCTGCTTCCCTTCCTCTCTCTCTGCCTGCCTCTCTGCCTACTTGTGATCTCTCTCTGTCAAATAAATAAATAAAATCTTTAAAAAAAAAAAAAATGTGTAACTTAAGTCAATGGTAACCTAGAGTCTAGAAAATTCACTAATTCAACAAATGAATATCCACCACCCAGTATTTATAAATCACTGTGGAAATATATAGCCTAAATGACAACAACCAAAGCAGAAGAAATGATGACATTGCCCCAAACATTTGGAATGCTGATTTGAGACCCACTTCTAACCATTCAATCTATCTAACAGTGGAAAAAGCTCTCTCATGAAGTAACAATCACTCCGGCTCTAGAAGTATTTAAGCAGAGGCCACTGATCATCTGATGGGGATACTAATAACAATGCTAACCTTTTTTCAGGTGCTCACTCTTTGCCAGACATTGTGCTAAGCACCTTCCTATTACCTCGTTAGATCTATCACAATAGTCCCAAGAAGTGGTAACTATTATTACCACTTGAGGAATTCCTACATTCATTGGAAGGTTCAAATACCTTCTAAGGAATCTCTAATTTCAGGCTATCTGATTTTGTGATAGCATCACTTGGTTTATACATTATTAGAAAAGCAAACAATGCCATTTCTTAGTAATTCATATATAACACTGTGAGTCTGCGAAAGTATGAGGTTGATGGACCAAACAACCCCACTCACATAAAATGAACATTAAGGATCATTCTAAGGAAAATAATGAGAAAAAGTATTATGAAGAAAAACTTAGGTTAGGGCAACTTCAGAGAACTCCCCCAACCCCGAGTTCTAATACCAACATCTTCACTTACAGACTATACTCAATTTCCTCATCTCTAAATTAGAGATAATAATAGTATCCACCATATATGACTATAGTAAAGTCGATGGGCTAATATGGTACCTGGCCTATAAATACAGTGAGCATTAGCTATTATTACCATCACCTTTACAGACCTGCTGAAAAACATCTTCTTTGGGGTCACGTTTGGTCCCTGAGTGAAGGGTATTCACATGGGCCCCCTCACTATCACTGGTGACAGACGATCGACACTCTGGGCCATGCAGCAGGTCATCCCATAGCATATCCTCAGTCTCCGAGTCATGGCGGGTGCTCTCTGAGTCTCTTCTCGACATGTGGAGGCTTCGGGAGCCACCACTCATGCCCGACCTCGAGCCCTTTCAAGGAAAACAGAAAACCAAAACTATATATATTTTTTTCATTCATTTTTAAAAGCAACCATCTATCTGAAATAAAAGTCAAACAAGTTATCTGTGGTGATGACTGGCAAGCTTTCTTAAGTTGACCCCTACAAGGCTTCACATAACAATAATACATTTTAATAAGTCAACGTCGAACTCCAATGACTCTCTAACAAGCAGGGTTTAAAAGGACACCCTCTGAGAAGTTTTCGCCCAGTCATGAGATGGTTCCACTCACGTTCCCTGGGATGACAGTGACCTCTACATGCATATCCCGAGGATCTACCCTGGGTATGGGTGTGGCCAAGCCTACTGACATACCCCAAGTGTCCCCTAAATAATGTGAGTGTGACTGCAGATCTAGTCACATCCCGGGGACCCGGCCAAACATGGAAAGGACAGTCAGACTGAAAAAAGGGTGCACAGTGCGGCTCTCCTACAGGACAAACATAAATATGCAAGTTTTTCCACATCCCAGACAGCCTTGTCAATCAATGCGAAACTCACACTCCCACCATCTACCCCATTCACCTCTGAATGGTAACCTTCCAAATGGACAATAGTGAGATTTGCTGCTCCCACCTCTCAGTGGTGGAAGACAGGAATGAGGCTTGAGAATAAGGCCCACATTCCAAGTCAATATAAGGGAGCCTTCTCGTCCTCTGGGGACTAGCAAGCCCTTACTGAGCCTCATCTCATCTAGGATGCTTTTGAGATGAGAGTCAAAGTGAAACAGCTCTTTGCTTTTTGGGGGTGAAAGGCCACAGGAAAGCTGCCAGACAGGTAGACAAACAGGCGGTGGCAGGGGAGGCCAGGCTGACAGAAACACTATTTTAGGACAACCAATAAAAAAAGCAATGGATAAAGATATGACACTGGGGACCAGGCCTGGAACAGTCACCTGTCAGAAGGCTACCTTACCTGACTGAAGGCTGCCGATTCAAATTCTGATTCTGCCAGACTATCCGAATCCCGAGCCGTGTGACACCACTTGGGAGTGCTTTTCTTTACCTGACAAAAATGAAGCCAACCAACAAAAGGAAAACATGTCCAACATCTTGTGACTATTCAGTGATCTGGGGATCGATGCCGATACTTTTACGAACTCAAAATTACCTGAGTGTTGAGGTGCCTGGTAAGTATGGATTTTCTATTCTTCACTTCACAACCGTTGTCACTTGAGGCCCCTTCCACACTCCTACGTAGCATCATCATCTGTGTCCGGGCTTCACCGTCCTCCTCACTGGACAGATCATCCGAAATCCCATTCCCCAGTCGCCTGAAAGCCTCCTACAAAGAGAACAGCAATTTCTTCCCAGGGCACAGCCCAAAATACTCCAGTAAACCGCACATGCAAAAACAAAAAAAGCACGTAAAAACTAAGAAATGATGCAAGTAAGCCAAAAGTGAACAAGCCTATATATTACTCCGGTCTCAGTAAAGAAAAACAGTGAACTCTCTTGGAACTAAACGGGCTCATGGACATACTACATAGAGGTTAGAAGCACAGGCTTGTGTCTGGGGCACGGCCCTTCTCCTCACTAACGTGTAACTGCAGGCAAGTCACTAACCTGAGGCTCCATTTCCTCGTCTGAACAGTGACGGTAATAAAAGCCCTATCTCACAGAGCTATGAGAACAATGAGCTGACTTACTATGTATAAAGCACTCAGGATAGTGCCTAGTTGCAGTAATGGCTCAAGAATATTAGCTATTTTTGTAATTACTACATGCCACCATCTAACAAATGAGAACATATTTAAGATGACGCAACTGAAGGGTAGTTTCAGAGCAAGACCATCTCGGCTACACCTAGAAGATAGTCTCCCAAACCCCTCTCATATCATCACTACATCTCTGCAATACAGCCAGGGGTCTCTCCCTGGATCTGTTGATGATACCTCCCGGCCCACTGCTGAGGCTGGGTCAGCAGCCAAAGAAATAACATGCTCTCGTTCCAGAAATTAAAAGAATAAACTACAGTCCTCGTGTGTTATTCTCCTTTTTGTGTTCTGTGGTTTCACATTTCACTTATTTGTTAAGACAAATTACACAACCCTATTAGAATCTACTTGACATCTCTAGCAGAATCTAAGAATGGCCAAATATTACACAGGAAAGGAAAGATTTTGTTATATATAAATATATATTTATATATAATCATCTAACTCTTACCCTGTGGCACTTTTCTCCATCTGAAAATTTTGCTTTCTCCCTTGTTTGCCACATTTTAATCTCTGGTCGACACTGTCTCTTCTTAATGATAGGATGCAGACAACTTGAGTCATTGTCCGTTTCAGTCCCTTTGTTACTGATTAGTTTTACTCTTTTACTCCTAATTTTAAAAAAGAAAAAACAGATTACTAGCTTGTTTTCTAAAAGTAGTATCTTTCACGAAATCATTTGCATTTGAAGAATTCAAGTTGATCCTTGAACAACATGGCTTTGAACTGCAGGTTCCTTATTCGTGGATCTTTTAAAAAAATACCATAGAGCGTTACAGATGTATTTCCTCTTCCTGATGATGTTCTCAATCACATTCCTTTCCCTCTAGCTCACTTTATTGTAAGAATACAGTATATCATACACATAACACACAAAATGTGTGTTTATCAACTATTCACATACTATTACTAAGGCTTCCAGTCAACAGGCACCTCTAGCCCCTGCACTCAAGGGTCAACTGTGTATTATTCTGGAAATCAAGAAAATTCAGAAACCCCATTTTTCAGGCTTCTGGCTTGCCTAGGTATCTCTAGTCTCCAAAGAGGCACCATAGTTAATTTCGAGAGTAAGCCTCTTCTTTTCTGTTTTGCAAGGAAGTGGGTTCAGTCTTCCCTTCACCCTCACATCACCTGTTTATGTCACTCGAAGAAATGTCTTCCCTGTCCTGTCTCTCAAAGACCAGCAATTCTTGACTTCAAGACTCCTGCTGACTACTTCCCCTCTGAAAAATCATTCCGTCTGCTGAACAGCATGGCCTTTAGTCAGCAGGTAATATTCAGATATTTTTACATTGCTATGATTGCATCATCCTCTTATCTTCCTGATTAGAGAGTAAAATCACCAAAAAACAGGGATGCCCAGTAGGGCACACAACGTTCAGCACAAAGAACCCCAACTAAAGAGTATAACCTATCTTAAGAAAAGTATGTGAATATATACAGGCATCCCCCACCTTTCTAAAGTTCACAAAAGTAAATCAAAAATTTGCTTTTCTGAGAGACCCACATTAGGACCAGTGTTGGCTAACCAGAAGAACTCTGAAGAGGATTTTTGCTTTCACAAGAGAAGGTGTAAAGTGCAACTAGCAATCAGCACTTGTTTTACAGCAAGTCGTGACAGAAGCCGCATGCCCGGCAGCAGCGAGGGAGGCCCCTTGGAGCTCCTGCCCTGGGAGCTACACTCAGCCTCTCAGCATCCAGCCAACATGGCTTTGAACTACATCTGGGAGCATCTGTGCTTTGTCTCCACTTCTTTCATGCATCCCTTAGCAAGATGCAACCTAAGGTATCAGAAAAGCCTAAGAGGGGCTATTGTTTGGGTCTGAGAAGGCTCAAAAACGTCTTCCGTATAAATTCACCGTAATTGCTTCATTGCTTTATTCCATTTCGGCCTGTGAAAGGCTTCACAGGAACTCTCTACTTTTGGGAAGGAGGGGGAAACGTGTACCTCATCTTCGAAAAAGGAGCAGGAAGAGCACTTTATTTTTGAATCATAGTCATTAACAGATGACAAAATAAGTATTTCTTCAAGTCATACTAGTGTTGTCATGACACTGTAAAATTGTGAAGGAGATAGAATTTGTCTTGGATCCATTTCCCTTTCTGACCTACAGCCCATCAACACCAGCTTCCTGCATGCCATTTCAAAGAGGTATCAACTTTCACACTGAAAAATACCTGATCCTTTTAAAATTCTTTTCTCCCTCAAGATGTCAGCCAATATGGTTTAAAATATTTACCCCTTCTAAGTATTCATATTTCTGTCAACTTGTGATCTAAAATGTCATTAAAGCTTAAATAGAATGAAATTTTTATGGTAGAATCCTGGACTTATGGGGAACCTGACAGACAGTGGAGATATATGGAGGAAGCAAATCCTGCTAGAACCGTTAATGCTCACAGCACAATTATAATATGCTTACACTGTGTTCTCCTACTTAGATTACATACTAGGTTAACACTGATGTGAACATAAAATCAAATAAACATTCCAGTGTGATACTTTCTCACCTGTTCCCAAAGAGAGTCTCCCAAAAACCGCCAATAAAGGGAATAGACTCCAAAGTTTCTACTCCTCTGACTTTATCAGAGGAGTTATTTCCATTTTCTCGGCTCCCATCACTGTTGACAGTTTTCCGTAATTTTCTACAAACAAACACACACACACAAATTCAACAACTTCAGATTATTCAAGAACTTTTATATTTCTGCCCTAAATATCCCTACAGAAATTGATACCAATGGGTTACAATGTGAAATGAATTACAGTGAATTTCATATAATGAGGATAAATCATGCAAGAATGTTTCTGACTGAGGAGCAAAACTGGATTTCAAACCAAAGTCTTAGGCTATCATTCTGTTCAATATTTATTTATTTTTTAAGGATTTTATTTATTTATTTATTTATTTATAATTTTTTTAAAGATTTTATTTATTTATTTGATAGAGAGAGATCACAGTAGACAGAGAGGCAGGCAGAGAGAGAGAGAGGGAAGCAGGCTCCCTGCTGAGCAGAGAGCCCGATGCGGGACTCGATCCCAGGACCCCGAGATCGTAACCTGAGCCGAAGGCAGCGGCCCAACCCACTGAGCCACCCAGGCGCCCAAGGATTTTATTTATTTATTTGACAGAGAGAGAGAGAGAAAGATCATAAGTAGGTAGAGAGGCAGGCAGAGAAAGAAGGGGAAGCAGGCTCCCTGCTGAGCAGAGCGTGATGTGAGACCCAATCCCAAGACCCTGAGACCATTACCTGAGCTGAAGGCAGAGGCTTAACCCACTGAGCCACCCAGGTGTCCCTCATTTTGTTCAATATTTAAGGAAATGGAACTGATATTTCAAAATACTATTAAAAGAAAATTTTTGCACCTATGACCAACAGTCTTTTCAGGAACACTCAACACTACTAGTAGAAGGAACAATTCCTTTAAATATGGATGTTAAAAATCAATGCATTGGACACACTTCATCAGAGAACACAAAATAATAGCAACTGATCACTTTGTATGGCTACCTGAAGCAGTTAAAAGATATATCCTATAAATCACCAATGGGATATATAGCATGTGATTTCCTTAGAAATCATTCAATTGGTTTTTTCAATTCAATTCAATTTTTCAATTCAATTAATTGAACAGAATTATCAAGGAATCCTTTTTTTGAAAAAAAGTTTTGAAAATAACATTCAAAAATAAGAATAAATATGCTGAAATTCATCACACCAAATTAAAAAAAATCTTTAGTAACTGTTTAGGGAAACAAAATCTACAGATATTCTGAGGAATGATAATATAAAAAAAGACAAAAAACAAAAAACAAAAAACTTTAACAGTTCCAAAACCACACATAGCACATAATCAATAAAAACATGCCATGACCTCAATGTGTAGAAATGTCAAATTCCTATTAAAAGCTCAGAACACAGGACGCCTGGGTGGCTCAGTTGGTTAAGCAGCTGCCTTCGGCTCAGGTCATGATCCCGGCGTCCTGGGATCGAGTCCCACATCGGGTTCCTTGCTCAGCGGGGAGCCTGCTTCTCTCTCTGCCTCTGCCTGCCATTCTGTCTGCCTGTGCTTGCTCTCCCTCTCTCTCTTTCTGATAAATAAATAAAATCTTTAAAAAAAAAAAAATCTCAGAACACTTAGAAATCCATTTTTATTATATACCATTGAAAAAAAGGTAAAAATTTTAGTAGCACTAACCTAATATACTAACACCCATTTTTATACAGTGAATTTTCACCAAATTTTGATTAAGACTATATTTTGATGAACGTGTTTTCAACATCACTATTTAAGGTAAATTTTAATAAAGTACAATATAGTATCAGATTTTTCCTTGAATGACAAAATCTCACCTGGAATTACAAGGTCATGACAATGTTTCCTATCATCAGGAAGAAAAGTGAAAGCCAAAAGAATAATTTCAAAAGGCATGCAAAACAGAAGATTTGTAATTAATTTCTTTGAGGATTTTGTAAGCATGTACAATGCCTCTCCTAGAAAATACACAACTACCAAGTGTAATTTCTCATCTTACCTTCTTCTCCGATTTCCATTGTTTCCCGATGGCCTTGTTATCTGAGTAGACACGATCTGACAGTGGACAGTTCCCATGAGTAACATAAGGCACAAGGGTCCAAGCACTTCACTTACATTCACAATAGGCATCATAAAATACAACACGAGTGCTAGAACTGAAAAGAAGAGGTTTCAAAATGTAAAATATAAAGAAAGGCTCATTTTTATATCTAATCTTAGCAATTGCATAAACTTTGTTACAAAACCCTATCAATCTGAAAAGTACAAGGAAAAAGCACATAATATTCGACAGTGCAATCCACCTGCACATCAGTTGAATGAAAACTTGAGGCCTTAGGTCAGAGCAAGAGAAGAATAATGGGTTTGAAGGATCTGCCTTCCTGTCAGTATAAGAATCTAGATACTTCAAAAGGCTCTCCACCACCAAACAGCTAAATGCTGGATGATACATACTACGAAGTGTTGTTCTGCTCAGAGGCACAGTATTTTTCCAAGGCCCACACCTGTACCAGCAGCAGTTAGCAAAGCTGGGATTTGAACCAAGGCAACTGGGCTCTAGTGTCCTTACTCTAAATGACTATGCTATATACTGCCTCTTCGTACATGCATATGAACTGCCCAAAGAATCAGTGGTGAAAGGAACAGAAAACATCAAAAATTACATCCCAAAAAATCCAGATATAATTTCACAAATTAGTTCTTTGAGACTTTAACATAAGGATAATTCTTGTGATATATCAACTATTCTTATGTGGAGAAAAAGCTAGCAAATTTGTTTCATACCCTAACACCCTATCACCCAAATATAACAATGATAGCACCAAAACAATAAACTACAAACCTTGCTGGCTTGTGAATGTGGACAGAAATTCACTACTAAAAGGCAGGCACTGTGAATGAAGGGATTTTCATCTATTTGGCTTGCTGCTATAGCTAGATCAGTAAGTAGCACATAATGGATACTAAATATTTGTTGAATGAGTAATTAAAATACCATAAATCTGAATAATTCACCAAAACCATGCAGGGTTTATGCTGGAAGGAAAAATATCTCAGAGCCTTGGTAGAACAATACATGTATAGACATGGTAGGCATTTACATATTTGTAGACTGAAATGATTTAATCTGATAATTTAATAACATGTAATTTGGGTCACATATATACAAATTATCTCAATTGACAATTGGGTAAAAGGCCTTGTCCCTGATTCCTGGGAGGTAACCTCTAAATCCTTGGAATTTCTCAAGTGATGGAAGTTATTCACAGAGGGCCTCTTGGACCAAACCTGATAGTTCATGCCAACGAGATGACTTCAGATGGGGTTAACCATAGCAGAGAAACCAACCATGTGATTAGAGGGTTGAGGCTTTGAGCCACAGTGTATCAGCCTGACCCCTGGGGGAGAAGTAGGATGGAGGGTTGAAGACTGAGTTGCCTACTTGGCCAATGACTCAACTGGTTATGTCTATATAATAAATCCTCAGTAAAAATTCTGGATACCAAAGCTTGAGTGAGCATCCCCAATGGGCAATGTCTATTAGTATTGCTACCCATCATGGCAAAAAGTGTACCAAATCCCTGAGAATGATGAACACTTCCTGTTTGGAATCCTCCCAAACTATGCATCTCTTCTAATTCATCCAATATAACTTTTAGAATAATAAAACTAATAGAACTGTAATTATAAGTATAACACTTTCCCGAATTCTGGGAGTCATTCTAGTGAATTATCAAAGGAATCAGTAGGGGACCTTCAAAACTGTAGCCATGGGTCAGAAGTAAGGGTAGCACTGGGGACTCCCAAAGTGAGGCTGGTGTCTGAAGTGGGGGGAATCTTACGAAGGACCATACCTTTAACCTGTGAGTTTGGCCAACTCCTATAGTGAAAAAGCATTCAATAAAAATCAACATTTGTTCCTGATTTATAATTAATCTTAAATGTCAATCTCTTCTAAAATACTAGGAATATAAAAATGTCCCTAATATACCAAAGAGGAAATGAACACGCATCATACTGAGAAAGACACTCAGAACCAGGAACAAAAGGATGAGCATTCCTACTGTTACTACTTAATGCTTCTCTGAAAATGCTGACTAATTCAATCATAGCAAATGAAATGTATGAAAAAGGAGGAGACCAGATTTTCATTATTTATCAGAACATGGCTGTATGGTTAGAAAATGTGAAAAAAGGACTGAAAAACTATTAAAATTAATGAGGTTTTAATAGAATGCCTTAAGCAGAAGTATTCTTAATAAACATAAACTAACAGCTTTCAAATGTAATAGCACTAACCAGTTGAAATTTACAAACAAAAAACGTGTCGTATCTGCGGAAGCAACAACAAAAATAAAAACAAATATTCCACTTTTATGGGGAAGCACTGAAGCGTCCACTGATGGATGAGTATATGAACAAAATATGGGACATACGTATAATGGATTCTTATTCATCATTTAAAAAGAAGGAAGCGTACATGCTGTGTATGGCTGAGCCTTAAAAACAGGCTAAGTGCCACAGACCAAGCTCAAAAGGACAAATACCCCTGCCTCCACTTGCATGAGGTATCTAAGTAGTCAATTCACAGAAAAAGAAAATAGAATGGTTGCCAGGGGCCTGAGCTTCAGGAGGAACTGGAGAATCAGGCAATTACTGTTTTTTTTTGTTTTGTTTTGTTTTGTTTTTTAAAGATTTTATTTATTTATTTGAGAGAGAGAGACAGTGAGAGAGAGCATGAGCGAGGAGAAGGTCAGAGGGAGAAGCAGACTCCCCATGGAGCTGGGAGCCTGATGTGGGATTCGATCCTGGGACTCCAGGATCATGACCTGAGCCGAAGGCAGTCGTCCAACCAACTGAGCCACCCAGGCATCCCTGTTTTTTTTTTTTTTTAAGATTTTATTTATTTATTTGAGAGAGAGAGACGACAAGTAGGCAGAGAGGCAGGCGGAGAGAGAGGGGTAAGGGAAGCAGGCTTCCTGCTGAGCAGAGAGCCTGATGCAGGGCTCGATCCCAGGACCCTGGGATCATGACCTGAGCTGAAGGCAGAGGCTTAACCCACTGAGCCACCCAGGCGCCCCAGGCAATTACTGTTTTAAAGGTAGAGTTTCAGTTTGGAAAGATGAAGTTCAGAAATGGATGGTAGTGATGGTTGCACAGCAACGTAAGTGGCCTTGATGCCACCAACTGTAAACTTAAAAATGGTGAAGAAGGTAAATTATATATTGTGTATATCTTACCACAATAAAAAAAATTTGAGGGGTGCCTGGGTAGCTCAGTGGGTTAAGTCTCTGCCTTTGGCTCAGGTCATGATCCCAGGGTCCCGGGATCAAGCCCCGAATTGGGCTCTCTGCTCAGCGGGGAGCCTGCTTCCCCCTTTCTCTCTCTCTCTGCCTGCCTCTCTGTCTACTTGTGATCTCTGTCTGTCAAATAAATAAATAAAATCTTTAAAAAAAAAAAAATTTGAGTTTAACTTTGAGAAGATCTAAGCAGGCCTCACAAGAAATAAAAATCCCACAAAGCTTTACTGGGAAATAGAACAGAAGACTTGATTAAAAGGTGAGGTAGATCTATTTTCTTCCCATTCCCCCCAAATATATCTATATCTTCATGGGAAGTGGGAGATTACAGTTTAATTCCAAATTATTTGTTTGTTGATTAGGATAAAATAATTCTAAATTATTTTGAAAAAAAAAAAAAAAGTAGGTAAAAACACCTCAGAAAATACTAGAAAAGAATACTAGAGGAATATTTCTGCTCAATGCTAATACATATTAAACAACTATACTAATTTAAAAATGTGGTGCAGATATGAGAACAAGACAAATGAATTGTGCAGAATATGTGTTTAGAAAGAGACCATGGTGTATATGAAAATTTAATGTATATGGGCTCCTGGGTGGGTTGGTAGGTTAAGTATCTGCTTTCAGCTCAGGTCATGATCCTGGGATCAAGTGCTGCATTGGGCTCCTTGCTCAGTAGGGAGCCTGTTTCTCCTTCTGTCTGCTACTCCCCCTGCTTATGCTCTCTCTCACACTCTCTGACAAAAAAATAAAATCCTAAAACAAAAAAAGAAAATTTAACATCTATAATTTAATGTATCTCAGTAAGAAAGAAAGAAATTCTTCAATAATGAACATGTGAAAAGATATTTAACCTCACCTTTACAAGCTACCCAAAAAATGCAGACCAAATGAGCAAAACACAATTCTTTTGTATATCCAATTAGGTAACAATCTTTAAAATTATAATAATGCTGGTAGACTCTAGTAAAACAGGCACTCTCATCCACTACTTTCCAAAAGAAGTGTACCACTAGCAATTTGATTTTATGTACTAAAAGTCTTAAGATGTTTATATTCTTTGATCTCTTAATTCTATTTCAGAGAAGAAATTCTAAGGAAATATAAAATATGGAAAATTTTGTTCACAATGGCATAATTAATAGGAAAAAAAAAACCCAGGAACAATCTAAATGCTTACAATATGGGAACAGTTATATAAGTTGTGGTACTTTTATATAATGGAATATTAAGTAGCTATAAAAAGTATTTATGGCAAATCCATATGAGAGACTCACAGACATGAAAATGATCATTTTAAATGATGGTGTGTATCCATGATGGTATATCCATATGACGGAATATTGTCCAGTCATTAAAATTACAGCCATTTCATTACAACGAAATAGAACTAAAAAATATGGTTCCTTATTCACACTATTCCCATGCCCTCAATAGCCACATAGGACTGGATAAGGCAGACACAGAATATTTCTATCACCACAGAAACTGTATTGGACAGCACTGTACACGACTTTAGAAAATTAAACTTACAGATTTGTAAATTCAGACACTTATCTTTCCCTCTATAACTTAACTCAAAAAAACCTACAGAGATAAAAGAAAACAAAAATCACCCCAAATCCTTCCACCCTAACTCAACCTGCTCCTACTCTGTTCTAATTTATGTCTTGTTGTTCGGGTATAACCAGAGTGTGCACATGGTCCCATTTCACAAAGTACTCCCAGTAGGCAGTCGCCATACAGTGGGAAAGAGAAGGTGCTGGGCTCCTGCACGTAGTGAGAAGAGAAAAGCCAACATCAGGTAGTTGTGTAATACAGAAATTAAAATAGACTCCCAGGGAATGGTAGGACTATTTAGAAAGCATACACAATGAATTCTGGAACACTGAAAAGAAAAAAAAAAGTATAGATCGGGATGGCTGCCCAGTAAAAGTTCCATCTGAGTTTAGATCTTAAAGATGAGAAAAAAGATAGCCATGTGAAAATCCGTAAGATTGTTTCAAACAGAAGGAAGAGCTCTGTGTGCAGCGTGGAAAAAGGGCCATGATGCCTCCAGCGGGCAAGGAGGAGCATGGTAGGACATGACCTCTGAGAGGCCAACAGGGAACAGATCATGGAAGGCCCTGCAGGGTGTCGTGAGGACTGATTTCACTCCAACACCAGTGAGAAGTCTCTCAGGGTTTTAAGCAGGAAAATGACATGATACGGATTCTACTGTAAAAGATTTATCTAATTGCTGTGAAAAGAATGGTTGGTAGAAAGCAGGCTCAGAGTAGACGTTATTCTAGTGCTCTAGGCAAGGCGATGCTGGTGTGATGGACTATGACAGGGAAAAAAAAAAATCCCAGAGTTCCATGTTGGACATGATAGGTTCAAGATACCTATTAAATCTCTCTACATAAATGCCTAAAAGCAGGCAGTTAGATTTACAAGTTTGAAGTTCAGCAGCGATCTGGCCTGAAGATATAAATTTGAGAATCACCAGTTTATCAGCTATGTTTAAACAAAGGGGTTTGATGGGAGTACCGAGAGAAGAGAATCCAGGATCCAACCTTGAGGTAATCCAATATTCAGAGGTCACACAGAACAAAGATTGAAAAGGCCTGGCCAGTAAGACAGGTGGAAAGAAATTCAAGAAAGATGAGTTGGACAATTGGTTTGCCTTCTATGTGCAAATAAATCTAAGCTCTCCATATGGTGTATATCCCTTCATTCAGGGTAAATGTAAGAACAGTAAAGTCTGCATTATCTAACAGCAAAAGCAGCAAAAAGAAATTGTCATAATTTATTCCAGCCCTCTAATTACCTTGCATGAGGTAAAGCAGTAGCAGCCAAACAAAGATTCTTAAAGAGGTCACCTGAATCCACCAGTTGCTGAACAAGGGGAAAAACACAACTCTTACAAGCCCCTTCCGAGTCAGAGATGTCCATGGAATTTCAGGTTTGGCTTTGGCAAATGTTGAGCCTTTAAATATACAATAAAACAAAACATCAAATATTTACATACACTATACTAATGCCTACTTGTTAACACTGTATTAAAAACAGCTGAGAGCAAAAATCACCACATAACCTGTCTGGTTAAAAAGAATCCTCTTAGGGCGCCTGGGTGGCTCAATGGGTTAAGCCTCTGCCTTCCGCTCAGGTCCTGATCCCAGAGTCCTGGGATCAAGTCCTGCATTGGGCTTTCAGCTCAACAGAGAGCCTGCTTCCCCTCTCTCTACCTAATTGTGATCTCTCTCTCTGTGTCAAATAAATAAAATCCTTTAAAAAAAAAGTATCCTCTTAGATGTTCATTAAATATAATAACTTCTTGCCTCAATCACTAGGACAGGAGCTCAAAATAAATCAGGCTGACTTGAATGTTATGCAATGTATTTTTTACACAACAGCAGCTTCCAAGTTCATCCATCTTTCACCTAATGTGATTACATAGCCACAAAGAACCAAAGCAAAGGAAAAAAAAAAAATCTCAAGGCCTGAATGATGAGGGAAGAATATTCCCTTTGGAAATTAAAATAGGCCATCATAGAGGGAAGGTATCTAAAAAAGAATCTCTAGCACTACGACGAAATAATATAATACATAAACCAACTTTAGAACTCACCTCTGATTAAGTCAACGTCAATCAAGTCTGGTTTTATGTGGCCCATCTTTTTTGGTTTGTTTTTGAAGCCCTAGGATAAAACAAAACAAAACCAGAAATAAGGGTAAAAAACCCTTTTAAGTACAAAAGGTAAACTTCTATTTCTTTCTTTCTATATCTGACTCCCTTTTACTGGAGACACTTTAACCCTATTGTTCCTTGAAATAACTTATCATTAATGTTTTAGTATGTAGTTTACCAAGTAATGCAAGAATATATTTTATCACTTTTTAAAATGATCCAACAAGTCAAAGGACAAGGAAGTACAAAATAATAGTCCCTCAGCCCCTCTCCTTCTCCTCCCGGTTTCAGTCATTAAAAACAAATAACTTTCTTTTTTTTTTTTTTTAAACTGTTTCTCTTGGTATTTACTTCCATACTATTCTTTTTTAAGTAGGCTCCACATGTAGTGCAGAGCACAACATAGGGCTTAAACTCACAACCCCGACACCAAGACGTGAGCTGAGATCAAGAGTCAGGTGCTTAACTGACTGAGCCACCCAGG
The DNA here is from genome assembly GCF_022355385.1 of Mustela nigripes. Lineage (NCBI taxonomy): Eukaryota > Metazoa > Chordata > Mammalia > Carnivora > Mustelidae > Mustela > Mustela nigripes. Next base: position 97,464,212 of record NC_081570.1, read on the forward strand.
TGCCCCTACATCTATACTTCCAAATAATATGTTTATGCTGCCATTTTTCAATTTATTGATTTTAGAAATAATCCACTGACTTCTAATACATCATGTGAGAATTTAGCTCTTACACAACTAATTTCCACATCCTAACTTCCGCCCCAAAAACCTATATCCTGACATGACTGATGATGATTGATAAGTCAGTCATCAGTAGTTACGATATGATCACTATGAAATATTGTTCCCTAGAAGCCATGCTTCATAATCTCCTAGTTTACGGAGTCAGCTAAAACATTTATCATTTTTCAAATACTCAAATGCCAGAAAATTACTCAAGTCTTTTTTTCTTTAAAAAAAAAAAATTCCTGGAAATGCCCTTCCCAAGAAACTTCTATCCTGCTGGTTGCTCTCGGGGCCTGCTGCACAGCTAGCTCTATGCAGGACTTCACACTATCACCCTGACAACTCCCTTCATCTCTGTGGTGAATCTCTAGCTCTTACATCCCATGTCTTTCTGGAGTGCATCCTTCAGAAGCTTCCTGAGAAAGCGGTGCAGAAGGTAACTTTTTGAAGCCTCACATGTCTGAAAATGAATTCATTTTACCCTTATGCCTAATAAAAAGTTACACTAGAGTGTAGGATTCTAAGTCATTAATAATTTTCCTTCAGGAATTAAGACCCTGTTCTACTCTTTCTAGCTTCCAATGTTGATGTTGCAAATTCTAGTGCCTTTCTGATTCCTGACCCTTTGAGTGTGAATTGTTTCTTCCCTCTGAATCTTCACTTTATTCCTGGTGTTCATAAATTTCATAATGATATGCCTTGATATGAGTCTTTTATATCTATTGTGCTGAGAATTCTTTCTATGTGGCTTTAGGGAAGTTTTCTTATAATTTATTTTTATATTTGTTCCCTTATCAGACATAACTTTCCTATTTTCTACTTCTTTTGTCTTTTTGTTCTGCTTTCTGGAAATTTCCTCAAATTCTCCCATTGAATTTTTGATTTTGACTCTGAGTTCATTTCTGTTCTCTTTTTCTTTTGGAGGATTTATTCAAATACCTAGTAATCAATGGCTTTCTTTATATATTAGAATGAAGCACTGAAATGTGATTGACTCAATATTCTACTTCAAGGTATATACCCAAGACAAATGAGTATTTCACTAAGTAATATGTAAAAATGTTCATAGAAGAATAATTTCTAAGAGCCCCAGATTGGAAACTACCCAGAGACAACAATGGGATATTGCCCATCAATAGGAGAATGCATAAATAATTTTGGTGTTGTACTAAATAAACTACAATTACACAACATGAATGAGTCTCACAAACATAAAATTGAACAAAAAAATTTAGATTCAAATGTCTATGTATTGTATAATTTCATTTATATAAACATGTTTATATATATATATATGTTTCATAATAAAAGGTTACACTAGAGTCTAAGTTGTTAATTTTCCTTCAGGAATTAAGACACTGTTCTACTGTTTTCTAGCTTCCAATGTTGCTGTTACAAACTCTAGTGCCTTTCTGATTGATTCCTGATAATATTCCTAAATAAAGCTCAAAAAGGCAAAATTAATCTATAGCACTAGTAGTTGGGATACTGGTCTACCTCTGTTGGTAGCAGTGACTGGAAAAGTATGGAAGGGAAGCTTCTATGGTACTGTTAATTATCTATCTCTTGATCTTAATGCTGATTACATGATTACATTAAGTTTAAGAACATTCCTCAACCTTTACACTTAAAATTTTGTTATATATACATGTGTGTAAGTATATCCATATTTACTGAACATGTTTTATTTCAATAGAAAGCCTGTAAAACTTACTGGAAGCTTTATGTGTATGAGTATAGCTTACAGACTTGGGATTTCACTGCAGGGTAATCAACCAGCTTGAGGGAATCACCAAATGTCAATATCTGGAGGCTTTTTTTTGTGGGGTCATTCAAGGCTCTTTGAAGAACTTTCCAGTATTCTCTTTGGTTGAAGATTAGGAAGGCTAAAGATTCCTGTGGTGGAAGTTTTAAGATTGAATCAAAGGGCTCACAATTTTGCTTTTAGTACCATGATTCTCACCTGCCCTTCAGTGTCCACAGACCCTCTTCCAATGAATTTTCTCAGAAGAAATATCACCAGTCTCCCTCGTAAGGGCATTGTTAGCCAGTCTTTAAGGGATTGACTAGGAGACAAAAGGTCTAATCTCTCTGTATACAAAGTTCATTCAATACCCCATTTAACTGCCTCACATGAAACCTTATGCATTCAAGTCCTAAGCCTTTCTGGGAAGTTCTGCAGTGCAACTGGCATTTTCCCCTGCTCTCCTGGCACTCTCTTGCATTCATTTTTCATCTTCCAAATACATGTTGATCTACTATCTACAGAGATCTTCCTCCTCAATCTTCTTCCTGGACTTTGTGGATGTATTCATTTTATACAACCCCTTTATGGATTCCTTTCATGTAATTTAGTGGTAACTCAGAAAGGAGAGATTATAAATGTGTGTGGCCAATCTACCATGTTTAACCAAAAATCTAGTGATGAATTTTTTTTTCTGGGCATGAAGAAAGAATCCTTTCGGGGACTTTGTCTTCTACCACCTCGAATTAAAAGTAAGTTTGTGAATTACCTTTTGTGTTTCAAACTACAGTTTTGTTTTACTACTATTAATAAATAAAACTTTGAGAAAATGGATTTTAATTTTATACTCAACATGTGTAAATGCTAATCCAGTTTTAGAAATTAGGTATTTGGGGCGCCTGGGTGGCTCAGTGGGTTAAGCCGCTGCCTTCGGCTCAGGTCATGATCTCGGGGTCCTGGGATCGAGTCCCGCATCGGGCTCTCTGCTCAGCAGGGAGCCTGCTTCCCTCTCTCTCTCTGCCTGCCTCTCCATCTACTTGTGATTTCTCTCTGTCAAATAAATAAATAAAATCTTTAAGAAAAAAAAAAGAAATTAGGTATTTAAGCATTAAAATTAAAGTAAAAATGAAAGGTTATAGCCATTTGCTATTTCCCTCTTTTAGACATTGAGCCAGTACTGATCTTTAGTTGTTTAACTAAATAGTTTTGACCAAACAATTTCTCTTAAGTGGGTCCTATGTTTCTATCCAATTCAGCTACAAATTATAGATTTTATAGAAGAAAGTTTTAAAACCCTAAATGTAATAAAATTAAATCTAAGGAGGAATCAAAATTTGAAAGTCACACATTTCAGAGAAAAAATTATCCTTTGAAAAACATGTACACTAATTTTTGAAATGTGCATAATATCCATGGGAATAAAAATTTGGCTAGATACACAATCAGAAATGAAAATTCTAAAAGTAAAAATATCACTGTATTATTTTCTAATAAATGAAGACCTTGTAGACCTTTATTTCCTTCAGACAAACACCCAGAAATGGGATAGATGGATCAAATCATAGTTCTATTTTTAATTTTTGCAAAAGCCTCCATACTGTTTTCCATAATGTTTATACCAGTTTACATTCCCACCAACGGTATATAAAAGTTCTCTTTTCTCTACATCCTCACCAACATTTATTATCCTTTGACTTTCTGATAAGAGTCATCATGGCAGGTGTGAGGTGATATCTCACTGTGGTTTTGAATTATACTTCCCTGATTATTAGTGATGTTAAAGAGCTTTTTTAATATACCCATTGGTATATCTTCTTTGGAAAATGTCTGTTCAGGTCCTTTGTCCATGTTTAATTGGATTACTTGTTCTTAGCTATTGAGTTGTAAGAGTTCCTTATAGATTTTGAATGTAAACCACTTATCAGATATATGGTTTACAAACATTTTCTCCCATTCCATAGGTTGCCTTGTCATTATTGCTTCCTTGGCTATGCAAAACACTTTTTAGTCTGATATGGTCTCACTTGATAATTTTTGCTTTTGTTGTCTGTACTTTTTTGTCATATTCAAAAAACTCTTGACCAAGGTGCCCCTGGTATCTTCTAGGACAATTTCAGGTCTTACATTTAAGTCTTTCATCCATCTTGAGTTGATTTTTATGTGCGGTGTAATATAAAGGTCTAGTATCATTCTTCTGCATGAGGATATCTACCCAGTTTTCCCAAAATCATTTATTGAAGAGATTCTTTTGCCCATCATGTATTTTTGGCACCTTTGCCAAAGAGTAGTTGACTGTTTCAGCATAGGTTTATTTCGGGGTCTCCATATTGTCCCATTCATCTATGTGTCTTTTATGCCCATATTTGCTGTTCTAATTACTGTAGCTTTGTAATATAATATGAAATCAGAAAGTGTGATGCCTCCGACTTTGCTCTTCTTGCTCAAGGCTGCTTTAGCTATTTGGAGTTCCTTGTAGTTTCACATGAATCTTAGGATTGTTTTTTGTTTGTTTGTTTGTTTGTTTTTGCATCTGTGAAAAATACCATTGGAATTTCGATAAACGGCTTTTTTTTTTTTTTAAGATTTTTTTTTATTTATCTGACAGAGATCACAAGTAGGCAGAGAGGCAAGCAGAGAGAGAGGAGGAAGCGGGCTCCCTGCAGAGCAGAGAGCCCGATGTGGGGCTCGATTCCAGGACCTGAGCCAAAGGCAGAGGCTTAACCCACTGAGCCACCCAGGTGCCCCGATAAATGGCTTTTAATCTGTGGATCACTTTGGGTAGTATGGACATTTTAACAATATTCCTTCTTCCAATCAATGAACATAAGATATCTTTCCATTTATGTGTGTCTTCTTCAATTTCCTTCACCAATGTTTCATAGTTTCCAGTGTACAGATCTTTCACCTTTGTGGTTAAATTTATTCCTAAATATTTTATTCTTTTTGATGCTATTATAAATGGAATTGTATTCTTCATTTTTTAATAGCTCGCTATTAATGTATAAAAATTTTCATTTTCATTTGTCTCATGATATTTTTTATTTCTTCTTTGACCTATTAGTTGTTCAAGAGTATGTTGCTTAATTTCCACATATTTGTGAATTTTTCCATTTTCATCCTGTTACTGATTTCTAGTTTAATTCCATTGTGGTCCAAAAAGTTACCTGAAATAAATTCAGTTTTTTTTAAATTTGTTAAGACTTGTTTTATGACCTAACAACTGATCTATCCTGGATATGTTTCCATGGGTGCTTGAAAGGAATGTATATTCTGCTGCTGTTGGATAGAATGTTCTTTATATGTCTGCTAGTTCTATATGGTCTAAAGTATAGTCCAAGTCCAATGTTTCCTTATGGATTTTCTGTCTGGATGATCTATCCATTGTTGAAAGTAGTATACTGAAGCTCCCAATGATTACTGTATCATTGTCTATTTTTCCCTTTAGGTTTGTTTATATTTGCTTTATATATTTGGGTACTCCTATATTGGGTGCATAAATATTGAAAAATGGTATATTCTCATTGTTTTCATTTTTGTCCTGATAGTTCGTTTTTAGTATAGAGAAATGTAACAGATTTTTATATATTGATTTTGAATCCTGTGACTCTACTGAATTCATTTATTATCATTGTTTCTGGTGGAGTCTTTAGGTTTTTCTAAATATTGTATCAAGTCATCAGCAAAATGTAACAGTTTTACTTCTTCCTCTTTGATCTGAATGCTTTTTATTTCTTCTTCTTGCCTAACTATTCTGGCTAGGACTTCCAATACTATGTTAAATAAAAGTGGAAAAGGGGCATTCTGTCTTGTTCCTGATCTTAGAGAAAAAGCTTTCAGCTTTTCACCACAAAATGTAATGTTAGCTGTCAACTGTGAGATCTCGTCTTTTGCGACAACATGGATGGGCCTTGAGAGCATTATGGTAAGTGAAATAAGTCACACAGAAAAAAAAAAATATTTGATTTGATTGATGATTTATCTTATATGTAGAATCTAAAAAAAAAATTAAAAACCCTAAACTAACAAGCTTATAGATACAGAAAAGAGATTGGTGGTTGCCAAGAGCTGGGGGTGGGAGAAATGGGTGAACTGGATTTTTCTATTAGTTTAAATAAATTGAATAATAATTAAAAGTAATATAATAAGAAAACATTGGCCTCAAAAGACTTAGATATGATGGGCTGAACAGATAAACACAGAATATTCCATCCACAAGCAACAGACATATTCTTTCTCAAGTGCACACATTAAATTCTCCAGGATGGATTATATTAGCCACAAAACAAGTCTAAATAAATTTAAGAAGAATGAAATTATATCAAGCTTTTCTGAACACAATGGTATGAAACTCTACATCAATTACCAAAAGGAAAATTCAGAAATATGTGGAGATTAAATCACATGCTACTAAAAAAAAAAAACCCTCAATGAGTCAAAGAAGAAGTCAAAAGAGGAATTTAGAATTTGAGAACAAATGAAAATGAAAATACAACATACCAAAACTTAAGGGATGAAATAAAAGCAGTTCTGAGAGGGAAGTTCATAGTGATAAATGCCTACATTAAGAAAGAACTCTAACAAGTAAACAACATCTTAACTCTACATCTCAAGAAACTAGAAAAGAGGAACAAAGTCCAAAGTCATAGAAAGAAATAGCAAAGATCAGAGTGGAAAGAAATGAAATAGAAACTAAAAAGACAATAGAGAAGATCAACAAACTAAGAGCTGGTTTCTTTAAAAGACAAACAAAATTGACAACCGTTAGCTACACTTACCAAGGGGGAAAAAAAAGAGGACTCAAACAGCATCAGAACTGAAAGAGGAAATGTTACAACTGACAACATAAAAACAAAGGATCATAAAAAAACTAATATGAACAATTATATGCCAACAAATTGGACAACCTAGAAGACATGGATAAACTCCTGGGGGGGGGGGGGACCTCTCAAAACTGAATCAGGAAGAAATAGAAAATTTGGACAGACTGATTAATAGTAAGGAGATTGAATCAGTAATCAAAAACCTCCCAACAAAAACAAAATTCCCATACCAGATGGCTTCACTAGTGAAGTCTACCTAACATTCAAAGAATTAATACCAATCCTTCTCAAACTCTTCCCAAAACAGAAGAGGCAGGAATGTTTTCAAACTCATTTTATGAGGCCAGCATTACTCTGATACTAAAACCAGACAAGGACACTACAAGAAAAGAAAATTACAGGCTAATATCCCCAATGAATGTAGATTAAAAATTCTCAACAAAATATTAGCAAACTGAATTCAACAATACATTAAAAGGATCACACACCTCAGTCAAGTGGGATTTATTCCAGGGATGCAAGGATAGTTCAACATTCACAAATCAATCAATGTAATATATTACATTAACAAAATTAAGGATAAAACATATTATCATCTCAATAGATGCAAAAAAAACATTTGGCAAAATTCAACAATGATTTATGATAAAAGCTCTCAACAAAGTAGATACAGGGGGAATGAACATCAACATAATAAAGGCCATATATGGCAAGCTTCATTTTTTCATTCACTTGATTTTCTAAATATATATTACTAATTCACCTTGAAATACCTTGTAAGTCTTAAAAATCTGTTCCCAATATACTCAAACACAACAAATACCAGTTTCTCTTTTTTCCCTCTTGAAGATATCCATATCAGTTTTCTGTCTTTCTGCTTCTTTCTAGTCTCATTGTTTTCCAGGCCCAATACGAACTGTCATCCTTGGACATCTCTTAAATATCCTGGAATTCCCTTTACCTCTCTCTGTGCTGGCTATCCTGTTTCCTATACTATGATTTCCTCTTTTTTGGTTTACTCATTCATTATAATACTGTGTATGTTTTCCCATGCTTTTTGAGAGGGGACATGGGTCATGTATTTTTTTGAAACTTTGAAGATCTGAATATGTCTTCATGTGGTGCCTTATACTTGGCTAATAAGCTTGGCATAAAAACTCCAACAGTATGGGGTTCAGAGAGCATCTAGTTTGTTGAACACATGCACACCAGGACAATGACATACCCCAACTCCACAAGGACATAAGCTCTTATGCTCTGGATCCTCCCAGACCTTACCTATGCATCTCTTCATCTAGTTTATCTGTATCCATTATCATATCCTTTAATAAACTGATAAATGTAAGTATTTCTCTGAGTTCTGTAAGCCACTCTAGCAAATTAATCAAACCTGAGGAAGGGAGCATGGGAACCTGATTTGCAGCCACATTGGAAAGAAATTATGGGTAACCTGAGGACCTAGTACTTACTATTGGTATCCAAAGTGGGGTGGCAGCAGTCTTGTGGGACTGAGCCTTTAACTTGTGGTATCTGACATTATATTATGAGCTGAATTTAAATTTACATAGAGAGCTGAATTGAATTGTAGGACCCCTCCAGATGGTTTCAGGAAGAACTGCATGGTGTTGGGGGAAACTTCCACATGTTTGGTGACAGAAGGAAAGTGTCTGTGTGAATAGTAAAAGAGACTCACAGGAGAAACATACAAGGTAGACTGAACGAAGTTTTGTTTGTTTGTTTATTTAAGTTCTGAAATAGGATAATGTTCCTTAGTATAGGTGCTTAACGACTCAAAAGATCATTTCATCAATGTAATAAAGGCCATACATGACAAACCCACAGCTAACATCATACTAAGCAGTGAAAAGCTAAAAGCTTTCCCTCTAAGATCAGGAAAAAGAAAGGATGTCTCCTCTCACCACTTTTATCAAAATAGTGCTGGAACTCCTAGCTGCAGCAATCAGACAAGAAAAAGAAAGAAAAGACATCTAAATTGATAAGAAAGAAGTAAAACTGTTCTTACTTATAGATTACATGACACTATATATAGAAAACCCAAAGACTCCCCCCAAAAAACTATCAGAATAAATGAATTCAGTAAAGTTGTAGGATGCAAAATTAACAGAAATTTGTATCATTTCTCTATACCAATAAATACTAGCAGAAAGAGAAATTTAAAAACGATCTCACTGACATTTGTATCAAAAAAAATAAAACACATAGGAATAAATTTCATCAAGGAGGTGAAAGACTATATTCAAGAACTTTAAGACATTGATTAAAGAAACTGAGGATGACACAAATAAAAGATATACCATGGCTCATGGATTGGAAAAATTAATATTGTTAAAATGTCCATAATACCCAAAGCAATCTACAGATTGGGGAAAATCCCTATCAAAATACCAATAGCATTTTTCACAGAACTGGAACAAAATAATCCTAAAATTTGTATGAAGCCACAAAAGACTAAGCAATCTTGAGAAAGAAAAACAAAGCTGACAGTATCAGAATATCAGATTTCCAATTATACGACAGAGCTATAGTCCTCAGAGCAGTATGGTACTGACACAAAAATAGACACACAGATCAACACAATGAACAGAGGACCGAGAAATAAACCCATGATTGTATGGTCAATTAATCTACAACAAACAAAGCAAGAATACATAAGGAGGAAAAGTCAGTCTCCTCACTAAATGGCAGGGAGTTGAAAACTGGACAGCTACATGCAAAAGAATGAAACTGGACCACTTTCTTAAAGCACATGCAAAAACAAACTCAAAATGGATCAAAGACCTAAATGTAAGATCTGAGACCATAAAAATCCTAAAAGAAAACATAAGCAGTAAAGTCTCAGACACTGACTGGTCTTAGCAACATATTTATGGATATGTCTCCTTGGGCACTGACAACAAAAGCAAAAATAAATAAGTGGGACTACATCAAAATAAAAACCCTTTGCACAGTAAAGGAAACCAATAACAAAATGAAAAGGCACCTTACTGAATGGGAGACAATATTTGCAAACCATCTGTTCAATAAGGGGATAATATCCAAAGTATATAAATAACTCATAGAACTCAACACAAAAAAAGTAAATAATCCAATTTAAAAATGGGCAGAGGAACTGAACAGACATTTTTCCAAAGAAGCATACAGATGGCCAACAGACACGTGAAAAGGTACTCAACATCACTCATCCTGAGGGAAATACAAATCAAAACCACAATGAGATATCACTTCACACCTGTCAGAATGGCTAGTATCAAAAAGACCAGAAATAACAAGTATTGGCAAAGTCGTGGAGAAAAGGGAACCCTCATGCACTGTTGGTGGGAATGCACATTGGTGCAGCCACTACACAAAACAGTGTGGAGGCTCCTCAAAAACTTAGTTACATAGAATCCAGCAATTCTACTTCTGGGTATATACCTAAAGAAAACAAAAATACTAATTCAGAAAGATTCATGCACACTTATGTTTACGGCAGCACTACTGACAGTGGCCAATATATAGAAGCAACTTCAGTTTCCAGAAATGGGAAATACATACAATGGAATGTTAGTCATTAAAAAAATGAAATTTTGCCAGCATGAGTAAACCTAGAGCTAAGTGAAATAAGTCAGAGAAAGACAAATATCACATGACTTTACTCATATGTGGAATCTAAAGAACAAAACAAATAGACAAACTAAATAATAAATAAACTCATACTTACAGAGAACAAACTGGTGGCTGCCAGAGGAAAGGGGAGGTTAGGATGGGCAAAACAGGTGAAGGGGATTGAGAGATACAAACTTCCATTTATAAAAGGAGTAAGTCATAGGGATATAAAGCACAGCATATATATATAAATATATATATATATATATATATATATATATATATGGCAAATATAGTCAAGAATATTGTAATAAACTTTTGTGGTGACAAATAACTGCACTTAGCGTGTTGAGCATTTTGTAATATATATAAATGTCAGATCATTGTGTTATACAACTGTAACTAATATAGGTCTTCTTAAAAACCTTTCCAATTTTGGGGCACATGGGTGGCTCAGTGGGTTAAGCCTCTGCCTTTGACTCAGGTCATGATCTCAGGGTCTTGGGATTGAGCCCCGCATCGGGCTCTCTGCTCAGCAGGGAGTCTGCTTCTGTCTCTCTGCCTACTTGTGATCTATCTCTGTCAAATAAATAAAATCTTTAAAAAAAAAAAAAACTTTCCAATTTTAAAATGTGTATATTTCAGTTCTGATAAATGTATTATTTATCTGATAATTTCTTCCCCTCCATGTATTTCCTTTTTCTGAAACACCTCTTAACTGGTTATTAGGCTTCCTTCATGAACTGTATTCAGTTTTCTATTTTCTTTTTCCTTGTTTTTTTTTGTATGATTTTTTGTGAGAAATGGCTGCAACTTTACCTTCCACTTTTCTACTAAATTTATTGGTTATTTTTGTTTTCTGGTTTTCTTTTTCATTATAGTCCAATTTTTTCTTTTTCTTTGTTTTCGTACGAAGTATCCAGTCCTTTACACATATTAATTATATCTTTAAGAATAGCATTCTTAGGACTCCTTTGTCATTTCTTTTATCTCTTTCTTTTTCCATGGGTTTCAAATATTTGATGATTCTCAACAATCCATTTACACTTAAAAGTGAGGCATTAACATGCTGAATGAGGGTTCAGCGTGCAGTGGGTGAAGTTTGTTAAGCAGCGGTCCTCATGGTAGAGGGGTAGGCAGCCATTTAATTTCCAGTACACTTTGGTCTTTCCAGCTGGTCAGTTTCTGCAAGAAGCAATTCCAGTCTTCTGTTGGAGATCATAAACCTGGCCACCAGACTTCTACTTCATCTCCATTATTAGTACAGTATTTCACCCCACTCTTACTGTGTCTGCTGTTCCAGAATCCAGAACTTCTCTGGTTCAGCCTCTCTAGACAGCAAGCTTCCATCCAACCTTCTGTCAGAGTTAGTGAGGGTAACTATGTGGCCATGCAGAATAAGGAAGAGGATCTGGGGATCGGTCAATTGCCCCTTATGAATGGCTCAAACAATCTTATTTTCAGTTCCACCTCATACCTGCAGATATGCCTAATGCATCTAATTCCTGTGTCTTTCAGAAATTAAATACAGGAGCTTTACAGAAAGATCGTTTGTTTCCTGTTGGCATTCCTTACTATAGATACTTACATTTTTACTTTCTTCACTTTCCAACTTTCAAAATTATGTTAATAGCTCTCATTTACAGTAGTCTCTCCCATTCCTTTAATCCTTGTGGGCTATCTTTTTTCTTATGTATTGTAATTTTAGAGGAGTTTCAAAAGAGATCAAATAGATCAAATTAAGTTACATATGCAAATAATCATCTTCAATGAGGAGTCTCATCTGTCATGTACCCCACCATCCAGCTTAAGAAATAAAACATTATACATACAGTTGAAGTCACCTTTATGCTTATGATTAGCCCTTTAGATTTTTTTCTATAAATAAAAAAATAATAAAAAAAATTTCTAGGTATGCAATCACGTCTTTTTCAAACACTGATTTTCATTATTCTAATATTAATTAGAAAAAAATTAAAAAGGGGCACCTGGGTGGCACAGTCAGTTGAGTATCCAGCTCCTGGTTTCAGCTCTGTTCGTGATCTCAGGTCATGAGTCCAGCATTGGACTCCACCCTCAGTGCAGAATCTGCTTGGGACTTTTTCTCCCTCTCCCACTTGTGCTCCCTCCAAAATAGTTTTTAAAAAACAAAAGGGAAGGAAGGAAATACAAAAATACTACTTTGAAGGGACATATGCACCCAATGTTTATAGAAACATTATCTACAATAGCCAAATTATGGAAGCCGCCCAAGTGTCCCTAGACTGATGAATGGATAAAAAAGATGTGGTGTACACGTACACACACGCGCGAGCGCGCGCGCGCGCGCGCACACACACACACACACACACACACAGGAATATTACTCAGCCATCAAAAAGAATGATGCCATTTGCAACAACATGGATGGAGCTAGAGAGTATTATGCTAAGTGAAATAAGTGAAACAGGGAAAGACAAAGACCATATGACTTCACTCATGTGAAATTTAAGAAACAAATGAGCAAAGGAGGAAAAAGAAAGAGAGAAGCAAACCAAGAGACAGACTTTTCTTTTTTTTTAAGATTTTATTTATTTATTTGACAGAGACACAGCAAGAGAGGGAACACAAGCAGGGAGAGTGGTAGAGGGAAACGCAGGCTTCACATTGAGCAGGGGTTCCATCCCAGGACTCTGGGATCATAACCTGAGGAGAGGCAGATGTTAACAACTGAGCCACCCAGGCGCCCTAAAAGACAGACTCTTAACTATAGAGAACAAACTCCTGGTTTCCAGGGGGTCGGTGTGTGGGAAGATGGGTGAAATAGGCCAAGGAGGGCACTTGTCTTAATGAGCCCCAGGTGATGTATGGAAGTGCTGAATCACTATGTTGTATACCTGAAACTAATATTACCTGTATGTTAACAAGAATGTAAATGAAAACTTAAAAAAATATATTAGAACACTCATCTTAGTAAATATATCCCAAAGGATATGGGAGTGACTATGTTGAGCTTCATCACTGAAAATGATGTTAGACCTTAAATTTTTTTTTTTTTAAGATTTTATTTATTTATTTGACAGACAGAGATCACAAGTAGGCAGAGAGGCAGGCAGAGAGAGAGGAAGGGAAGAAGGCTCCCTGCCAAGCAGAGAGCCCGATGCGGGGCTCGATCCCAGGACCCTGGGATCATGACCTGAGCCGAAGGCAGAGGCTTTAACCCACTGAGCCACCCAGGCGCCCCAATGTTAGACCTTAAATTTAATATACTCTCCCAATTAAGGAATTTTAGAAGATACTTTCCATTGGGAATATGTATGACATTCTTGTGTGCAACGTTATGATTCTATGTTTTTCCATTGGCATGACCTAAGAAAATAGTTATATTGAAATACAATTTACATATTATAAAACTCAACCTATTTTCAGGTGTGTAGTTTTGGTACTTACATTAAGTATCCTCTTAATCACTTTGGTCTATTTTACCCATCCATCATCATCCACTTCCTCTCTGCCAACCACCAGTTTGTTCTCTGTATTTAAGAGTCTGTTTTGTCACCTTTTTTGTTTGTTCATTTTTTGTTTCATAAATTCCACATCAGTGAAATCATATGGTATTTGTCTTTTTCTTTCTGATTCATTTCACTTAACATTATATCCTCTGGGTCCATCCAAGTTATTCAGATAGCAAGATCTCATTCTTTTTTATTAATATTCGTACATATATATATACACACACACACTCACACACATATATGTATATATATACACACACATATGTATGTATATATTATACGCATGTATATGTGTGTGTGTGTGTGTATATAGCTATATATATGTATATATATATATACATATATATATGTATACGTGTGTGTATATATAGCTATATATACATGTGTGTGTATATATAGCTATATATATGTATATATATATAGCTATATATACACACACACACCCCACTTCTTTATCCATTCATTTACTGACAGACACTTAGGTTGCTTCTGTATCTTGGCTATTGTCAATGATGCTGCAATAACATAGGGGTGCAAATATCTTTTTTGAAGTAGTGTTTTTGTTTTCTTTAGGTAAATACCCAGTAGTAGAATTACTAGATCATATAATAATTCTTTAATTTTTTGAGCAACTTCCATCCTATTTTCCACAGCAGCTGCACCAATTCACATTCCCACCAACAGTGCACAAGATTTCCTTTTCCTCCACATCTTCACCAGTGCTTGTTATTTCTTGTGTTTTTGAGTTTAGCCATTCTGACTAGTACGAGGTGACATCTCATCATGGCTTCGATGATGAGTGATGTTGAGCTTCTGTTCATGCATCTGTTGGCTATCTATATGTCCTTCCCTTGGACAAGTATCTATTCAGGTCATCTGCCCATTTTAATCAGATCATTTGCTTTTTTTAGTCTTGAATTATATGAGTTTTTTGGATATTAACCTCTAATGGATATATCATTTGCAAATATTTTCTCCCATTCAGTAGATTGCCTTTTTGTTTTGTTGATGGTTTCCTCCACTGAGCAAAAGCTTTTTATTTTGGTGTAGTCCCAATAGCTCAATTTTGTTTTTGTTTTTGAGAAGACATATCTAGAATTTCTATGACCAATGTCAAAGAAATAACTGGCTATTTTCTTCTAGGAGTTTCAAGTTTTCAGGTCTCACATTTGGATCTTTAATGCATCTTATTTTTGTGTATGGTACAGAAAGTAGTCCAATTTCATTCTTTTGCATGCAGCTGTCCAGTTTTCCCAGTACCATTTGTTGAAGAGTGACTCTCTTTTTTTTTTAAGACTTTATTTACTTATTTGAGAAAGAGAGAGAGAGAGAGCGTGCAAGCATTCATGAGCAGGAGGAGGGAAAGGGGCAGAGGAATAAGCAGACTCCCCAACTGAGCAGGAAGCCCAACGTGGGGCTCCATCCCAGGACCCTGAGATGATAACCTGAGCTGAAGGCAGTCACTTAGCCAACTGAGCTGCCTGGGTTCCCCGAAGAGGCTGTGTTTTCCCCATTGTATATTCTTGACTCGAACTGTATTTTTATTATGTAATTTCTAATTTTACTGCAGATGATCTCAAGTTAATATTGCTCATTAATTTTGATTTTTTTAAAATTTATATTTGTATAATCTGTTTTTAAATTGCACTAAATACTTTGTATCCTACACTTTGGTCAATATTTGTCTAAGACTTAAACTATTTAGACTTAAACATATTTAAAAAGATATCTCGGTTTTTCTCTCACCACCATTAGACAATGAAATGCAGGTTGTCTCTTGTTTGCTATATTCTTAGCACCTAGAACATTGGTACATCAGCTCAGCAAATTCTTTAGAGTTGTCTTTAATTTTATTCTTTCCACTGCTGCTAAATTACAAGTATACATTAAGGAGTTATTAGGTAGATTACCTTATGACAGAATAATGAATAAAAACAGACATAACAGGTAGTGTTAATTAAACACAGCAACAGACACCGAGTTCCTAGTATGAAGCAAGACAGTCTAAGAATGTAATACCAACACAATTCCTACCCTTGAGGTCTATGAAGATGCACAGGTTAACAAGTAACTTTGATATGGTTTACTAAAAGGTAGGTAAGCATAAAATGGCATGGAATTAAGAGACAAGAAAATCTTTAGTTGGGCAGCAGAAGAAGGGAAGGCAAGTTTATAGCAGTAAATAGAATCTTCTTAAAGATAAGGAAACTAAAACTCAAGAAAACTACACTGCTGCTCAGATCACGAGGCTAGAGATAACAAAAAGGAAGATCTAACTCCCAGTTCTGTGCTCTTTCCATTACACCTTACCATCAGTACTTTACAGCAACCCCCAAAGACTAACAGAACAGGGTTTAGAGAGTTACAAAATAAAATGTGGGTGTTATTCATCCTACCCCATGTCCCTTCAATATAGAAAAATCAAGGACTGTACAAAATTGTGAAAGTTAGCCATGTATCATGTAGTTCCAAAAACTCGTGAGTTGACTGACCCATAAAAAGAATGCACCCTACAAGTGTTGGCTAAATATATTCCACCCAAGATTTAAAGGCCCCAGTCCAATCAATGTGACTTAGAGATAAACAGAACTATTAAATGATATGTATGTGTGGGTGTAATATATTTTTTTTAAGTGTTAAGAAAGGGTCTGCAGTAAATCTTTAAAATAGCAAGGTCCAAAAACAAGAATCTGCCAGCCATTATTCAGCACTTTCCAAAGAAGTGAGACCCTGAATCCATAGATCTAAGTATTAAAGTCAATATAGAGAGACATTCTTTTAAGGGCAGGGATGGTCTTCAGGCTTTTCCGGATCTCTCAAGACTATCCAACTACATACAGCCACCAAGCAACCTTCCCATGACTAATCTGCACCATCGTTCCGTCTCCCCAGCACATGTTGAGCCCACAACCCTGACTTTGGAACATTGTTTAATCCTTCCCTGCACTACTATAAATTAATAAACTTGCATTCTGAATCCATGTCAGTTTTTGGTTGGTTAAAATAAAATTACCCTATGAATCTGCTCAGTTCTGAGAGCATTGAAAACTTAAGACCATACACTAAACCAGTAATTGAAAAAGTGATTCAGGTCACAAATGGGATTTGATTTGGCTTGCACAGGAAGAGAAAAAGGAGAAAGAAGAAAAAAAAAGAGAGAGAGAAGAATGAGGTGGAAGAGGAGGAGGAGGAAATGTGGGAGAAGGGAAGACACTCTAAAAAAATCTGGATATTTCACATTAAAATGCATCTTCGCAGCTTCTCTTGAAAACTCTGAGGCTCTGGCAGTTCCGGGGCTGCATTGCCCAAGATTAAAGCTGACCAGCATTAAGCAGCCACAGCCCCCTTTACAGGGGACATTTGCTTTCTAATTCATCGTAGAGCAACCACTTCTTTCTATTTCCCTGATACTGAGGCCAAATGTCAATTGCCATTTGTCATTCTGCTTGCAATGTTGTCTTCCTTAGAAATGCCAAAGAATAAAGAATAGCCACAGTTGGTGGATAAGGGCAGATTTTATAAAAAGTGCAATCCAATCTTCACATTAATTCAGCAAAACAAAGCTAGAATCAAAGAAATCAATTTACCTTAATCTGAGTCTGTTCGATTGACTTTTCCCAGATCTGCTGATCATATGCTCCAATCTGAAACAGGGAGCAGGCTATTAAATGTTGCAAAGGATAAATCCTTCCATTGAGGTAAAATCTCACACAAGTCATGAAACTATTAAGTATCAATAGGCTATCTGGAAATGATTAGGATTCTCCGAGGTTAGAATAAATTATTGTTTCCAAGGGCCGTTTCCTTCAAAATTCTAAAGCGGCTGTATCTAAAGGTAAGTTAAAAAGCTATGTCCAAAATATTTCAAATTATTACCTTACAAGACATTTCCACTTCGTAAGGAAAACATCAGTAGGAAAACTAGAGAGGAATAAGAGGTAACAGGCAGCTCAATAAGACTGTTGACAGTATCAATCTGAGCTGTGAAGATAAAAGTTTCAGGTCTAAAAAAACCCAGCAGCTTGATCAGAAGCGAACTTTCAAAGCCTTGCTGTAGCACAGCAATCTGGAGGAGGGAGGAGACTAGAAAATCTTATTCGGGGACGTGGAACTGAGTTTATAAGACCTAATGACCTTGTGCATCAGGTCTTCCATGTAAGTTGAAAGATACCATGCATGTAGGAATTCCTGGCACTACCAAGCCTAAGAGAAACTAACGGGATATTCTTTGCGGGAGCTTTTGGAAGGAACGATGCTTTACCCAAAAAAAAAAAAAAAAGATATTACCTTCTTTTGGTACCACGATATAGCATCTCTCTCATTTGAGGCCATCTGTGTCTCCAGGCAGGGAATGGGATTTCACTGAAAATGAAGGAAAACCAGTCGGTGAGTCCAGTTGCTGAAAGGTGCTCTCCCAGTTTGGGGAGAACGCCAAAATCGCTTCTCTCAGCCTCTCCATGAGCTGCTGACTGTCTCTCTCCGGCTGTTTGCCAGGACAAAAAAAAAAAAAAAAAAAGACAAAAACAGAAGCAAACCAAAAACCTCTGGCGCAGTGGCGCCCCGAGAAGCCTCTCTGCGATATTTGGTGCGAGTGTGTTGAGGGATGCAGGGCAGGGAAAGGGGTGCTGGCTGCAGCTGAGCTGCACGCCCCTCCTCCGCTCGCCGGCGTCCGGCTCTCACCTGGTGCCCGCTGCCCCGCAGTCCGGTGGCCGGGACCTTCCTCCTCAGTGGCCCCGGCCCCGCCATGAGGCCGGGGGCGAGATGGCGGGCCCGGCAGGCTGCATCTTCCCCCAGAGGCGGAGACGCCAGAGCGGCCGTTACCATGGAGACCGCGGAGGCCGCCCGGGCCTCGGGGGCAGCCGGCTGCCCAGCGCCCAGAGGAGGGCACTCTGTTGCCGCAGACCCGGCGCCCTCCAAGCCCGACCTACAGGGTCACCAGACGGTCCCCCGCCCCTCCCCCCCAGAAGCGAACAATGAACTGGGAAAGGAGGGGGATAAAAAGTGAAGGAGGTCTTCGCCCGCCGCCAGAGTAGGCTAAGGCAATGGCGGAAGACTCAGTGCCGGCTGTTCGGGTGAGGGGCGAAGGCCGCCCGGCGCGGGAGGCAGCGGCTGCGGGGCGGCGAGCGTGCGTCCTACTAGGCCGGGCCGGCCGGCGGGCCGTGACTCAGCCAGCGGAGAGCTGGGCGAGGGCCGCGCCGCAGACCACGGTGCAGCCCCGCAGCGGCTTCCGCTTTCCGGGTTTTGGTGCTAAAGTGGCTCCGCCCCCGCCCAGGCCCGGCCGGGCATGGAGTGGTTGGGAGCCACTGGAGCTACCTCGGATCAGCCTCCAGGTCACTTCCTGAGAAATGACTTCCCCAGCCATCGATCTAAAGGGGGTCGGTCTTGGTGCTCTAATAGCTCCCAGTTCCTTCCTTTGTAAGACTTATCTTTGTTTTACAGGTTTCTTTGTACTTCAGTATTTACTATCCGTCTTCCCCAAAGGGCTGTGGGCTCCGTGCAGAGCGAGCCTGGGGCCTAGCCTGGGGCCTGGCTCATAGGTTCTTGACTAAATGAACAGATGTTCTGAATTTACGCTGTCCTGGGACGAAGGGGCGAGGTGGGCTGCGGCTTAGGGACTTGCTTCCTCTTTTCCGGGCTGATTGAGGTCAGGATAAATGGAATGGTTGCGCTCTAAATGAAAATTTAAGAGTACCTTAGCAAGATTTTAAGCCGCTCTCGTCCTCTATACTGCACGGGTTTTTGTTTTCGGTTTTTGGTTTTTTTGGCCATTCATGGAACACTGACGCCTAACGGCCATTCCCACTCCACTTGAAGCAGTGTCCATGCATGCTCAGCATGAAGCATCTGAGTCAGGTAAAGCTAGTAACAGATAAGGATCACACCGGTTACCACTTCAGAAAGCCTAAGAAATGTGGTTCTAGGTTTTAAAAACATATTAAATCGGAGTAAGGTGAGGGCCCATTTTACTGAAAGAAAAAAGCCACTAAGGAGTAAAAGTAAATCCCACAGAATTAATTAAAAATTATTTCACCCGGGCTTAAATTATTTTTTATATTGTACACTTATGGTTTTGCTTCCTGACAGCTCTTCCCTTTAATTCTATTGGGTTTCAGAAAAAATGGCCAACTTAAAAACGGATAAATGACAAATGAAAAAGGTCATCCCTGTGTATCTAAATATCTGCTTTAAGACAAATTACATTTTACTTCACTGCTTAGTGCACAGACACTTGGGGGGGGGGGTTCATGGAAGAATTGAAATCAGTAAGTTGCATTTTGGAATAGTAGGAAGTAGCAAATCATCTTCTGGGTGACCCTTTTTACCAAGTTCTCAATGCTTTCTGAGGCTGCCACTGAGCACTGCATGGGCTTTGAACCAAGAACTGCATTTAGATCCCTGCTTCAGTTAAAGAACTGTGATCTTATGCAACTTATTCGACCTAACAAGCCTATTTTCTCACCTGTATTTATTGTTATCTTCGTACTAAATACTAAAGGCTGTGAAGATTAAATGAGATACCCTCCTAGAAAGTGCCTGGCCCTTGACAGTTACTCAGAAAACATTAATTCCCTTTCTTCTTGTTTCCTAATCACAACCAAGGTCTATCAGGACTTACTAAGTATCTCAAAGAGAAGTTCACACAAAAATTCCTGAGGAAAAAAAAATCCATTGCACTGTGTCACTTAATACATCCAAAATATATATCACCATCTTCATTAACTAACACTGTTTGCACATACTTTGAAAAATATCAACATCAATTAAAATTAAAAATTTAAATTTAAATTAAAAATTTAAGATTGTCCTCTCAAGTAGATATAAGCCTCAGAAGGCACAAGTGCCACAAATGCCAAGTGTAGTTTTTCTTCGTCCCCAAAACTAGTTGCATCTCTGTATGCATCCCCTTTTCTTTAGGGAAAAGTCACAAGATTTTCTAAAAGATTAGGAGATGTCAGGGTACACAGAAAGTGGGGGATTAATATTTTAAAAACAGGTTCCAGGTAGCCAGAATTCACATGCACTATTCATTTTCTCATGAAACATAAGTAAAGGACAAATCAGACTTCTGTTTATTAAAAAAATACTTTACAGGGGAAAAAAAAAAAACCTCTATGCATTCCATTGTCCTATTTTACAAAGAAATAGCTTAACAATTTAACACACTTAGACAGCTACAAAAAGCACTGTGTTAAAAGGATTATTATTCACACAAATTTAGATTTAAGACTATTCATTAAAAACCTTTTTAAAACACTCGTTAATGTCAATAAACAAACTAAGGCCACACAACGCAAATAGTCCGCCAGGCAAATTATACATTTCATCTATATGCAAAGACCTCTTAGATAAATTAAAGCCACAGGAAAAAAAAAGTCTTAGCTGCCAATCAAAATGGAGTTTAGTCACAGAAAACACTATTACATGAAAATTTACAACAGGTGATAGAAGTAGTACATAAGTATTTCTTTAGAGAATTGAAAAGTGCTATATTAAGAGACAGTGGTCTCAACTACATGCACAAGTGGATCATAAAAAATTTATGAAGAAAATGGAAGGCCATAATATTTATGGAGATACTTGCTTTTAAAGCAACAAACTTTCAGGATGAGGATAGGTCCCTTATGTGCTAAAGAAAAACATTTGTCTTGTACATTTCCTCTACTTACTGTATGACCAATAAATACAGCTACAACTTGTTTAAAAAAAAACTTGGCAGAAATATGAATTTCTGCCATGTACTAGTGAAAGGCTCTTTTTTTTAAACCTGTAGCAATGATAAAATAGATTAGAAAGACACAAACTCAATTATCCTAAAGGTATAAATGCAAATAAATTTTAAATGGCAAATACAGATGAAAATATAATGGGCTAATATTAATGATCAAGAATATATTTACTAAGGGTTTTCTTGAATCTTGGAGTCTTGTTTCTAAATTAGTTTTCATTCTAGACACTATTTATAGAGGGAAAGGCAATAAGCAAAAGTTTCTCCAGGCATTAAGTATGAACTTTATACCTATTAAGACTGACGCAAGGTGTTACAAGACATCTTTTCCTAAGGTTTGGTAAAGGGTTTTAACAAGCTCCATTTCCCCCCACAAGAGCTTGTAGTATTAGTCAACTGATATTCCAACTCTCCAAGGGGAAAGGGCACCTCTCGTTTTTAATTAAAAATAATAAAGTACCAGTCAGACAAATTCTAAGCACTGAATAAGCAAATTAAAAGTACAATTAAGCTTAGGAATTCATTTTTAAAGAGTTCAAACTTTGGAGGGGAAAACTAATATGTAGGTTTTTATTATTGCTTTATGAATTTGGGATACCTCTGAATCATAATCCTACTCCTAGCATATCTTGGTAATTACAGAATGCTTCTGGGGCAGGGGGAAAAGACGTTTATCCTTATTTATGAATACCATAAAATCATTCTAGTTACTAAGTTAGGAATATTCATTTATTGGGTCCTTTCCATAAGCACATTTTTAAGATATCCCTCTGCTCCACAAAATACTCAAACTCACAGCCACATTCTGCAAGTAATCTCAAAGAGTTGGCACAACAGATAATATACCAAAAAGGAAGATCAGCTTAAATTTCAGTTACAACTTCACTGCCATCACTACTTTACAAATCAGAAGACGCCAGATTGCTCCATGCCTCACTCCACCAAACCAAATAATTTCAAGATTTAGAAAAGTTGCAATCATTTGTATCACTCAACTAGGATACAACTTTGAAAGCAGTAAGGAACTCAAAACTTGAGCTTTATATTCATCAGTCTTTAAAGCATGCTATTAAATCTAATACTCACATAGGACATTCAGTTTCCAGATACATTACTAGCTAAATGTTTCTCTCTCCATTCTATTGCAATTCTAACATACAATGAATTTATTAGTACATGATTTTAAACATTTGTATACTCTTTTAATGTGTTTATATTGGAGGTGAGGGTAGAATGTTTATAAAAGGAAAATGGGGATTTGCTTTTGATTGTAGGTCTTTGCAGATCCGCTGGTTCCTGAGTGATTATACACAGTGCTGGCTGTCAGGAGACAGTCTCCTTGTTTATTAGTAATGACCAGCTTAGATGACAGATGGCATCTGCTGGATGGCAAGTGGGAAATGGGGAAATCGGATCTTGGAAGACAAGAAAAATAAAAATAAAAAAAGTTTTTGCTTTAACAACCTTGTTCTTCATGATTATTTTAAAAAGCAAATGTTGCCTGAGAAGAATTCTACTTTGCACAGCCTACTAAAGCTCTATGAAATTCTTCTGGACAGAAAAACAAAAACAAGAAAACCCAAATCCACATACTTTTGTGATTAACCCCTCCCCCCTCCAAAATAACAAAAAACACCCTCAAAGGCAGGTCCCTTTAAAAACTAGTCTTGATAAACTAGAATTTACCCTAGAATTTATACCCAAGATTTTAAAACACCCCTGCAATAATCACATTACTTTTCATACCATTCTAATTACCTTATTTACAAAGATAACTAAAACCAACATCACTTCCAATTCATAAATGGTTTACACTGAAATGTTTCTCTATTTGTCTTCATCCTTTGTAACAGAGAATACATACATATACATATATATAAGGAATAATACAGATTCTAACTAATCACTGCAGTATTTGCTGATGGTTACTTTTCTATCGGTTTACACAGTGACCTCTATACTTTGCTAATATGCATTTAACTACACAACAATATTGCACAACGTAATATTTATATAAGATTTAGCCTATTTCAGAATATTTTAGAGAAAATTCATATTTGATATTTTAAAAGATGCAGCTAAAGTTTTCATGGTGACAGACATAATAAAGCAGCATCTTTTTTGCCTATGTTAATGTAAATATTCCAAATCTCACCCTCCAGGAAAAAAAAAATCTCCAAATTGCACAATAACCAGGTAGATACAAGAATCTGGTCTTAGGTGTGGGGAATACTCTTCCTTTAATGAACAAAAGGCCTATTATATTATTAACTAAGAGAAAGTGAAATGTGTATCATGTTAACATTCTAAAATAATAGGAAGTTAAGACCACACTAGCTATATGAACTGTGCCTACTAAGCAGTAGGTTACCTGAAGCTCTAGGATGAAGTCTAGTGCCATATTCTTTATTAGGCCATAGCAACACAGAATAATAGTAAATAAACCCAAGTATTCACCAGTTCAAACTGTGAATTAAGTGTCTCAACAGATCTTTATCATGAAGAGGTTGATGCCAAATGACAAAAACAGTTTTTCCTAAGTTTCATGCACAAAATATGGCAGCCTCATCAGAAAGATTGATATCATTCTCTAAGTTTGATACTCGTGATCAATTTAGGAAGCAAAAGTATCCACACAATGTGTGAGAATGCTAGGTAGCAGAATGATAGAGTATCATGTCAACATTATCTCTTTATCCAATTATCTTCCATAGTTACCATGTATTCTGGAAGAGATTAATGAACCATGGAAAATGAATGACCAAGGACTATTCATCTTTAGATATTTTTAATTGAAATATCCACTGGGCTTTAAATAACAGATACAAAAAAGACAGTTTGGATCAGAAAGTGCTGTGCTTTCTCTTTTGTTAAGAAACCAGAGAGCCACTGAATTTTCCTTAGAAACTACCTGTTCTTTATGGTTGGAACTTACTTGCCCATGTACAAGATGCAGGAACTCTTTCTTGCAACCTATGCCATCTTTACTGTAGAAACTGAAACTGTGTCATAAAGACACAAGTACCAAAGCATAAGTCTGATCTTCTATCGTAAAAACAGCAAATATGGCAAGAGACAAGGCAAGATAAAATTAAGGGAAGTGAATAATTTACCAAATAAGAATCTGTTATTCCCGAGAATTCTCAGTTTGATTTGAAGAAGAGATTGAATTGTTACCTCACACCTTAAAACAGAAAGTAGCAGCAGACCCACTATTACATACTGTACTAACGGGATAAGATACAACTCTTAACTTTGCATAATCTGTGTAAAAAAGATATGCTTGACATTTGTGGAATGTCATTTCTCTTTATAGAATTATAGGCAAGATTTCTCCAATAAAACTTAACTTAAGCCAGTTATAAAACTATAACTTCACATCAAAATTTAAAAAAGTTAAAAAATGTGTTTGAGTATGTACATATCACACAGGAGTGCTCGAATGTTCCTGTAGATTGTGTTGCTGGTCAGAGTCCAGTCTACTTTCCACCTTTAAAACTGGAATAGGCTGAGTTATCTGATCTTGCTGTAGTTTAAGTTCCGATGAAGGGAAGGATGATGAAGCAGTTGTCAAAAGCTGCTTCTCTCTGCATGTTTCCTCAGATTCAGTTTTTACCCTCACACACTGCGAGTCAACTTCTAATTCTTGCTTTCCGGTTAAATCACAGTCCACCATAGAACTGCTTTCTGTGTTGTGAGTGGCTTCCACAACCGGGTGGTACTGTTTAAGCCTTATATGCCAAGCTAAGCTGCACACTGCTGACACGGTTTTGAACTGATGAATGACATTTCTAGGGATGAAGTAAATATCATTGTCACACAGCTGAATTCTGGCGTAGCGAATGCCTTCCCGCCTCATTTGGTTTAGTTTCGCTTCATCCACCCACTGTACACACTGCAGAGTAAAGAGAAGTTGCATGACACTTTAAAATATGTAATAATTTTGCCAAATAAAATATCAGAATGAATACAAGGAAACAGTAGTAGAGCCAAATTAAAGCCAAGCAATACTAAGTGACAGACAACTTTCTGAAATTGCCTATAATGCTTGGGAAACACTTTTTCTCATACTTTCTACCTCTCTAGTAACAAAGTACAGGTTAAACTCAGGATGGCCTAAGGAATTATTTAAACAACTATTCCAAAACCCAGCTAGGTATCAATAATGTATTCTCTGCCACACAGAAGGGCAATATTTACTTGCTCCTGTGTTCTTCAACCTTCTGCAGGTTAAGGACACACAGGACAATGGGGTTATCAGCTGAGACTACTTCCAGCCAGAACTGAGCAGCTTAGACCCTCTAGCCATCTGGGCCCACCTGGCATTCCAAAGATTAAAGACTGCCGAGCATTCTGCTTGGGAAGCTTGTTTTAATGACTTTCTGACACACTCCACACGTATCTTTTAATAGTAATAAAATTAAATTTGCCATCCCATGTATCCAACTATAAGATCAAATGCAAAATAAAATGGGTAACAGGCACTTATTTCTATTATCTCACTCGAAAGGTAATAAAAAAGCAAGAGTTTTACCTGGGAAACCGGGGGTTCATGAAGGTCTAACTGAAGTCTCTGTACAACATCAGTAAAATCCTCAGCATGAAAACAAATCACATCTTTGGTTATGCGAGGTTGGTCACTCCTAAGATTAACAAAATCAAATTTTAGAAACATGCATCTCATAATGGAAGATGATGTCAAATTTCATTTCTCCTATTCCTGGAAATGGTACTACTAGCCTAGAAGTATACCCACAGCTCCTACAAATAGAGTGTACATTTGCTTTTTTAATCAAGAGTTAAAAAATAAATAAAACAACAATAAAGCTGTTTTTTAAAAAATGAAAACTAGATCAGTTGTTACAAAATCAAAATAACAATGACTAAAAGCAGTTTCATTCTAAACTAGCTACATCTGCATCCTCTCACCACTCTGCCCCATTTCCAGGCCACCAGTAATGTCATCGTCAGGATGGAACAAAGTGGAGAGAAAACCGATCAGCCACATAAATATCATGCCTTCAGTTTCCAAAGGAGAGAGGGAAAAAAGGCTAAGCAATGTACTTGAAATACTGTCGAGCTATGATTGAACTCTACTTCTAAAAAAGGTTAGAGCAAACTATAGGAATATTGAAGGCCCTGAAGTTATAAATATGAAAAACAAAACAGTTTTAAAATAAGCTAAATTCAGTGCTCTGAGCTTTTGGTTCCAATTGAATGTAAAAGGGTGCAGCCACTATTGAAAATAGTATAGCAGTTCCTCCAAAAATTGAAAATAGAATTATGAAATGATCTAGCAATTCCACTTCTGGGTATATACCCAAAAGACTGAAAGCAGAGGCAGGAAGAGATACTTGTTCACAGCAGCCAAAAGATGGGAGCAACCCAAGTGCTCACTGAGGAATGAATGCAGAGAAAACAAAATATGCCATATACATATAATGTATATGTATAAAAGGAAGGAAATTATAGCACTTGGTACAATATGGATGAACCCTGAGGATATTATGCTAACAAAAATAAGCCAGTCACAAAAAACTACTGTATGATTCCACTTATATGAAGTATTTAAAGTAGTCAAATTCACAGAAACAGAAAGTACAATGAAGGGTACCAGGAGCTGGGGAGAGAGGAGAAAGGCAGTTATTGTCTAATGGGTATAGAGTTAACAGTTTTACAAGACAAAAAGTTCTCTAAGTCTGCTTCACAATAATGTAAATATATTTAACGCCTCTGAAATGTACACTTAAAATGGCAAAGATTTTTCATTTAAAAAATTTTTCATTTTTTGTTATGTATATTTTACCGCAATTTCAAAAAAAGTTACTCCCCAACCTTTTAAATTGAGTCCACATTTTCTCAAACATTAACCAACCTTGTAGTTTAGTTCCCTTAACTTACCATTCACCAAACTGTACAGCTTTCAAAACCCCAACAGCAGCCGTACTCTGCCAGTCAAACCCCTGACCTACATGGTCAGCATGAGCTCTTGTCCTGTCTTCAAAGAGGACTTCACGGGGTTCACTGGTCCGAGGTAGGTACTGGAGATTTTTAATTTCATTCATTGATCTGGAGTTGATATGGTTGTGAAGTAAAGCAGGGGTAAGTATTAACAGCAATAAGGTGAAAAAGTCTGCTAAAATATCAAATTTTAAATAAGACCAGGACTAATAAGGATTCAATGATTCTGATCATGAGCATTTAACACATTATATTGCAAAGCTTAATGAGATTACCTTCTTCCCTAAGGATGTCATGGTAACACAAAAGCTGTATCTTTGATTTGAATACATAAAATGTAGTTTTCTAAAACTAAACTCGGAAAACACAATTCAAAATTCAAGGCTGTATGTTTCTCTACCCCGAGCCATCTTAACCCTCGAAACATTCTACTAGACCTGATTCAAGATGGCAAACTGAGAATGTACTTGATCTCCTTCTACATTAAAATCTTAAAGTAAGAGGCTTCAAACTAATATGGTAGGGGTGAGAGAAAGGAAATGCACGAATGGATGGGAGTACAGATGAAACAGAACTGGCTATGAACTGAATACACGAGAATTCCTTATATTCTCTTCTGCTTTTTTTACATACTCAAAAATTTCTAAATATACTAATCTAAAGGTGACAGTAAAGGAATGAATAAGAACCAACAAAAGAAATGAATTAGTTAATGAACAATATCAACAAATTTCTGGTATGTGGAAAATGATTACAAGTGTCTTGGACTAATAAAACTGAGCAGAGAAAGCCACAGGTCTAGAATACACATGAAAGGAATGGCAACTAAAAAGGCAGCTGGCCTGCCCAAAAGACCTTTGCCCAGAGGCAAAGGTGGGTGGCAGATGGGTGGGGTGGGGACCAGGTATAATGATAATAGATAGAAATGAGGTAAGGCTGAGAAAGGGGGGAACTAAAGTGAAATTCTGTAAATAAACCAGTCACCTGCCACCCCTATGGATAAAATAAGGTCAGGCATCTACCCCCACGAAAAGACTATGACTGATGCACCCTACATCCATCTCTCATATTTATTTCCCTGACAAAACACTGATTCTCACTGAGTATCTGTTCCTACCCTATAAAGGACCTCATTTACGAGCTTCAGAGGCAGATCCTAATGAATCTTGACAAATGGTGGTAAGTGCATTCCCCTTGCCAGTGACTGACTGAAAAATGGGCATGAAATGACTCTGGGCAGCAGTTAAGAGAGGCAATCAGCAGACTTCTGAGAAGCTTCCTAGACCCTAAGAGAGAAGTAAAAGAAAAGATAGTTTTCTCTTCTATTGCATATAACCAGATCCGTATGTGATACCTAGAACCGTACTAGTCATCCAGCAACCATAAAGAAAACCACTGTGAGTACAAAGCCCAGGCAAAGAGAATGACAAAGCAGACCAAAGGAAAAGACCTGATTCCTTGATGAATGTACTGAGTCACTGACCATATACGTATATAAATACAAATATATATATATATATATATATATATATATATATATATATATAGTACCTAGAGCTAAGCTTCTAGACCACCTGATACACGGGATAACATTTTGTTTTAATGAACCAATTTGAATCAAAATTTTTGTTGTCTGTAGCCAAAGCATCCTGATAAACTTTCAGAAAAAACAACAACAACAATAAAAACCCTTCGTATTCTTCTCTAAACACACTGAACTTACCATATTAATAGAACTAATGTAATCCTCGTGCATGTGGACATATCCTTTAATTTCCAGTTCTATGCCTATTAGCTCTATAATGAAACCTACCTTGTGATAAGCCTCACTAAAATATAAATAGAATGCTCAGTAAGCCCAATGTTTTATTTCTAAATATGTGTCAACCACAAATCACCAACTATCTGAAGATAGCCTGTAGCAGCCTGACAAAGACCAAAATAAACAATGCTGAAATATAAGAATTCAAAAGAAAAATTAAAAGACAAAACTCAAGCGAATGTCCCAAAATTAAAAGCAAAAAAAATAATAATAAGTATGAGGATAATCAAAATGAGAGATCTATTACTCAACCAACAGTGGTTTCAAAAGAAGTAACAGAGAAAAATAAAAAGATAACCAAAACAAGAAAGAAAAATCCCCTGAAAAGGAGACATGAATCTTTAAAATTTAAGGGACCTACCAAACAACAAAAAGGATTAAACATAAGAATAAGAATGGAAGACCCAAGTACGTCATTGTGAAATTCAACTTTCAGAGAAGAAATGAAAAAAGATTACCTACAAAAAAACCCCAAATTACAGTGGCATTAAGACTTCTCATGAACAACAGTACACACTAGAAGACATTGGGAGCAATGCTAGAAGTTTTAAGAGAAAATACATCCTATGGAATCCAGTTAAACTATCAATCCTATTTAATGAGAGAAAAATATTTTCAGACATATAATGACTCAGAATACCTTCCTTTTGTTAGAATATTACTTAAGACTGTGCTAAAGCAAGAGAAGGAAATAAGCCTAGGAAGAAGACAAATGTAGGTTAATGCAGAAACGCATTAAGCAGGAAGTCCTAGGTTGATAATGGTGAAGTAAAGCTTTTCACATTGAAGAGAACACAGAGATCTAAAAGATTTCCAGGTTAAAAAAAAAAAAAATGATGTGCTAGAGTAGGCAATATTATTAAAATTCTGGATTCTTGAGGATAGGATAAAAGCAGAGAATCCAAGGTAACTATCAATATTCTCAAAAAAAAAAAAAAGACTAATTTTTTTTTTTAAAGATTTTATTTATTTGACAGAGATCACAAGTAGGCAGAGAGGCAGGCAGAGAGAGTGAGAGGGAAGCAGGCTCCCTGCTGAGCAGAGAGCCCGATGCGGGACTCGATCCCAGGACCCTGTGTCCATGACCCGAGCCGAAGGCAGCGGCTTAACCCACTGAGCCACCCAGGTGCCCCAAAAAAGACTAATTTAAAAAGCCAAAGTCATAGTCATAGAGTAGAAAGTATGATTCTAGAAGAAATGTATGTGAAGCAAAAAAGAGAACACAAAATATTAGGGATATGGTCAAGCAAAGTATATGTCCCCCTTCAAAACAGGGGTAAATCAGAAACTGCAGGGAAAATAGAACAATTGTCTTTAAAAAAAGCACAATCCAAACATGAAATCAATTGAACTGTGCATGACTTTCAATATCTAGATGAAATATAGGAACGAAAGATCCTTTTGTATAGTATCCCTTTGAATGTTAACATAACATTGAACTTTAGAATACAAATTTTTAGCCTACTGGTTAGGTCTGCAATAAACTTACCTTCCCATAATATTATATAAATGCCGTTTACTGACTTTCAAACTGTAGACTACACCTATTGACAAAGCATATAAAACCTAATTATGGTTTTAAAACAGAATATGAATTAACCTCAATAATGTGTAACCACATCTGGCAAAAAGTTGAAAGGGGGAAGAAGAGGGTAAAGAAAGGGATATTTAAGTGGAGAGAAAGGGTCATTTAACTGTTTGGAGAATAGGAAGAAGTCCCCATTTATCATACCAAGAAATTGACAAGTTTCCTGCCACAGTCTTAAAACAAAAATTAAAAACAGAAATTGTCTTTATTGTCTGGTAAAAACATGTTTGCCTCTGGACGGAAAGGTGGCCAGAATTTTTCATTATAAAACCTACTGTACCATTTGATTTTTTAAAACCCTGTGCATGTACTTAACTTTAAAGTTCATAAATTCAAAGATCATCTTCATTAGCAGTGCCCTTGATAACTAGATAGCTTCTCACATTGATTCCATCATTTTCAGCAATAAAGAGTTCTCATTAACAAAAGATGATGACATTAATGTTTAAGTTCCGATTTATTCACTCTAATTCAAAGTACTTTTGAATGCCTCACTCAAGAATATTTAACCCCAATAAAAATAAAATTTGACAGCCCCTCAGATTAGTAGAGAAAAAATAAATTATAAAGTAAATGATGTTGGTACAGCTGCCTAACTACTTAGAAAAAATGAATGCCTCATTCTGTCCTGAAACCAATACCAGGGAAGTAAAACCTGTAAATACTAAAATCATGAATGTACCAGGAGAAAATGTAGATGAATATTTTGTAATACTGAATGAGAAAGGACGTTTCTAAGTTGGCCACCAGGAGAGAAACCGCAGAGGAAAAGACAGATCTGTGTGCAAAGAAAAATAAACTGAGAGGGAAACAAAACAAAACAAACAAACAAAAACACCAAAACGGTGAGTAAAGGAAAACCTAAAACTGAAAGAAAAAAAAAATGAGCAGGAAAATCTGCAACACACAAAATAAGTTAACAGTCATTAAAAAAAAGAGAGAGAATTTTAAATGAAAATGAAAAGGGAATCACAAAATAAGAACTACAAACCCCTCAAAGAAGAATTAATTAAAATGAATCATCTCTGTCCAATCAGAGCAACAAAGTTTAAAAAAATATTAATGGAGGGGCATGGGGAAAGGGGTACCGTCTTATTATTTGGGTGGGAGTATATAATGGTACACTTCTGGATCAATTTAGAAATGTGTATATACTCTGAACCTTTAAAATTTCCACCAAGAAATGAACATGCATATGCACAAAGATAGATCCACCTACCTACCAGCCAGCCAGCCAGCTACCTACAATCACTGATGTGTTATACATTCCTAACAACTAGCTTCAGGGGAATATGGCTGTTTACGGCTGCCTATTTCCGTGGTATAAATACTCCCAACATGGTCAATATCAAGCAACTAATGTGATCTCGTTCACTGTGGAATTGGCCCTGAGAGCCTGGCTCCAACATATCACTGTCATGTTTGTCAAAGTCCTATTTACATTGAAAAACTGGAAGCAATTTACATTAAAAAGAATTGGTGAAAAATATTTTTAGAGTGTATTTGGATATAAACCAATAGTTTTAGAGAAATGTACAAAACATGTTCAAGTAAGTGTCATATACTCTTTTGCCACCTTGTGGTCAGAACCGTGTTCAACCCCAGTCGTCTCAACTATAATGAGGAGGGGTCTCTCCTAAGTCAGCCCCTTCTGCTAGTCTTCAGTTAGATCTTTGTGAGGTAGACGCAGTGATATTTGCCAGGACTGAATGGAGACACATGCAAGCAGGCTGATGCACCACCCCCGCCACGTGATTCACAGCAAAAGCAAAATCCAATCAGGAAAAAAAAAAAAACGTTAAGAAAGTACAACAAAATTTTGACTTTTCTCATGAGGACTACTTAAAAAAAATCAAATGTCAAACTATTTCCGATATTTTTTTTCTTGATTCTTTTGTTTTTGGTGCCTCTTCTTTGCTGGTGACCCAGACACTTCCTTAGTATGCCTTTTGGGGAACCCAGCCCTGATTTTGGCCCTGGAGCCAGCTTGTTTGGTTCTGCGCTGTTCACAGCTCCCAATACAACACCCAGCTCTGGGCTGGAGCCGAATACCCCTTTGCTGGGGTAAATGATGGCAGAGTCTCAGGACTTCCAGAACCTGCTGGACATGTGGGCTTCTGTGGGAGCTTGATTGGGAAGGCAGTCAGGCTGCCATGGTTAGTCGTCAACGGTGGAGGGTAGACAGTCTTAGGCACACGGAGATCTTTCGATCTTTGATGTCTGTCACTTTGTGGAGGTGGGATGACTGTACCCTCTCCAGGCTCACTCTGCTCCATGACCTCAGTCATTTTCAGCAGCCGCAGCAGCGTGGGGCAGGGTGGGGTGGGGAGCAGGAGGATTCCTTCAGTGGGTGTGCTAGTTGCAGTTCCTCCAGTTGCAGGCCATAAAGGGCAGGCATTTATTGGAAGGATGCTGGGGTGCTTCAAAGAATTGAAGCAAGACTTGGCTTAGAAAGGCAGGGCACCAGGTCAGCTCCTGGGGACTTTAAAAAAAAAGTATGGGAACCAAACATCCTATCCTCCTTCAGGGCTCCTAATTCTTGACAACCAACTCCTGACACTAACCCCAGGAGGCCGAGATACCACCTCCTCCCTTCAGGAAGGGGTCAGGCTGCGGGGCCATGTCCAGTGCTAAGCAAGCAGAAGTCCACTAGGGTATACTCAGCTAGCACGGCCCCACGAGCCAGGCCGTGTGTACCGGGCCAAGGCCAGCCATCCCAGGACTCAGGGAACAGACTCCTCCTAGAACACCCTCTTCTTGATCTTTGAACACTGGCTATCTCCTTTCCAGCTCTGTCCTGACCCCCTGGGACCAGGTGGGCTCCTTTACACATCTTTTTGTGTTGACATCTAAAATTTTCCATCAAAAATGTCAGCTGCAAATAATGTGAATCCTGACAAATACTAACATTCACAAACAAAACTGTCATGTTTTACATGACATTAGTGGAACCTAATTACCTTAATGATTTGAGAGCCACCATCATCCATTTTAAAAATTCAGACGAGTTCTTGATGGTTGGGAGCTGTACATTTTTCCTTTTCTCCCTAAGTTCTTCTTTCTATTCTAATAGAATTTTACCCACATAATATATATTTTTGCACTCAAATTTACTTTATTGATAATCCTATCATCTTTCCCTGCAGCAAAATATGTAAATATATTTTTCTATTTAAATGCTTTTTTAATGTTCCTGTGAACCTAAAGCTCTAAGTGTTGTGTCAAAATTTACTCTTGCTTGAGTTATTATGACAATTAGTATTAGAATGTGATGGAGCAAAAAACTGTAAGTATATTAAAATTCTGATAGGTAATTATTAAATGTAAAAATTAAAATGTAAAAAAAAAGAACTGGTGAATTAAATCTTGATACAACCATTTAGTGAGAACATAGTCACTAAGAAATGATCATATAGTTGCATCTTAATATAACACATAAACTTAAGGGGTGAATAAAAACAAGTTTTAAAGTAAACATCATGTGAAGAATGAGTTCATTTGTGTACAAAGCTTAGGAGTATAATACAGACTGAAATTTAAAGGTTAATATGCCTAAATAGGTGGGACTATGGGTATTTTTTGCCTTCTTTTTACTTTTTTCTATTATCAGATTTTTCTAAAAGTCTAACAATCAGGAAACAAACAATGGTCAATTCCTTTTTGTTAAAATTATGCAACAAAAAAAATGTATGCAGTATTTAAGAATTTACGATTTCCAGACTCATCATCATGATATATAAAAAAAGCTGTGGTCCAAGCAATGTTCAGAAATAGTTTACTGTCAGCTTCTACTATGCCACCACCTGGTGTTCATATATAGTTTACACAAAGTATTTTCACACAGTATCTCAAGTACTTAAGGTTATTCCATAATTAGCTTTAGCATCATTCCCCTATAAGCTTTAAGGTAACGTCCAAACTAATCCATTAAAACTCACTTCTGGGGACGCCTGCGTAGCTCAGTTGGTTAAGCTAGAGTCCTGGGATTGTGCCCCACATAGGGCTTCCAGCTCAGTGGAGAGTTTGTGTCTCACTCTTCCTCTGCCCTGCTCATGCTCTCTCTCAAATAAAATCATGTAAAAGTAAATAAATAAACGAAAAAACTCACTTCTGGATACTTATTTGGGGTTATTTCCATAGTCTAAGCAAATATGTCATTTTTCACTCTTACTAAAATGAGATTTTTTTCATAGTACTAGAAAAAATTAATCTACATTTGTTTTAAGTGTTTAAATCACAAAATGTGTTAGCCCAATATTAATTACTATAGGAAATATACATGACTGGTTTCATTCAGCAAACACTACTGATCACTCTCTCAGGATTCAAAATTTAGTAAAAATAAAAACACGTAAACAGATCATTAGTGAACGAATAATGTGTGAACACAGAGAAGGGAACAATTAAATGCCTATGGGAACAAAGCAAAGCTTCACAAAGGAAGTAACAGCCAAGTTCAGTTTTGAAAATTTATTAAGAGTTTGTCAGGCAGAAAGGAAGATGGGGGAGGGGATGCCATTCTAAGTAAAAAAGAACAATGCAAAAAGCATAGAGCTGTGAAAGACCGCTATTTGAAAACTGAACTCTATGTGGCTGGAACAGACTAGAAACATATCCAGCTAAAAGGACTGCTGGGGCCAGATTATGAAAGATCCTTGGAGCCACACAAAGGAGTCTGGACTTGTATCTTGCAGGCAGTTAGGACCCAGGTTTTAAGAAAATAGGAAAAAATTAAATTTGTTGTTTTAGAAGGATGTCTCACTCTGATGACTATGTAATGAGTAGACTGGATGAAGAACTGACCACTGAAGATTTCCTTAAATTAGCTCTTCAATCTAGACAGTTTTCAAACTGTGCTCAGGTCTCAATCATTCTTAAAAGCCACCAAACTTTTAAAAAATGCTTTTCCTTGTTTGGGAAAAATAAATGTTTACCGTCGTCTTTTGAAGGGTGACTTTGGCATATCTGCTGTAGGGATCATCTGCTCTCCTGGCCTCACCCACATGATCGGCCCATCATCACTCTGGGACCTACACTGGAGTCGGAGGCTGGAAAGTGTACCCCAGGGCAAAGTCATCTAGAAGTCAGATGAAGGAATAACATTAAAAAAAATTTGTTTTTTTAACTATTTGCAAGTTAACCTCTCTACTACCCCCAAACCAAAAGAAAGCTCTAGGAAGTTTATTTTGTGTATGTGTATGTAGAAATAAATGCTATATTAGATAATAATTTACATGTAAAATTCTGAACCAATAATTTTCTACACATTTCTATTCAGAACACTGGATAAAATTTAAACAGACACAATTAATTTAATATTAATACTTTTTAAGAGAAAGTGTCCACTAAAGTAAGAATCAGAACTTTAATAATTAGAATTAACACTCACTTTCAGAAATGGTGATTCTTCTAACATATCAAGGAACTCTGGGAAATAATCACCAACTTCTTCATCTACTGCTCCAACAAGACTTATCTGCCGCATGGGACCTGCTCGGTAGGTGCCACAGCAGTATGTCCTGTTGACCTGAGATAAAACGAAAGGAGGGGAGAAAGGACTGAAGTACACTATAATATAATTAAAGAATTAGAATATTATTTCTACTGTTGCTATTTCTTCTACATATTAAGAACTCAATGGTCAGTACCTTGTATAAAGTCCATAGTTACAGAAAGGTGCCCTAGCACACTGACAAACACATTAACGTGGTAAGTGCCACAAACAGAAATTTCAAAGAGCAAATTAACCTAAGATCCCAACATCTCAAAGAAACACTGAAGACATTAAGATATACTTAAACTTCTCTGAGGATGATGATTTTTGTACTCTGTAAACACTAAAAATAAGTAATAATTATAATAATAACAAAGTGATCTTTAAGGCAAAAAATCACTAAATAAACAGTAAAACTGGCACGGCAGAGAAAAAAAAATAGATTAATTTCCCGTATCCATTCTGTATTCCCTAGTGAAAACCTTCACTCACATCAGGCCAGATACCAGGCTTGACTGTTAACAAACCCAATCTCTCCTCCAATTACTTGCTTATAAAATCCTCTACTCCGGGCAAACTGATCTTTTTGTCTATCCAATTTATGCCAAACTTACTTCTACCTGCAATGATTTTTCTCATAAATCTGCCCTACTTGGAATGTCCTCTTTTCTGTCAATCCAAATCTTATCTTTAAAAGATCAGTTCAAGACTTCTTCTGAGGTCTTCCTGATCACCCTTCATGACCTTTTCCTTTTCTGAAATCTAAAGTTACTTGCCAGCACACAGACATTTTCTTTCTAACAACTCTCTAGTGAACTTAAGGTGTATTTTATACCAATCTGTTGCCCAGAAAATCCTGGCATTCAAATGGAATCTACTAGCAGACCTGAAACTAATATAACACTGTCTGCTAACTAACTGAAATTTAAATTAAAAAAAATTTTTTTAATGGAATCTACCAATTTATTTGATACAATCTGATATTCTTCTAAGTCATTTCTTATACTCCCACATCCATTTTTTTTTTTTTAAAGATTTTTATTTAAGAGAGGAGTGAGAAGAGAGTGAGAGAACATGAGCAGGGTGAGGGGTCAGAGGGAGAAGCAGGCTCCCAGGCTGAGCAGGGCTTGGTCCTGGGACTCTGAATCATGATCTGGGCCAAAGGCACACCCTAACCAACTGAGCCACCCAGGAACCCTTCCTACTTCCAATTTAAAATTAATGTTTCTCAAGAGTAAAGACAGACTGGTGCATACAGATGACTAGACTAAAATGCTTAATTTTAACCAGGATTTCTACCTTGGATCAGTAACCAAACATTCTCTACCTTAGTTAAGGTACAAATTAGATTGAAAAGCCTAAAAACGGGCACCTGGGTGGCTCAGTAGGTTAAGTGACCAACTCTTGATTTCAGCTCAAGTCATGGTCTGAGTCAGGCTCCATACTCAATGGGGAGTCTGCTTGAGATGTTCTTTCCCCTTCTCTCTCTCTGCCCCCTCCACAAATGCACTCTCATCTCTAAAATAAATAAATAAATCTTTAAAAAAGAAGATTCAATTACTGTTTTAAATATATACCAATTTTGCCTCAATACAAGGCATAAATGACAATCTAGTTTTCTTATACAGTTCTTTATAAAGTATTAGATCTCTAGCAGCATTTTCAGAACCTACTATTTTTTTCCTGTAGACAATTTAATAGGCACCCTTACTCAAACACAATACACACAGAAAAAAGGTCTTAACTCCTGTTCTCAAGTATCAGGGATTTCTTATTTCCTTATGTGTATTTCTCAATATCACCTTATATAATTGTTAAGCAGCAACCACCCAGGATACCTTGTGTATATTTGTATGAGTTACTTTCCATTTATTTGTATGGTCATCATGCTACGAAAAGGCCAAGGGAGACAGACTAGGAAAAAAAATGATCATGGGATAAAAAGGTAAGGAAAGCTTTTCTACTTAGGAAAGCTTTTCTAAGCATTATTCTAACCTTTCTAGGCTAAGCACCCTAAAACAACTAAAGCAGATTCATTAACCTTCAATACCAGTTCTGGGAATCACATGCTTTCAGGGATCAGTCCCCCTACAAATCTCCCAACTATTCCCAATTATCAGAAGTTCCTTTTACCAAGATGGACTTTCAAAAACACAGGAGTGGAATTTTATGTGAGAACTATCCTAGAGATACATCACAATTTAAAGCTTAAAAAACTCAAGACTAATCCTGAAAAATGAAAAAGTACACTGCCACATGCCACTTTTGCTAGCTTTCAGATTATGCAACTCTTTTTTTAGATTTTTTTTTTTTTTTTTGACAGAGATCACGAGTAGGCAGAGAGGCAGGCAGAGAGAGAGAGGAAGGATAGCAGGCTCCCTGCTGAACAGAGAGCCTGATGCAGGGCTCGATCCCAGGACTCCAGAATCATGACCCTAGCCGAAGGCAGAGGCCCCAACCCACTGAACCACCCAGGCACCCCAAGATAATGCAACTCTTTTTTTTTTTTTTTTTTTTTTTTAGAATTTATTTATTTATTTGACAGAGAGAGATCACAAGTAGGCAGAGAGGCAGGCAGAGAGAGAGAGGAGGAAGCAGGCTCCCCGCTGAGCAGAGAGCCCGATGCGGGACTCGATCCCAGGACCCTGGGATCATGACCTGAGCCGAAGGCAGTGGCTTAACCCACTGAGCCACCCAGGCGCCCGATAATGCAACTCTTAATGCATTATTAATTTGAAAGAATTCACACTACTTTAAATTTTACATACAAAGTAAGCAGAATATTTTTATATCACAATGCTTGAAGTTACCTGAACTATAAGCAGTAATTTAATCAATACCACTTAACTTGAAAATGACTTAAAATGCAAGCACCTGGGATAATTAATATGCGACATGAATTAATATAAACCATCCTTTCCTACTTAGAGAAAGCTAACCTAAAAAGAGGAAATTGTTGATTTATTTATTTAAAAATATGTATTATAAATTTATAACTTATCCTGTGTCTAGAAAGAATGGAACAGACATTAAAACAGTAGTAATAGCAAAGCTGACTAACAGTATCTATCACCTGTGTAAAAAACGTTCATAAATGCTACTGTTTGTAATGCATTTAAATAATTAACAGCACAAGTTAGAAGATAGACAGCATTTATGACCAGAAATGCAACATGTACCAACTGTGTGATGCCAATGCCAAACAAGCAAACTACTAATTCTACCCTTCTTTTTAGAAACAGAACTTCCTGGGCATATAGCCAATAAGCTAGGATCCTTGGCAGCCAATTGTGGTCTGGAACTAAGTTCTGGCCAATGAGACGTTAGTGTAAGTTACATATGCAATTTCCGAAGCAAGCCTCTATAAGTAAGCAGCTTGCTCTCCACTTCTTTCTGTCTCTTGAGAGCCAGGTTCAAATACACAGACACTACCACCAAAGGGGCTGGCAAAACTTAAAAGACAGAAGGAAAAGAGAATCCTGGATGACATGGGACAGAACCAAGCCACTTAACCTCCAGACTTGTTACTCAAGAGGGTAACTTTTATTTTGTTCCAGCAACTGTATGTGACATCTCTTTGTTATGGTGGTTTAGCCTATGTCGTCTCTTGTATCTTGTATACTGGCATTCATCATTTTATTGCATTTCACTTTATGGCATTCCACATATATTATGCTTCACAGGTAGCTGCATTTTTTTACAAATTGAAGGTCTGAGGCAACCCTGACAAGAGCAAGTCTATCAGCACCATTTTTCTAACATTAGCTCTTCATTGTCACAGTCTCTGTGTCATATTTTGGTAATTCTCACTGTATTTCAAACTTTTTCATTATTATTGTTATTTGTTATGATAATCAGTGCTCTTTGATGTTACTACTAAAATTGTTTTGGGACACCACAAACTGTACCCACATAAGACAGCGACCTTAATAAAAATTGCCATGTGTACTGACTGCTTTATTGCCTGGCTATTCCCCCATCTCTCTCCCTCCTCCTCAGGTTTAGGCCCTATTTCCTGAGACAAAACAAAACTTAAATTAGGCCAGTTAATAACCCTACAATGGTCTCTGTTTAAGTCAAAGGAAGATTCACATGTCTCTCATTTTAAATCAAAAGCCAGAAATGATTAAGCTTATGAGGAAGGCATGTCAATGGCCAAGACAGGCCCAAAACCAGACATCTTGCACCAAATAGCCAACTTGTGAATAAAGGAAAATTTCTTCAAGGTAATTAAAAGTGCAACCACATGAAAGATACAAATAAGAAAGAGCAGTATGGCTGATCTGAAGAAAGTTTTAGTGATGTAGTTAGACCAAACCAGCCACAACATTCCTTTAAGCCAAAGCCTAATCAGAGCAAGGCCCAACTCTTATCAATTCCATGAAGGTTGAGAGAGGTGGCAAAGCTGCAGAAGGAAAAGTCTGAAGCTAACCATCAACAGAAGTTGTTGGTTCATGAGATTTAAGGAAATAAGCCATATCTGTAACAGAAAAGCACAAGGTAGAGCAGCAAGTGCTAATGTAGAAGCTGCAGGAAGTTCTCCAGAAGATCCAGCTCAGATCATGAATGAAGGTAACTACACTAAACAACAAATTTCCAACGCAGTCAAAATAGCCTTATATTGAAAGAAAATGCCATCTAGGACTTTCATAGCTAGAGAAGTCAGTGCCTGGCTTCAAAGCTTTAAGGGACAAGCAAACTTTCTTATCAAAGGATAGGTAGCTGGTGACTCTAAGCTGAAACCAGTACTTACTTACCATTCCAAAAATCCCAGGGTCCACAAGAACTATGCTAAATCTCTTCCGCCTGTGCTCTGTAAATGGAACAACAAAGTCTGGACGACAGCACATCCGCTTGCACGGTATCGTTAACTGAATATCTGAAGCCCACTGCTGAGACCTACTGCTCAGAGAAAAAAATTCCTTTCAAAATATCACTGTCCACTGGCAATGCACCTAGTTACCCAAGAGCTCTGACACAGATGTACAAGATTACTATTATTTTCATGCCTGCCAACACAACATCTCTTCTGGAGCCTATGGATCAAGGAGTCATTTCAACTGTCAAGTCTTTATTTGTAAGGCTATATATAGCTGCCGCAAACAGTGATTCCTCTGATGGGTCTGGGCAAAGTAAACGGAAAACCTTCTGGAAAGTTTTCATCATTGCTAGATGTCACTAAGAACATTCGTGATTCATAGAAGAGATCAAAATATCAACGTTAGCAGGAGTCTGGAAGAAGTTGAACCCAACTCTCATGGGTGACTTTGAGGGGTTCTAGACTTCAGGGGAGGAAGTAGCTACAGATGTGGTGGAAACAGCAAATGAACTTTAAGTAGAAGTGGAGCTGGGAAGTGAAGATGGGACTGAATTACTACAATCTCACAGTAACACTTAAGTTGGTGAGGAGCTGCTTCCGATGGATGAGCAAAAAAAGTGGTTTCTTGAGATGGAATCTACTCCTGGTGAAAATGCTTGAAGATTGTTGAAATAACAACAAAGGATTTAGAATATTACATGAACTTAGCTGATAAAGCAACAGCAGGGCTTGAGAGGACTAACTCCAACTCTGAAAGAAGTTATATTTTCATAAACCTGGGTTCTGTATTTTTAGTAAAATGCTATCAAACAGCACCACATGCTACAGAGATATTGTTTGTGAAAGAATCAATTAAAGTGGCAAATTTCATTGCTGTCTTAAGAAATTGTCAAAGCCACCCAACCTTCAGCAACCGCCACTCTGACCAGTCAGCAGATATCAACATGGAGATAAGACCCTCCATCCGCAAAAAGACTGACTTGCCAAAAGCAGATGATGGTAGTTAGCATTTTTTAGCAGTATTTTTTTAAATTACGGTATATGCATTGTTTCTTTAGACATACCGCTATTGCCAACTTAACAGATTATGCAGTACAGTGCAAACGTAACTTTTTTTTTTTTTTTTAAGATTTTATTTATTTGACAGAGAGAGAGAGAGAGATCCCAAGTAGGCAGAGAGAGAGGGGGAAGCAGGCTCCCTACTCAGCAGAGAGCCCAATGCCGGGCTTAATCCCAGGACCCTGAAATCACGACCTGAGCCTAAGGCAGAGGCTTAACCCACTGAGCCACCCAGGTACCCCCAAACATAACTTTTATATACACCAAGA
This sequence comes from Mustela nigripes, assembly GCF_022355385.1. Lineage (NCBI taxonomy): Eukaryota > Metazoa > Chordata > Mammalia > Carnivora > Mustelidae > Mustela > Mustela nigripes. The sequence continues at coordinate 97,506,722 of NC_081570.1, forward strand.
AATTCATCTGACTCGCTTTATTGTGGTGGTCTGGAATCAAAACTGTAGTATCCCCAAAGTATGCCTGTATTTTCTATACTAAGTTAGACAATACTCCATATTGCACAGATGACATCTTAGTATTAGCTCCTGCTCTGAGCTTTAAAAAAATCTGTAACTGGAGCATATGCAAAGGAAACAGTTAAGATGATTAGTGACTTGAAAACCAGATAAATCAGAAAAAGTTGAAGAAATTAAAGTATTTAACTTGAAAAGACTGAAGTAGAAAAGTATGCTCATATAATTTTAAAAAAGGAACTATGGGAAAGTCAGTATGATTCCCTGAAAATTTACTATAAATTACATGTCAGACACTGTCCTAACCACAGACAGAGCAAACCAGACCCACTCTTAGCCCCTGGAAGCTTACAGTCTAGTAGGGAGAAGCAGACACTAATCTAAGCAAATATTTAATTATAAGCTGTGACAAGTCCTCAGTATGGAATGAGTAAGACACTGTGAAAGAGAACAAGAGATCCTGATTTAGAGAATAAAGTTTTCCTCGAAGTAACATGGAATTGAAATCTATAAAACAAGTTTAAAGGAAACAAAACCTCTTAAGAATCACCCTTTCCAAGGTCTAAAAGAAAGCTAATGTAATGATGCTAAACACAGAAAGCAAAAGAAAAAAATAAGGATGAGGCCAGACAAATGAGCTGTAGTTGGATTAGGAGAGCCCTTAAGACTACATTAAATATTCGGGAAATCACTAAAGGATCTAAAGTAGTAAAAGGAAAGTTATCAACTTGCCTTTGTCTTTTTAGGGCAGAGGGGGCTTGGTATTTTGTATTTGTTTCATTTTCTCAGGGGTACTGAAAGGGACTTGGGCTTCTGTAATATCCAAATAAGAAATGATAAACTAAGTTATTAACAGTGGAGATGATCAGAAATGATAAAGAAAAAAAGATCTGAACATATCCAGGAGGGGAGGGGCGCCTGGGTGGCTCAGTGGGTTAAGCCTCTGCCTTTGGCTCAGGTCATGATCTCAGGGTCCTGGGATCAAGCCCTGCATTGGGCTCTCTGCTCAGCAGGGAGCCTGCTTCCCCCTCTCTCTCTGCCTGACTCTCTGCCTACTTGTGATCTCTGTCCAATAAATAAAATCTTTAAAAAAAAAAAAAAAAGGAAAGAAAAAACCAAAAATATCCAGGAGATAAAATTGCCAGGACTTGGAGACAGACTGGATATGATAGGGCAGAGAAAGGAATGTCAAAGATGTTTACCAGATTCTGACTTTTGCAAGGAGACAGAGAAACCACTCTTTCTATGGGAGGACTACCAGGTTTGGGTGGGAAGGTAATATCTTAAAGTCTGAACATGATGAGCTTCAATTGTGTGGTGGGCTGAATAATGGCCCCCAAAGATATCTTGGTCCTAATCCCTGAAACCTATGAACATCATCTTACATGGCAAAAAAAAAAAAAAATTGTTGTGAATAAATTAAGAATCTTGAAATGGGGAGAGTAGCCTAGTCTATCCAGGTAAGCCCACGTAATCACAGGCGTTCTTATAAGGAGGAAGCACAGGGAGAAGTACAGAGAAGGCAATATAATAATGGAAGCAGAGAGTGGAGTGATGTACTTTGCAGACTGAGGAAGGAGCCCCAAACTAGGAAATAGAGAAGGCAACCAGAGCTGAAATAGGCAAAAACCCAACAAAATGCAGATTCTCCCTCAGAGCCTTTAGAACAGTAAGAAGCTAAGTTTGTATCGTTTTAAGATCCTATGTTTATGGTAATTTGTTACAGGAGCAATTGGAACCAATACAAAGTACTCTGTAACACTCAAGTGGGTATGTCAAAAGGGCAGCTCGGTCTGAAATCAAGTGGTTTAGACTGAGGATATAAATGCTAGTCATTGGGGGCGCCTGGGTGGCTCAGTGGGTTAAGCCGCTGCCTTCGGCTCAGGTCATGATCTCAGAGTCCTGGGATCGAGTCCCGCATCGGGCTCTCTGCTCAGCAGGAAGCCTGCTTCCTTCTCTCTCTCTCTGCCTGCCTCTCAGTGTACTTGTAATTTCTCTGTCAAATAAATAAATAAAATCTTTAAAAAAAAATAATAAACGCTAGTCATTGGCTACAGAACATATATAGAGTTCAAAGAGCACGCATCTTTGCCTAGGAAGATCCAATTTGAAAAGCACCAAAGGAGAAGAAAAGCTGACAAAAAAGAATGTAAAGCAGTTGTCAAGTGGTCAGTGAGGTTAAGAAGAAAACCAAGACAGCACAGTATAATAAAAATTAAAATAAAGTATTTCAAGAAGTTTGGTCAAAATGTATTCAGAGATTTCAGTGAGATGAAGATGAAAAATGCCCCCTGGTAACCTTGGCAAGAGAGGTTTTTCAGAGAAGTATGAGGGCAGAAACAAAATCGGTGGTCTGAAGAGAGATGAGAAAATGTGGACAGCAAATGTAAACAATTCTTTCAAGAAATCAGGCTGTGAAAATAAAAAAGGTTGGTAGTAAGAGGAGAAAATAAGAGCAAGAGAGAATTTTCTTAAATAGAAAGACTAAGTAACCCTCAATAGGGCTCTATAAACTTCCAATCCCGCTAGCACTGTAAGAAAATATATGTTGCCCCACAGCCTAATCAACTGTTATCAAACTTTTGGATTTTTACTCATTTGGTAAGTAAAAACTACCATTTTAGTAGTTTTAATTTCACTTTCTTAGGAATGAAGCTGTGCATCTTTTCAAATAAGAGAATTAAAGGGCCTTTTGTATTTCTTTTTCTATGAACTATCCATTCAAGATGCCTGCTTATATTTAAATTGGGCTACTATTATCGATTTCTCTTATCTACTTCTAGAGCCCTTAATAATTTAGGAAGGTTAATCCTCTGTATGAATTGTATACAATTTTTCACAACTTGCCTTTTGACTACGTTGACAGTGATTTTTATTTTGTTTTGGTCATAGTCAAAAAGACCTTTTGAACTACAAAGTTATGAAAGAATTCTTCCATGTTTTCTTCTATTACATTAATGTCTCCATTTTCCACATTTAAATCTTTGATCTCGGGGCGCCTGGGTGGCTCAGTGGGTTAAGCCGCTGCCTTCGGCTCAGGTCATGATCTCGGGGTCCTGGGATCGAGTCCTGCATTGGGCTCTCTGCTCAGCAGGGAGCCTGCTTCCCTTCCTCTCTCTCTGCCTGCCTCTCTGCTTACTTGTGATCTCTCTCTGTCAAATAAATAAATAAAATCTTAAGAAAAAAAAAAATCTTTGATCTCATTCGGAATTTATCTTGGTATCCAGGGATATGGATACTAAGATGAATTATAGATAAATACCCTGATGTCCCAACACTATCATCTCTCTGCCATCAATGATTTAAGGTACTATCATTTTATTTATTATTTTTATTAATATATAATGTATTATTTGTCCCTGGGGCAGAGGTTTGTGAACTGTCAGGCTTACGGACTTCACAGCACTCACCATTTCACATACCCTCCCAATGTCCATAACCCAACCGAGGTACTATCATTTTTAAATATCAACTGCCTATATGTAATTGGGCCTGTTTCTAGACTTACTTTTCTGTTTCACTGAATAATGTTCAAAAACTAATATACACTTATTTAATCACTAAATCTTTAGAATGTACTGGTATCTGATAGGGCACTCCTCCACCACTGCTTTTCTTTTTTATCATTTGGATGTCGGTTCTCCTTAATCCAAAAATATGTATTTCCACCTAAATCTTCTTTTGTGTGACATCTTAATGTTAATGGGAGAATCTGGTAAAGGTGAAAAGGTGAAGAGAATGGCCATTTAAACATGGTAAACTAAACAAAAGATTTATGTCTATTCCTTATCAAAACCCACTCAAGTGAGAGTAAAACAGAAAGGCTATGAATCCCAGAAGATCAAAAAGAACAGAAGTTAAAAAATGACATATACAAGTTAGCAAACCATTTTTTACGAGGGGAAAAGTATACAGGGGAATTAGCCAATTGAGAACTTTGAATACTGAGTACCATGTAGAAGATAACCAAAAGTCAGTTTGTGATACAGAATCATGGAAAAGCTAAGCAGAAGGGGGGAAACAAAGCATGGAACTAAAACAAAGAAGATGGGTTAAAAATGTATATAAGAATTAGTTAGATCCCTCTGCTTACGTTCCCCACTCCCTACCCCAGCCCACACTCTTCCCCTATCTTGTAGAGTAAGTGAACCAAAGAGATATGGAAAACAAAGATACCAGGCACAAATATGAAAGACCATTATACTGACAACAGACAATTAAGTAAAATTCCATATATTAAACACCTACCTACTTCCACAGTTCAACTCCAAGAATTCTAGCAAACAGAGATATAACTTACTCTATTCCCTGGAAAAATGTGGTAGTCTTAAATGTAGAAATTAAGAGCCCCAGAAAAAAGATCTCTAAATGTTAATATTTGGAACTTTTCTTACAATGATTTGGCCAGATTCCCTACCCAGTCATCAAATGGCCAATCCCACCTATGTGTCCACCTATGTGTCCGCAGTTGCTAATCAGTTTTGTATTAACATTTATCTCAATACAAACAGATCACCAGACATCTGAAGAGAATAAATAAACAAGATTAAAACAAAAAAGAACGTGATGAAACAAATTACAAGAAAATTTCAAAACAATTATTAATACCATCAAAGAGATGAAAGATGAGATTGCATGCATGAAATAAGTTATTTAAATTAAAAAAAAGAACAAGATCTTAAATTCAAAACATTACAGTTGAAATAAATCAACAGGAGGAAAAGAAGATAGTTAAATCTCCCCAGAAAGCAGAATAAAAAGACAAAGAAAAATAAAAGGAGTGACCGGAAAAATTTAGAGATTCTGTCAGGAAGTCTAATATCCTAATAAGTTTCAGGGAAAAAGAACAATGAACACTAAAGTAAGGACATTAACAAAGAAATAATAAATAAATAATAATTTTTTAAAAAAAATTTTAAAAACAAGAAAACTTACCCAAACAAAAGGATATGCAATACGTTTCAAATACAAAACAATTCAGACCAATAAAACCTGAGAAAATCAAGTGGGTTGGAGGTGGTCTTCAGTTTTATCAGTAACATTTTATTTCTTGGGCGAAGTGGTTAAAACATAGGTGTTTAGAACTCTATACCTCTATGTATGTCTGAAATATTTCATAATAAATTAAAAAACAAAACCCAATTAAAAAAAAAACTCAACATACATTATCCTCAGTATTCTGAAATTCTATAATAAAGAGGTTTTAAAATGAGTTTCCAAAGAGATTTAAAAAAAAAAACCTACGAACATCAGGAATCATTATGATACTGGAATTCTCATGAGCAATACAAGGAGCTTAAATAAAAACACTTTGCCTTCATAAATCTCAAGGAAATGCCTTCCTAAATCTCAAAAACATGATCTCCAACCAAGAATGCCACACCTGTCTGAACTATACAAAAAATGTAGGATAAAGACTTTAAACACGTAAAATCTCATTTGAATCACTGAGTTCAGTCAACAGAATAGTCATGGAACCCCAGGACATGAGAAAAAGGCAAACAGAAATTCCAGCACAAACAGGTATAGGATACATGGGATGTATAGGGGATAGCTCTACATAATATCCTATTATAATACTGTAATATTACAAAACTATAAACAAGAACAGGAGAATAGTGATAAAATCACAGAACAAAATGCCAAAAATAGTTAAAATGAATGAACTAGAGTTACGTGTATCAACACAATTCTCTAAAGCAATGCTCACTCAAGTGAAGCAATCTGTAGAATGATATATATAAAATCCTATTTATAAAGTGTTAAATCCCACAAAATAGTTTTATATAGTCTGTATGTTCATACATGCAGAGCAAAATATTAGAAGGTGCACAAAAATAATAAACCACAAATTCAGAAGAAAGATTTACTTCTGTAGAGAAAAAAAAGCTTAGATTTTATTGTAAATGAAGGAAACAAAGCATTCACTTACTACAATTTGTACTTTTTAATGGGAATGGAGAGGGAAAAATTACAGGGGTGGGGACGCATAAAGATCCTAAGCAAATGGGTGCAGTTTGTTTCAGATGATGAAAAAGTTGTAGAAAAGGATAATGGTGGTGGTTGTATATAACACTGTGAATGCACTTAATGCCAATGAATTATATAACCTAAAAATAGTAAAACAGTAATTTTGTTTAGCATATTTTGTGACAATCCTAAGAAAACTAGGGAGTGGAATCTAGAACGCAGGTGAAAAATCAGCTTTTGAGGAGGAGGTGGGATTTCTTTTCTATTTTAATAGGCAGGAATACAGAAAAGATGTATACAGATAGAGTGTGAATAGTCTTCATGAAGAGCAAACAAGCATTTAACCAAAGATAAGCAGCAAGCTTCCCACACAATGTTGAGGGCCCACTGGGAACCTTATGAAACCTTAAGAACAGACAAGCACTTGAATAATTATCAGCCTACAAGTGATTTTCTAAAACATTTGTGCTACGTAGAGATTAGACAAGGTTATCTCTAAGAGCCATTAGTTTATGATTTCTATGAAATTCTAAAAGGATGATCTACAGGTCAAACGAAGGAAAATACAGTAATGTTAGATGGTATATATTTTCAAAGTTTCTTAAATTTGCCTGCTCATAGGATTTGAATCACTTGAGGTATTTATCTCAGGCCTCACTCCAGACCTAATCACAATTTCCAGTAGAGGAACCTGAGATTCCAAATATGTATTTGGATCCAACCAGCAACCCCCAATCATTCTCAGGATCTGGCAAATCTGAAAATCTCTGGCCTGGAAATGACACTCAAAAGCAAAGAACAAGTTGAGTAGAGGAGTATTAAGAGGACTGGAGGAAGGTAAGTAGAGACTAAGGAACAGAAAAAAGTAAGGCTGCCATGGAAGCAAAAGACAAAATGCCAGAGAAAACTCCATCATTATCAAAATCAGAAGGCAAACAGGGAGGGGAAAAGGACTGTAGAATCAAGAGAGAAAATGCCTATAAGAAAGTAGTAGTTAGCTTTGCATGCATTAAAAAAAAATTCTTATAATTTATAGCTATAAAAGTTCAAGCAATTACATTTGAAAATACACACTGTTCTGTAAATATATAAACCTTTAAGATTAGAAGTAACTTCATGGGGAACCTGGGTGGCTTAGTCAGTTAAGCACCCAACTCTTGGCTTAGGCTTGGGTCATGATCTCTGTCTGGGTCCTGGCATTGAGCCCTGTGGGGCTCCACACTCAGCAGGGAGTCACTTGGGATTCTCCCCCCTGCCCATCCCCCACTCATTTGAATGCATGTACCCCCACCCAAATAAAATCTTCAAAAAGAAAAAAAAGAAACAACTTCACAGTTATCGTGTATCAATTGCCTTCACAATTATCCTGTACCAATTGTGAAGGAAGTTTAACTGTGCTCCAAATACATTTTACTTTTCAATACTTTTTAAAAAGGACAGTCATAAGTCAGTTAAAAACTTGGAAGACAGCAGTTTTATTCATAACTGCCCAAATTTGGAAACAACCAAGATGTCCTTCAGTAGGTAAATGGGTAACAGTAGTATATCCAGACAACAGCATATTATTTAAAAAAAAGAAAGAAAAGAAAGAGCTATCAATACATGAAACGACATGGAAGGGCCTTAAAGGGATATTATTAAGTCAAAGTAGCCAATCTGAAAAGGCTACATACTATTTGATTCCAACTATTTTACATTCTGGAAAAGGCAAAACTATGGAGACAGTAAAAAGATCACAGAGTTTGCCATGGTTTGGGAGAGGAAGGAAAAGGATGAAGAGGCAGAGCACAGAGAATTTTTAAGATGAGAAAATATTCTGTGTACTCCCATAAAAATCGGTACATGTCATTATACATTAGTCCAAACCCACAGAAGTACACCATGAAGAGTGAACTATGTGAAGTATGGACTTTGGGTGATTGAGGAATCAACACAGGTTTATCACTTGTAATAAATGTACCACAGGTGGGGGGTTAGGGGGGTTGATGTTGATAATGAGGAAGGCTGTGCACAGATGGGGGGTCAGACAATATGCAGGAAATCTCTGTACCTTCTCCTCAATTTTGCCATGAACCTAAAACTAATCTAAAAAAGAAATTCTTAAACACACACACACAGAAACAACACTTAGAAGAACACCAAGCTAGAAATACACTATATGGACATGCCCCCCTCCACACACACACAACTGAGTCCAGGGGTAATTATTCTACAGAACTCATGTTTTAGGAAGAAGCTTATTCAAATTGATTGTTTAAAAAACAGAAAGAAAAAAGCTAGCCAGCAATCTTCCTAACCTTGTGATCTGTGACTAGAAAGGCATTCCCACTTTAAAACATACACTGAAAAAGCAGTAAGATGTACTTAGAATGAGAAGGAAAAAAAGATCCAAACCTACCATTCCTATCCTGATTTATTTTATAAAGCCAGCTACTTAAAGCATTTATTTCTCCTTTTACATAACACACTGATGTTCACAAATAGTTTCTCAGTTATTTAACAGCTACAAAGCACTCTTCTAGTTCAGCTCTCCTAATCAGTACTACCCAATCACCATAATGTTGATTTTATTGATCAAAGATGAGGAGCACCTAATAAACCCATTTTAGGGCTTGTCACAACACACAATGAAGAAATAACACTTGCTGATTTTCTCTGGAGCAGAAGACATTACCATTTTATACTAATAAAAGTAATATTTATGAGAATTTCTACCACCACCTAAATAAAGATCTACGAGCCTCAGTGAAAGACTTCAACACTGTATATATACAGAATTTTTTTTAAACAGAACTTAAAATATGCACATTTGCCAGATAAAGAAAACAAATCTTTTTTTTTTTCTTTCTTTTTTTTTAAATATTTTATTTATTTATTTGACAGAGAGAAATCACAAGTAGATGGAGAGGCAGGCAGAGAGAGAGAGAGGGAAGCAGGCTCTCCGCTGAGCAGAGAGCCCGATGCGGGACTCGATCCCAGGACTCTGAGATCATGACCTGAGCCGAAGGCAGCGGCTTAACCCACTGAGCCACCCAGGCGCCCCTAAAGAAAACAAATCTTATAATGGTAGGCAAGCTTTTTAATCAACTGCCTCTTTCCCCAGCACATACATACACACATCCTACTTTTCCATATACACCCTTCAATTACCTAGTTGCTCTAAGGTGAAAATAATTTAAGATGGCAACATTTAAAACAACTAATAATTTAATTTCATTATGTTTTTAGTGTTTTAGTGTTTCTTCTTGTTGCTTTGGCTTGCAATTCCTGTACAGAATTTACAGTCTACAGCCATTGATGGCTCATGACCAGGAGTATCAGCACCACCTGGAAACTCATCAGAAATGCAGACTATAAAACCCCAACCCAGACCTGTAAAATAAAAATCTGCATTTATATACACATTAAAACTTGCTAACCTCAACTATAGGATTTAATTCCACTCAGAGACAGAAGAAAAAAAAACAATTTCTCTTTGAAGATCTGCCACTATTTAATCTTGGGAAGGTCATAACCAAAATGTGACCTTCCTTATCCATAAAATGAAGGCTTGGAAAGGCCCCCACCTACTCTAAAATCCTGTTAGTCCATAAGATGGAAGACTATTATAATTACTAGACATAGCACTTAAGCAAAAAAGTAATAAATTATACTTATATATATAAACATATATAGGGAGAAATATATTTCTAAGTGGACACTAATTTTTTTCTTCATTAATCAACCCAAAGATTCCACAAACACTTAAACTTCTTGGTCAAAATTGTTATTTAGCCAATGGTTATTTAGAACTTAATTAGAGGGGCTACTGGGTGGCTCAGTGGGTTAAGCCACTGCCTTCGGCTCAGGTCATGATCTCAGGGTCCTTGGATGAGTCCCGCATCGGGATCTCTGCTCAGCAGGGGGCCTGCTTCCCTTCCTCTCTCTGCCTGCCTCTCTGCCTATTTGTGATCTCTGTCAAATAAATAAATAAAATCTTTTAATAAATAAATAAAACTTAATTAGATCTGAATAATCCTACAAAATTATGAAAATACCATGCATATGTATGTGTCAATATATATGTAGTTCTTTAGATTAGAAACCCAACTTTAGCGGCACCTGGGTAGCTCAGTGGGTTAAAGCCTCTGCCTTGGGAATCAAGCCCCACATTGGGCTCCTTGCTCAGCAGGGAGCCTGTTTCCCCCTCTTTCTCTCTACCTGCCTCTCTGCCTACTTGTGATCTCTGTCTGCCAAATAAGTAAATAAAATCTTAAAAAAAAAAAGAAAGAAAGAAACCCAACTTTACAAAGTTACCCTGAATCAACTGCTGAAAGTAATCAAATTTGAGGATGAGCTTGGTGCTTCAACTGATATTTATCATGAAATGAACACCTTCTTCGGTGTTAGAATATTTGAGTTTTATAGAATGCAAAAAGAAAAAACAAAAAACACTTCTTTGTGCATCCTACTTTGAAACTACAACAATTTAAAAATATAAAAATAGAAGATATAATTTTCTTGCACAAAACAAACCTACAATTTACTTCCTTTGACTAGTGCAGATTAAGTTCTAAAGTAGTGCTTCCCAAACCTTACTGTGTATATGAATCACCTGCAAATCTTGTTAAAATGCAGATTCTGATTCAGAAGACGTGGGCAGAGGTCTGAATGCCAAGTTCATACACAGGAAAGTAGTATGCTTCTAAAAAAGCCCCATAACTCACAATATTTAGCCATGGTTTGCAAAGCACTGGTCTTGATAAGCACTGGTTTCCAATTAAATTCCTAATTGAGCAACTTCACATTTTCCCATCCTTATCTTACTTGATCTCTCCTGAAACATGATTCTTAATTACTCCATCATTCTAAAAACCTAGAAAATTTGTATCCTAATCTTCCTTCTAACTCTTTCTTTTTGATCTCCTTCTTTCTCTTTTCCTCATACTTACATGTGGGGAACATCACAGGATTCCATTCTTAGCTTCATCTCTTTACCACTCTAATGCTGTGCCTGCATCACCTATATGCTAATGGATCTAACTGCTGCATTTCCAGCCTACACACATCCCCCAGTCTTAGATTCATATTTTTCAACTACCTAATAGATGTTTCTAACCTTCAGTCTTCACAGGTACTTTCCAACACAACTTATCTCAAACTGAACTCTTCGCCAATGCCTTTCATCCCTAGAAACCAGCTTTTTCAACCCTGTGTTAACTCTGTGACCAGCACCACCATCTGCCCAATTGTCCAAACCATATTTTAAGACTCTATCCTTCTCCCTCACCAACTGCAATTAATCCCATCTTCTAATTATTTCTCAAACTTCATCCCTTCCTCTCTAGTGTATCAGTTTTGACAGAGATAATTTCTGACTTGGTTACCATAGTAATGTAACAGTCTTCTTGCCCCCAATCTCATTTTTGTCCTCAATCCCAGCCTTCACATTCCTATGTAAACTTGGCAAACATAACCTGATAGTACTCTCCCATTAAAATTCATCAATGACTTCTCCATTACCTTTAGGAAAAAGTACTAACTTTCTTTTGGTATGTCATATGAAGCTCTTCACAATCTTGATTTTTTCATCTCGTCTTAACTCCCTCAATAGTCACCATGTACTCTTGCCATGTCAGGCTAGGTGCAGCTCCCTAGAAGTACCACATTCTCTAAGGCCTCTGTGTGTTTGCATAGGCTGTTTTTTCCTTTGCTTAAAATGCCCTTATTTAGCTAAGAACTAATCTCCTTTTAAGACTCTACTCAAGCATCACATGCTTTAAACTGCCCTTTTTAATCACCTCAAGTCTGTTAGGTAACACCGCAAACTGTGCTCCCTCTATTACAAGGCTTCCCCTATGCATAATACTTGGGCAAACTGTATTATAATTGATGCCCTATTCATCTCCTCCACCAAACTGAGCTCATCAATAAGTGCGTTTTAGAACAAAACGTCCAGTACATGGTTTACTGAGGGACACCAGGCGGCACAGTCAATTAAGCGTACAGCTCTTGGTTATAGCCCAGGTCGCGATCTCAGGGTCCTGGGATGAGGCCCTGCATGGGACTCTGCAGAGTCTGCTTGGGATTCTCTTTCCCTCTTCCTCTGCCCCTCCCTGCTGCATGCTCACTCACTCTCTTTCTCTCAAATAAATAAATCTTTAAAAAATAAATAAAAGGGGCGCGTGGGTGGCTCAGTGGGTTGGACCTCTGCCTTCGGCTTGGGTCGTGGTCTAAGGGTCCTGGGATCAAGCCCTGCGTTGAGCTCTCTGTTCAGCAAGGAGCCCCCTCTCTCTCTGCCTGCCTCTCTGCCTACTTGTGATCTCTGTCAAATGAATAAATAAAATCTTTAAATAAATAAATATATAAATAAATGAAAAATAACTGTTCGCTAAATAAACTATCTTGAAATAACAATCACGAATGATTATTATGGCTACATATTTAAACTATAAATAACTTCCAAAAACTGTCTAAGGTAACAAAAGTTTCTTCAGTTTGGGGCACCTGGGGGGCTCAGTTGTTAAATGTCAACCTTTGGCTCAGCATACCGGGATCAAGCCCCACCATCAGGCTCCCTGCTTGGTGGGAAGCCTGCTTCTCCCTCTCCCACTCGTCCTGCTTGTGTTCCTGTTCCCACTGTCTCTCTCTGTCAAATAAATAAAAATCTTTAAAAAGAAAAAGTTTCTTCAGTTTCTTTACAGGCTTAACAGAACTTCAAAAGACTTCATTAAACAACGAAGTCCAAAATATTTAAGGTATTCACTTAATTCCCGACAATATAAAGGTATTTGCTAAAAATTAATAGCCTTCTCATATTGTGTTTAAGATTATTTTAATTTCACCAATGACAGTGTTAGACAAATAAAAGCATTTGTCTCTTCCAAAATGTTAGGCATATTGTTCAGGTAGCCGAGGTTAGCACCCTGACTTCTACTTACTAGCTACATGACCTTGGATAACAATGAACATCTCCAAACTTCAGCGTTTCTTCAAGGAAAACAGAGATAAAATTGCTTACCTACACCATAGGTTGTTTCAAACATTCAGTTACAAATGTGGAACTATTTCTATAAACCATGAACTGCTAACTCAATGTCAACTACTGCATTAGCCTCCATACTAACATCTGCCAAATATTTGACAGGTGCAACTTTAAAGTTTCATGGACTACTTCGACCTCCATACCCACCCCATATTTCTCCAACAACTGAAAATTCATAAATAAAATAGTAAGTTCCAGGATTACCACAGCACAGGATTTAGTCATTAGTCCTCAATATTCTTATCTGGTTGAAGGCTTAAAGGTATCTAATTTAATAATGATCTCCTATTGTCTTAAGAAGAGGTTTTTTAATAAATCTCAAAGTAAATCTCAAGGTAAGTTGTTGGTACAGTCATTTAAATTTCAGCTCCATTTAAAAAAATTATTTGGAGGACAAAAATCAGCAGGGAATATTTAAAGATACCTTCTTTTACTAGCTGTTTAGATTGCGTACTATTGACAAATGAGCTTGATCTATTATAGACTAACTGACATAAAAGTTAAAAAGTCACCACAACAAAACCAAGACTTTTTTCACCCGTACTTCTGGCTTATTTCTCAGATATGCTTGTTGGTCTATGGGTCAGAAGAGAAAATTTGCTGCATTTTTGCAACTAAAAAAGTGATGAAGCATGTTAATTCTGCTCTCAGCAATACCCTTCTTTGTTAAATAGGGACTTACAGGGATTATGGCCTATATCAGGAAGACTGTTTTCAGCCCCTTCTCTGTGATATTTATAAAAATAGGATTCTTAACCTTCAAAGGGCAAAACTCCTTAAAAAAAATAATAAAAAGTAAAAGAAAAAAGAAAATCTACTACAAAAGTCAGCACTTCGGTACCTGATTGTGGTAACAAGGCCAAAATCCAAGACGAAGCCCTTTATTGCACATCGTGTTCCAACATCTTGGGCAGCCCCATCTTGCGACCTCTCCAGATTGGCTGCTCCTGCTCTCTCTACTGCAGAGAGAACTTCAATTAGAGAAATTCTGAAGCTCATAAATCTAAACTGGATACTCCCCTCACTGGAGGCAAGGATGGTAAGAATCATTAAAAAGATTTAAGTTAGAGGAGGTTGCAAATAAATCCACGTGGCCTGAAACCACTATAATGCAGGCAGCTGAGAGTCTTATTATGCAACAGTCTATATACCTAAAAAAAGAAAAAAAATCTTAGGAAAAGAATGGCAGCAAATTATTAGATAACCTGAAAAAACAGGTTATTATAATCACGTATCTCTAAAAAGTAAAATATTCTCCACTAAACTGGTTTTGAATTTATATCTGTGATACCAAGTTACAGCTGACCATTCATGTTTATTATCCTTTGTAAGAAAAGGAAGCAAGGAAGTGGCTAGGATATGTTATTAACTTCTTTCTGTGCCCTAAAGTAACTCATTAAAAAAAATGCCTGGTTAAAAACCACTGCTTAGGAAGGAGAGATTTCCCTGCTGACTTAAGCCTAGCTGCCCAAGCAAGGCTTTAGAAAAGGTCTTCACCTACAACAGTGCATAGGCAGAAGGAGCAGAGGCTATGGCGGTCTTCCTAGTGACACTTCCAAGTCACGTAAATGGGGTATGTTTCTGGGATAGACTGCCAACAAGTTACTGTAAGAAACAAAAACAGCAAAATCCTGGCAAATAAACAGGCCAATGCCCTCATGTGTTTATTATGACAAAAGTCAGTCTTAAAGTTACCTTGACGCCACAAATCTAAGTCACATCTTCTATACTAATAGTACCTGATTTCTGAAAGACTGGATTAGTTTTCAAGCTGGTTTTCCATAAAGACTTGTAATGATGTCTAACATGTATAAAGCGTTTCTTAGACCAAGCAAAGTAACAAGTTACATCCCAAAGAACTGCAGCAATTAAGATATTTCAACTAGAGCAATAAACTAATGATTTGAATCATGTTTACCATGAGTTTTTATCAAAAAATGTGCTGGTATGTGCAAATGAAACAGAATGAGGTTAATACTGTCAAGAAACTATATTTACGTAACAATTTAACAATGATTTTATCTTACCTGAGTGTGAAAATTTGAAATGGTGGTTGTTTCAATATCTTTCTTGCCCAGAATCTCCATTTTCACAGGAGTGTTGGGAAAATTAAAAGCAAAGTAGTCCAAGAAGTCTGGGAGATAAGCAGCCGCTCCATGCACTATTGCTAAAGCATAGTAAGCAGCATTTTTCTCATTTTCACTGAATGTCAAAGCAAGAAACTCCTCGGAAAATCTCTCCATCTCCATTGGAGACAAAAATGAGAGTTCATCCATGTAAGCATGAAGGACAAGTGCACCACCATTGGACTGGTGTTCCTCATGAATAAAGTTGCTAAATTTAGTACCTGTTTTTAAGAAATTTCTACGAATAGAATGTTCCTGGTGAGTCATAAAAGGTGTTTGTACTCCCTGGGGTACCCGATATTCTTGCATGCCCAAATTTAATCGGCACAGCTGTTCATCTTTCAGATACCTGAAGGACTCCTTATTAACTCCTGAAGTGCTATTTATTTGTCCTTGGGTGAGGATTTCCTTACTGATGCGGGTCAGGCCAGCACAGACGGTTTGTACTTCCTTATTGTACATTTTAAGGCGTCTTCCTCGCATATCTTCTCGGTGTTTCTTTTTCTTTTTCTTCTTTATTTTCTTCAAGACAAAATCATCAGCTCTCTGGGTTTTACCATTTTCATCTGGTGTTTCTGGCCACAATAATTAAAAAGAAGTTAGTTGCTAGGCCTAGTGTCAACATAGAAACTTCTTACGGTACTTGACCTCAAATTAAATGGCCTATTCTCAGTTTCTCTGAATTTGCCATGACAACTTACATGTTTATAAAATGACTGAGATAAAAATCTTAAAATACAGTAATATTCGGGGCTGAAAACTATGCTAAAAAGTAGACAATGAATATGTAAGCATGTAATTTAATACAACAACAAAGTAAAGGAAATATCCAAGTAAGTCCATTTCTGCCATCCTGTATGGAATATTTGTTCAGTAACCACTGTAAAATCTAAACTGAAGCTTATCATATTTTGCTATAATGCATACAGCTAAATCAAACAACAGCAAATTAAGCTGTAAGACACGATTCTGCCTACCAAATTAGCATGATTTTTCTTTTTTGGCCTTCTCGTATACTGTTGTTGGAACTATAAATTGGTACAAATTCCACAGAGGGCAATTTGGCACCCACCAAAATGGATATGTACATCAAAAGCCTTGAAAATATTTTAAATTATCAGACCTAGAAATTCCACTCCCAAGTAAAAATTACCTCAGAAAATAACTGAAGATACACAAAAATATCCATGACAGTTAAATTCAGGGACTCCCCCTTAAATGTCTATCCTAAGTAACAGGATGTTGATTACATTCTGGTACTTACATACTGACAAAATACCACCCAGCCATTACAAGTTATATTACAAATGAAAAGAACTAATGAATTACAAGGTTATAAAATGCTTACACTGCCAATCTTCCAGGAAGCATTCTCTAACAATTCATTCCTACCCAGTTTAGATAGCTTTCCCACCCCGTGCTTCCTTAGCACTGTACTGGCCTATCACAAAACTTAATATTCTATGTTATCACAAATCTAATTTTTTACCTTTCCTCTAGACTGTAAGCAATCTAAGGTCAGAAATATAGATCTTACCTTTCTTTCTGCATCTAATGTGTTTATAATATGATCCCATGTTTGTAACATTAAGCACTCAAACATTTATTAAGTACCCACTAAATACCAGGGACATTTCTGGGCACTAGGGATATGATGCTCAGACAGACATAATCCTCATTCTCTTGGATTTTATAATCTAGTTTAACAAGAAAAGCAAAGCATCAGTAAGCTACTCTAGATGCTGAGGAAACCTCTCTTTGGGAGGTAACTTTAAGGCTGAGCCCTAAATATTAAGACAAGCCAGGCATGTTTTCTAGGGAAAAATATTCCAGGGAGAAGCAAAGGACCTAAAGAGAGGAAAAAGTCTGACTGATCTACACATGTTTTGTATATGTATTACACAGGAAAGTACCTGAAGAAATACATATCAAAGTGTTAATGGTAGTTATCTAGGGTGGTAGGATTATAAATAACTAGATATTTTCTTTTTTGCTTATCTGTATTTTCTAATTTTCTACAATAAATACATATTACTTTTATAAATAAAAATTTATTTTTAATTTTTAAGGGATTATCATGTATTTACAAACCCAAAGTAGAATAACATTTTTATTTACTGGTTCAAAAACATATCTAGCAAGAAATATTTAGGAATAAATATCAGGTATATCCTGAACAACCTTTCAAGTTCAGTGTGGTATTTAATGAAATTTTCCCCCCAATAACAGTATTTCTGACATCATTCAAGTAATTCAGTGTTAAGAAAGACACTACAATTGATCCTATGACTACACCTGGGAATAACAAATTCAGTAAAATTTACAGTAAATAATTTATGTGGTATAATATGCAAACATAATAGATACAGTATTCTATACAAAATCATTTCAAATCACTAAATATTGCAAGTTATGAAAAATTTCTAAAGAAAATATTTAAAAGTATAAGTCAGAGACTTTAAAGTATACAGATACCAAATGGCTTCCATTCTGTTTAATATCCATTTTTAAACAAAAAGAAAACCCTTCATTTGCAAACATCACTTGTGATTCAACTGAGACCATATAGCAAAATATACATGTAATCGGATTGCTTAAACTGGAAAGAGAAAAAAGCAGTCCATCTTTTATTCTATATACAACTAAATCATTGAGATTTTGTTAAAACACTTATAACAGTCATTTATTTCTTACCAAATAAAATTAAATGCATTTCCCATGTTAAAAATTGGTAATTTAGGCAATTCTCCCAAGCAACTAAATGTTAATGCTATTAAATAACAAAGGTTAGACCAATTTTAAAAGTCATCTAATTACCCTCTGCTAAATGTTTTAGCATTTTCACAGGAAAAAAAAAAGAAACTATCTCTGAATAGATCTGTTATTTTAAGCTTCAGAGGAGGTATTTGGTATGCAGAAGATGAATTGTGACCTAGATCTGCCACTGAAATTAACACCAAGAAGGAGCTGCCTTGATTGTAACACATTTTATATATTACTATCGGCTTACCAATGGTATTTCTAACATGGCCAAGTCTCTGTGGGTTTTATTCCACACTCATTTATATGAGAATCATCCAATCAAATAATCCAACACGGGCCCATCAGAAAAACCACGATACAAGGAAATGAAAGGAACTTAAATTGATTGTAATCTCATATTTCAACATAATAGAAATTTAAAATATGAAATAAATGTCAATCTATCTCCTCACTAATTCTGTTTTTCTAATTTTGATTCTTATCTAAGGCTGATATAGAGAGCTCACCTTTGTTTATAGAGAAATTTTAGAGTACTTTGTGTCATACCAGCTTATGAATTTCAATGAATAAACAAAATTTACCTTTGAGTTATTATGATGACAACTAATTTAAAGTGGCATACATATTCAAAGTTGTTACAGGTCATTACAGTATGTTAGCCCTTCTTGCACTATGAGAATATCAACGTTGCCTTGCCTTGAATTAAAAACATTAATCAGGGTGCCTGGGTGACTCAGTCATTAGCATCTGCCTTAGGCTCAGGTTTTATCTCAGGGTCCTGGGATGGGGTCCATGTTGGGCTCCCTGGTCAGAAGGGAGTCTGTTTCTCCCTCTACCCCCCACCATTTTCTCTCTCTCAAATAAATAAAATCTTAAAAAAATAAAAATAAAAACATTAATTAAAAGTCAATGTCTTTGCAATATAAATGTATCAAATCAGTCCATTGTATACCTTACACAATGTTATATGTCAATTATATCTCAAAAAAAAAAGTGTCTAAAGTTTTCACAATCTTTCCATTCCTGATTGGCTGTTTTAGCTTTCCCACAGAGAACATAATCAGGAAGTAACATTTTGAATATTTCCCTACAGTGCAAAAGCTAAATTTTATTGACATGAGTTCTTTTACAGAAAAAAAGCCAAACCACATCTGTGATTAAGGAAAGCTCTCACATACCAAACTGTGAGAGCAAGCATAAAGAGAAGTATGTAAGTCTACAGAGGAAGATATATTTAACTGTCTTTAAAAAAAAAAAAAAAAAGTCATTCTAACTGTATCTAAATTAATGCATGACACTATCAATTAAATCCTCCTCAGAGCCCAAGTGTCCACTGATTGAGTCATGAATGGATAAAGAAAATGTGGTGTGTAGACACACAAACACACACACACACACAATGGAATATTATTACTCAGCCATCAAAAAGAATGAAATCTTGCCATTTGCAGTGATGTGGATGCAGCTAGAGTCTACCATGCTAAGTAAAGTAAATCAATCAGGGAAAGACATACCATATGATTTCACTCATGTGGAATTTAGGAAACAAAACAGATGAACACACGGGAAAGTAAAAAAAAAAAAAGAGGGAAGCAAACCATGAGACTTAATGATAGAGAACAAACTGAGGGTTGAGGGTTGGGCTAAATGGGTGATGGGTATTAAGGAGGGCACTTGTTATGATGAGCCCTGGATGTCCTATGGTAGTGAGGAATCACTAAATTCTACACCTGAGGGCGCCTGGGTGGCTCAGTGGGTTGAGCCGCTGCCTTCGGCTCGGGTCATGATCTCAGGGTCCTGGGATTGAGTCGATCGAGTCCTGCATCGGGCTCTCTGCTCGGCAGGGGGCCTGCTTCCCTTCCTCTCTCTCTGCCTGCCTCTCTGCCTACTTGTGATCTCTCTCTGTCAAATAAATAAATAAAATCTTAAAAAAAAAAAAAGATAAATTCTACACCTGAAACCAAAATAAAAATAAAATCCTCACATGTGCAAATATAATCAACTATCAAATAGCATCATTTATTTATATCACTACTGAAAGTTCTCATTAATGCAAAAAAATTAGCTGCTTCTATCACAAAACTTAAATTCTTACCATCATTCTCACAGTTGAATTGTAACTTAGAACTGAAAGAAATGTAATATCCTCAATTCTTAAAAAGCATGGTGGATACATATCAAAGCAAGTACAATGTTTTATATTTTTGTAATCATATTAAAGAAAAGGGCTAAAGTTGTTTTCTGAAAATAAATTTTTTAGTCTTACTGGGTATCTTTCCCATTCCATATAAAAATCTGACTAAAAAGCTCACTGTATGTTTATAACACTGCCTTACTTTAATCTCCCAACCCTCCATAACACGTTTAAGCATGGCTGGCTGAATTTGAATCCCTGTCCTAGTATTTCCTCCCCTAAGATTACCTTTTGCAACTTTATTTCTTTGTACCTTGTTCCTCATTGGTAAAACGGGGGAATTAACAGTACCTCATAAAATCAGTGAGCAGAGTAAACAAAGCACATAAAGCACTTAACATAGTCCTAGAATATAAAAAATACTCAATATATGTTAACTACTATTACCCCAAAATAGATGGATTGTAGAGGCAGTAGAGAGTGCTACACCACCAGGTGCTTCACAGTTAGAGAGACCTAGCTTAATGTCCCAGCCCTAGAACATACTGCTTAAGGTCTCCCGGAACACTCATTAATCTCTTTAAACTTCCATTTTCTTACCTTAAGATGTTAATTCTAGTATCTACCTCACAGAGCTCTTGTAAGGATTAAATAATACAATAAATAGGGCGCCTGGGTGGCTCAGTGGGTTAAGCCGCTGCCTTCGGCTTGGGTCATGATCTCAGGGTCCTGGGATCGAGTCCCGCATCGGGCTCTCTGCTCAGCAGGGAGCCTGCTTCCTCCTCTCTTTCTCTGCCTGCCTCTCTGCCTACTTTTGATCTCTCTCTCTCTCTCTCTCTCTGTCAAATAAATAAATAAATAAATCCTTTAAAAAACCATATTTTAAAAAATAATAATACAATAAATATAAGGGCCTCATCACAGTACTGAACACAAAATAAGTGCTCCCCATCCTCATTATCATTTTCACAATAATATTTAATGCATTCCTTGAAATACTGGCAATAACTCTGAGATATCAAAACTAGAGATAGAAATTACTGGACATAGAATACAATGTAGTATACTACAAGAGAATCCCACAAAAAGGAAAAAAAATCTCTGAAAGAGGGAAGAAAATCATTACTCAAGAAAGGTCTACTAGGAATCATATATGCTATCTCATTTTAATCCTCAAACAAACCGGTGAAGAAGATACATAAGTCCATTTTACAGAGAAGAAAACAGCTTGCCTTAAGATAGGTTACTTATCGTAGGCCACAAAACTAGTATGTGAGAACCAATTTTCAAACGTTCACTTTGTCAGATTCCCAAACTCAAACTCTTCACATACACTATTATACTACACTCTTCCATTTTGCCCTTCTCTATCAACTCTCTGCAACACTCCTGTGAAATAATCAACTGAAGTTACCTGGTTACAATTAATGGACTTGAGAAGCAGGAGGAGGACCCATTTCCAATAAAAGGAGCATTACTTCATTCAACAAATATTTTACTGAATGCCCATTACATGGTAACTCTGCACGATCACAAAGATGGTATTTGTTATGCAAAAATTTCATACCCTAAAGTTAAACGAAAGTATCTGTCCCTAAAGTTGCTGCTCTGATAAATGAGAGGATTTGTTTATTTGAGTTCTCTGTATAATCCCAAATAATTCCTCACTCCTACCACCAAATAGGATTTGGATTTTAAATTCCCGCCAATAGCTTTCTGACATCACAGAAAATTACAGTTAGTTGTCTTATTTGGGGATACTACCTGTGACAGAAAGTAGACAGTTGGTCAAAGATGAAAAAATGTGAGAAAGGAAGACTGATTCACAAGTGAATACAAAAGAGTATATACTGTTACTAAATGACACTAGAGAAAAGAGCTAGGGGGATTGGGTACCCTCCCTTTCCTTTTTTCTACAAAATCTTAAAATATTACTAAAGCCGTAAATTTACTTAATAAGAATTAAAAGTAATTTTTGAGCAAAATATGTTCTATGCTTTTTATGAGCAAAAATGGGAGAGAAAAAAATTAAGATTTCAAAATACACAGCTAACTATAGGTTTAAGACTCAAGCCCGTTACTTACAAGAAATAAAAAATATTTTAGTATCTACTTATTTAGTTAAAAATCCAAGTATGCTTAAGTGAAAAATGAAGAGCAAAATAGACAAGTCAAAAAAATTGGGTCCTAAATTCAGTTCTATCACTTACTAACTAGAAAATCTTAAGCATGTCACTTCACCTCTTCAAAACTCACTTTAGTTCCCATTTTAGAGATGAGAAATCATTGTTTAAACTATTTTTGAGCAACTCCAAACACCTGGAATCTGAAATCTATGATTAACTAATACATGAAATTGGACTGAGTACAGTTGGGCTGGTGGGAAGGAAAATATCTTTCAGCAGAATGATCTCAGAGATTGGCAAACTTTTTCTATAAAGAGCCAGATAGTAGTAAGCTTAGCAGCCCACATGGTCTATCTCAACTACTCTATTGTTCTAGTGTGAAAACTAACAGATAATACATTTGAATGAGTGGAGTGGTGTTCCAATTTATTTCTGGTCACCAAATTTAAATTTCTTATGATATTCATATGTCATGAGGTTTTCTTCAACCATTTAAAATGTAAAGATCCTTATCTGACACGTCATACAAAAACGGGCAGTGGAACTGATTTTTTAACAAATATATAGAAGTAATCCAATGGAGGAAGAAGTGTCTTTTTTCAACAAAGGCACTGGAAATACTGGAAACATGAAGCTCAACCCGAACACCTCACACCTTACACAAAGAACTCAAACGAATCAGAGATTCGAATGTAAAAGTTACCATTATAATACTTTAAGGAAAAAAATACATGAAAATCTTTGGGATCCAAGCCTTAAGACCTTAGATTTGACACCAAAAGCATGATCCATAAAAGAAAAAAGAAAGAAGAAATTAGACCTCAACAAAATTTACAACTTTTGCTCTGTGAAAGAGCACATTAGAGGAGAGAAAGACAAGCAACAAAAGTGAGAGGAAATATTTGCAAGCAATATATCTGACAAAGGACCCATATATGTAATATACAAAGAATTCTCAAAACTCAACAGTAAAAAAAAAAAAAAAAAAAAGGACAAACAATTCAATTAGAAAATGGGCATAAGACATAAAAAAGAGACAGTTTATTGATACATGGCCAGCAAATGATGGTCAAAATAAAGATGTTAAATTTCACTAGCCACTAGGGAAATGCAACTTAAGTCCATGAGTGGTAATACTTATTACACATCAGAACACATAAAATAAAAAAAAGAGTTAACAATACCAGATACTGGCAAGGATGAGGAGAAAGTGAAAATCTTATACATTGCTGGTGGGAATGTAAAATTGTGCAGACATTTTAGAAAATAGTTTGGTAATAACTTTAAAAAAAAAAATAAATAACAACACCTAAACATACATTTCTATGACCCAGCAATTGCATTCCCAGAGAAATAAAGGAAAATTTACATCCACACAAAGACCTGAACATGAACGTTCAGAGAACAACCAAACTGGGAAGAACCAAAACATCATTCAGTAGGTGAATGGTTAAACTGTGGTACATCTCTACCACAGAATACTACTCAGCAATAAAAAAGTAGTGAGCTATCGATATATACAACTTGAACGGATCTCAAGGGTATCATGCTGAGTGAAAAAAAAGCCTCAAAAGATCACATACTATATTATTCCATCTATAACATTCTCAAAATGATATACAGTTGTAGAACAGATTGGTGGTTGCTAGAGGTTAAGGAAGGTGGGGAGATATAGTTGGTACCTAAGACTTTCAAGGGTTTAGCACAAGGGCATCTTTGTGGTGATGAACAGTTGTGGACCTTGATTGCAGTGGTGGTTAAATTAATCTACAGGTGATAAAAGGCACAGAATTAAATACACACCATTGTACCAATGTCGATTTCCTGGTGTTGGTATTATACAATAGTTATGTAAGAAGTATCCACTGGGAAAAACAAATGAAGGGTAAAAACTTCTCTGGACTGTTCTTGCAATTTCCTGTGAGTACATAATTATCTCTAAATAAAAAGTTAAAATACTTTCTGAAAATCTTAGGATAAGGGAGGGAAGACATAACTCTAAATAACAAGGATCTAGCCATTTTCCTTATTAATGTTAGAGTTGTTTCAAGGGCAAAGCTTGATAAAATAACAAAAGGCAGTTCTGAAAGTGCCTCATACCAGCCACTGTTTTAAGTACTTTCCACATACTGCCCCATTTAATCCACATAATAAACTTGTAAAACAAATACTCCAATCCCATTATACAGACAGGAAAACTGAAGCAGAAAGTGGTTAAAGTAGTTTGCCCATGATCAAACAGTAAGCAGTAGAGCCATAAGTTCAACTTAAATTGACTCCAGAGGTATACCTCCTGCACACCACTGTAACAAGTATAAAGATGTTCAGCGAAAAAAGTAAAGATAGCCATCAAAGTGGGTGCAAAAGCCTGGATTAAACAAGGTTAAGCCAGTTTGTTTTCTACAGGGTTCTCAGAAGTTTTAAAATACCAGTCTATGTCATGTACTTAGAAGGCTATATATACAGTTTCTCCCCCATGTATAAGGCCAGGGAGCCTTTTTCCTACAGAATACATAATGCAACAGACCCTCACTCAAAACTTAAAATGTTTAAAACTAGACTTGTAATCCTTCTACAATACATACAAATATCAAATTGTTATGCTGCATACCTGAAACTAATATAACATTTTATGTTACTGTATTTCAATTAACAGGAAAAAAGGTAAGATGTTGAAATTACCAGATCTTAACCTACTTCTTCAAGTATTGGCACACTACAGATGCTTCAAGCTGTGTTGTCGTATATGGTAGCTACTAGTCAAAAGAAACTAGAATTAAATAAAATTAAAAATTCAGTTCCTCAGCTACACCGGCCCCATTTAAGTCTTCAAGACTTATTTCAAGGGCCACATATGACTGATGCTCCCATATTGGACAGCACAGATATAGAACATTTCCATCACGGAGAAAGTTCTGTCAGACAGCACTGAGTTAAAGATTTGTGTTTGTTTGTTTTTTAAAGAACACGGGGCCTGTGCAATCCTCAGAGAAGAAGCACACTGTTGTTTATTATACGTTTAACTGCCCCTATCCCACCTTAAAAAGGGGCAAGGTCAGAAGTTTTTGATGGAGCTGACTACTGCCATTCTGATCCCAAGGCATGGGAAAGGGGTAAGCAAAGAAGGGGAAAAAGTAACTGAATACCATGAAAAAAAATACTATGAAAAAAAGAAAGGAACTACAAGCCACTGGGGGACAATGCTTGAACTGGGATTCAAGGATCTGGGTTCTACTCCTTATTATACCAATTATTCATTTAAAGTTTGTACTTGGTACTAATTGTGGCTTAATTAGACAAGTCTCTTCACTACTTTGGGCCTGGGTTTCCTCTTCCACAATATAAATCTGAATTAGTTGATCTCTAAGATTCCCTCTACCTCTATATGGTTAAAACACACACACACACACACAGAAGAATGAAAAGACGGGAAATAGAAGACAGCAAGATCACTACATACTAGTGGTGGAAACTGGCAGTCCTATCAGATTGGCACAAGTTTTATTCCTGAAAATAACATCTGGATACCACCAAAGGAAGAAAGATTTCATTCAATTCAATAAGTATTTATTGAGCAATTATTTGCAACAAACTGCACTATTTGGAAGTGGCACCACAAAAAAACTGATTAAGTCAAGACCAAGTATATGGAAGGAATCCAAGACTCACAAAACTTTAGATTGAAAGGCTTTGTTCATTAACATGTAATAACTCAGCTGCCCCAATACTAAGAAATACTAAGATATTTATATCTTAAAATCTTCCTGAGGAAACAGAACTAAAAATTATGTAAAATCATATAAAAATCCACGGTATGATCAAAATTCCTACCCTCACCCCACAGAAAATACAAATAAATGCTACGTGTACTTGTGAACAGGAAGACACCAATTTTGGTAAATCTAATTTCTCTAGATCCCACATTTAATTGCGTAGACCTATATTTTCTGAGTTCAATATTTTTGACTCTAGTGAGGGTTACTGGAATCAAATAAATTCCTTGTGTGTGTGTGTGTGTGTGTGTGTGCGCGCGCGCGCCAGAAAGAATAAATTGCAACTGGAATTCTTGCTTCTAACTATTCACTTACTGCACATTTCCCACTCGTCACAGTCATAGTTAGTCCTATTTCCTAGGATCAAAAGGGAGAGAAAACCTTCCCCAATCGTCTTCCTAGAATTAAGATTTAACATAAAAATTTTAAACTATTTCACCTCCAGATTTAAAAAAAAAAAAAAAAAAACACTACGAACTACGTTCGATATTTTTACCTTGCAGAAGCTAAAACAACCTGTGAGTCGAGTAACCTCTGTAAGAATTCAAACTCATTAAAGCCCCACAGCATACCCGTGAATATTTTGGAGCCTGGGAGAGTGAACAGTTAAGATTTCCACCAAAGATAACAAGAAGAAAGGATTTTAGCGACAGGTCTTTACTTTAGAAAAACAGTTTTTTAATACCCCAGCCACTAATCCCACGCCAAGGACCGCGCGGCGCGGAAACCCTGGCGAATTTGAAAACAAACGTTGGTAGAGGCTCGGGGTGAAGGGCGGGGGCGGGGAGGGATAGCCTGGTAAGGGGGTTAGCAACTGACAGCTCGGCCTCGAAATGAGAAGCCTCAAGTAGGTCAGGCTGTGTCAACGGTTTGAAATCCAGAGTCCACCCCAGTGGGCTTAAGGGAGTAGAGCAGCAGGAGGTAAGTCGGGGTCTGGCGTCTTTCAGTGCTAAAGGGGCGGGATATCAGAACTGAGAGAGACCTAAAGCCCAAGCTCGGGGCAGTTCGCCCGCTCTCACCTCTCTTGGGGGCCTTGGTCAGAGGCACCCCTCCAGTCCTCTCGCCGTTTTCCTGCTTGTCCTTGTGCTTGAGATCGCCAGGAACGCAGGAGCTGGGGTCACCATCGGAGCCGCGGTGGTGATGGTGCTTGTGCCGCTCCTTGTGGCCCTTATGCTTGGGCCCGGCCGCGCTCACCGTCAAGGGAGAGAAGGTGAAGAGGGCCGAGGTGCCTGGGGCCGGGAGCGGGGCAGCGACAGCGGGCCCGGCGGGTGCCAGCGAAGGTGGCGGCGGAGGCGGCAGGAGCAGAGGCTCAACAGGGCCTGGGACGGTTGGGGCTGCATTCGTTGGCGGCAGCGGCCCGGGATGTTGGCGGCTGCGACGCCGCCGGTGAGGGGGAGCGAGAGGGGGGTCCTGGCTCGGCCGCCCCCGCTTCTCCTGAGACCCCCCACTGCTCGCTCGGCGCTGCCGCTTCACTCCCCGCGGCGAGACCCCAACATGAGGTTTCTCCTTCCCTTCTTTGTCCGGCTCTTCCTGCGCCGCCACCGCCCGTACTACGCGCACTGCTCCGACCTGCGCAGCCATTTCACCCACAAACACACATTTAAATGGCCCGACCGCCCCCCCGTCCGCGTTTCGCGCAAGCGCCGCCCGCGCACGGCCCGCTGGGCATTGGAGTCTCTCCCCCGCCCTCCACTTCTCGCCGGTTCTTCCTCCGGAGCTGAACATGCCGGAAGCGGCCGTTCCCTGCGCTTCTCCGCAGGCCTCTCCGAGCAAGCTCTATTGTAAAACACCCTGGGCGGCGCAGAGCCTCATGGGAGCGGTAGTTCCCTTGGGCCCCCGCCGCGTCCCTAACTCTGGGAGTGGAGGAGCGGAAAGAGAGCGTGAGCCGAGTCACGCTTCGGGAGGCGACGCAACCGCTGCTGGGCGGAGAATTGCCGCCAACCGCCTTAACGGCCGAAACAATGTTAGTGGTTTTCAGAGTCGGCCGGCGCGTTCCCATTATCGTGTCCGTGTGCTGCTTCGTCATTTCATACAGAGTCGGCGGTCTCCATAGGTACTTTTATATTTCGTAGTCCTCTCATAACCTTTGTGAGGTAGAAGAATCTGCGGCCTTTTATCTTTGGACATGCGATGTACCGAAGAGGAAAGGGGAACTTGATCATACGTAAAATGAGGGCGATTTGGGTTTAGAATCGGATGGGGCCGCAGTGAAGACATGTTTTAACCTCTTCGTGGGCACAGCTCCAGGCTGGCAAAGGCAGGTGCAAGAACAGCCCGGACGCCTGGTGAGCGCCGCCGCACCTCACCTTCGAGCCTGGAGAGGTAGCGGCCATCATTTATGTCGAATCCATCCCCACGGTGACGAAAAAAATTCTAGAAGGAAAACCTTGTTTTTAAGCTTTTTTAAACAAGTTTCTCCCCGCCCCCAAGTCGCAAGTATAGGGTTGCATGAATTTGAGAAGTGTGTCTACCACAGAACATTCCAAAAATCGTCACTGTTCACCAAGGTTGCTGCCCGGAAATTCATTCACAATTCCATCGTCAAGATTTTAGATTTTTACCTAAGATTCTGTTCGCGTGTTTGGTCCTTGATGAGGATCTTTGGGAGTAATTGATTACAATGAAGTACTCAGGAACACCACTAGTGCCTGGAGAAGTATTCAGCTAAATAAACACAAAAGCTGGTTTTTAAAACAAAGTTTATTCAGCACCTATTGTGTACTTTGTGCTATAATAAATAGGTTAACATATCATCCAATTAGCCCTATCATGAGGCTTCCTAACGAAAGGTATTGAAGAACAAATGCTGTTTTAAGTATTTCATGTTTCTAAAAGAAAGAAACTTCTAAGTTAAAGTCATTAGGAGAACTCGGGAATCCTCTGTAACATTAATTACCCATTGACTTATTTGTTACATAAAATCAGATTTGAAAACTCAGATTTTCTAAAACTAAGGCAGACCCACATTCATAGGGAAAATTTCTTAAACCTCTGATTGGTTGGATATAAGTCGCATGTATTTATGCAGGTCCTTCGAAATGAAAAATGCTACCAAAAGATAGCTATTTTGCTGATTATTCTAGACTTGGTAACTGAATAACTGGTTAAAACTTATCAGAAATGTAGTTGAACATCTTGTTAGTAGATATATCCAAATATAGAAATGATTTTATTTACATATTTTATTCTCTTAAGCATAACTTCTTATTATTCTAGTTCTCTAGTTTTCCATCTTTGGGAAGATGTGCAACATGTACTCCATTTAGGCAAAAATAATTCCCAAGGAAGAGTCATTGCTACAAGCACAGGTCAGATTTTGTGAAACACTTTCTGTAGTAATTTTGGCAATGTAAACATTCAGTTGACATCCAATTCTTAAAAACATTTTGAAGTTTATAAAAAAATACTCTGAGGCTTATATTTGTGTAGAAAAGTAGAATAAAAATAACTTCCAAAATGAAAAATAAGTCCATTCAAAAACTGTGTCTCAAAAAAAAAAAAAAAAAAAAACTGTCTCATACAGTGATACAGTGTTCTCTACATAAGCTCAAGTGACAAATTTATTTCCAGTTTCCAGCCCAATATGAGATGAAAATGTAAAGTTTCTGGCACTTATTTGAATATTCTTTTCTAATATTGCTATTAACACATTATATTATCTTCATTGTTGAAATGAATATGGAAACCTTATTTTAGCTAATAGTATTTTAGTACTCTTATTTGCAGATGTACTTGCAGCCTATATTCCAAAGTTGTGTTAAATATTCCAAGTTGGTGGTGGTTTTCTGGGTCCTTTGGGTTTTGAAAAACGATTTGCAAAACCTGAGAACAGAAATAAAATAAAAAATATTTTGTATAGAAATAAATACTTAGATTTTAGAGTGTATTATAACATATGCAAGTACATGGACTTTTTTTCAAAAATTTAGGGAACACCTTTGATTATTTTAATAATAGATTGTAAAGGCATAGTACTTAAGTTAATGCTTAAATGGTAATGGAATATTAATAACATTTTAATTTTGTAGAACACTTACAAATTTTATAATGGTAATAATTAGGTGAAGAACCCTGGTTATAACAACCTTTGGTAATTCAGCAGATACAGTTGACCCTTGAACAGCATTTTCTTTAGCATTTTCTTTCTTTAGCATCTACTTAGCATATATATATTTCTTTAGCATATATAGAACACATATATATATATATAGCAAACAAAATATGTGTTAATCAACTGTTTATGTTGTGCATAAGACTTCTGATCAACAGCTTACCATTAGGAGTTAAGTTCTGGGAGATTCTAAGTTTTTGCGGATTGTCAACTACATGGGGGCAGGGGGGCATCCCTGTCTTCCACATTGTTCAAGGGTCAATTGTAATATCCTTTTTTTCCCAGTTTTACTGACATGTTATTGACCTATAAAATATGTAAGCTTAAGGTATACAACATGATGATTTGATACACATATATATTATGAAATGATTATCACATTAAGACTAAGTAACACCTCCATTCCCTCATAAGATTACCATTCTTCTGTGGTGATGACATTTGGGATTTACTCTAAACTTTCAAGTATATAATACAGTACTGTTATAATTATCATGCTGTACATTAGACCCCCAGAACTTACTCATCTTACAGCTGGAAGTTTGCACTCTTTGACTAACATCCCTCCATAGCTACTGGCAGCCACCATTCTACTCTATATTTCTGTGAGTTTGGCTTTGTTAGATTCTACATATAACTGAAAACATACAGTATTTGTGTTTCTCTAGCTGACTTATCTTGGTGTAATGCCCACAAAATTCATCCATGTTGTCTCAAACAACAGGATTTCCTTCTTTTTTAAGACTGAATAATATTCACACACACACACATAATGTATATATACATATTTTCTTCATTCAGCTGTCAGGTGGAGACTTAGTTGTTTCCATGTCTTGTCTATTTTAAGTAACAGTGCAATGAACATGGGATGCAGATATCTCTTCTGAGGTAATGATTTCATTTCCTTTAGATATATACCCAGAAGTAGGATTGCTGGATCATATGATAGTTCTATTTTTCGTGTTTTCAGGAACTTGTGTTTTCCATAATGGCTATACCAATTTACATTCACAACAGCGTTTTACAGTTCTCCTTCTCCACAGCCTAGCTAATACTTGTCTGTTGTCTTTTTGATAATGGCCATTCTGACAGGTGTGGTTTTGATTTGCATTTCCCTGATGATTAGTGATATCAAGCATCTTTTCACTTACCTGTTGGCCATGCATGTGTCCTTTTCAGAAAAATGTCTATTCAAGTCCTTTGCCCATTTTTTTAACTGAATTGTTTGTTTTTTTAAGTATTGTCCTGAAAAACTAAGTAATTACCTCTGCCCCCCCCCCCCAAAAAGGAGGAAAACAAGAAAACTTTGCACAACAAATGAAAACTATTTCTGGGTCCTTTCAAAAAGATTTGCAGGTTGATAACATTATCTCTTTATCCTTCAACATAGGACTTTTCTTTGATGATGGTATATTTTCAAGGTACTCTGACACAGCAACTTTAGGCACTCAAATTGAACAATGAAAGCTTTGAACAGAACTGAGGAAAAGATCAAATGAGATATTTGTTAAAGCATACAGCACAATGTCTGGCTCATTGTAACTACTTAAGTGTTGCTCCAATCAGAACGAGAAAAATATTATACCAAAACTAGAAGAAAAGGAGAGTACGGAAGAGAAGAAAAGAATATAAAAACAAGAACCCTACTAATATTAAATTTAATAATAGAACCACTGAATTCTCCGAGTGAAACTAAAATTACACTGTATGTTAACTGAAATTTAAATAAAAACTTAAATATCAAGAAAACTAATAATAGTGATGATGAAAAATATTGGGGGGAGAAGCACACAGCCACGCTCATGTACATTTTACTTCTTTGAGTGAGAAAAAAAAAAACAAGGAAAAATATTTCAGGTTAAATAGTTTCATATACATAGTCACAAACTCATCTATTCAGTCTAGATAGCTTGACTATAACCCAAGTAGACTGAGAATAGAAGTAAGAACATAATATACGGGACGCCTGGGTGGCTCAGTTGGTTGGACGACTGCCTTCGGCTCAGGTCATGATCCTGGAGTCCCGGGATCGAGTCCCGCATCGGACTCCCAGCTCCATGGGGAGTCTGCTTCTCTCTCTGACCTTCTCCTCACTCATGCTCTCTCTCACTGTCTCTCTCTCAAGTAAATAAATAAAAAATATTAAAAAAAAAAAAAGAACATAATATACAAGAACTAAGTATCTGAAATTTAAGGGATATCCACATTCAGTCATTTTCACTGATCATTTCTGAATAGATTAGAACAATAGTGAGTTATCTGTTTTTCATGTAGGCCAATCCAGGAAAAATAAAAAATGTTTATAAATCACAAAATTTTAAAATTCACATTTAGATATATTTTTAAGTAAAATATTACGGCAATTTCTGTTGCTTCCTTTCTAAAAAAGACCCAATGAAAAAGTTGTGCTTTTAATTAAGTAAATATTCAAATCTAAGCATATTTGAGAAGAAATAATATGGAGGAAGCTCTGTAATATTTTATCTTCATATTAGATTACAGACTGCTGTGAAGTTATATGGGTCATGAATTACTCAAGCGGTATCATGGATTAAGAGAAAAGAAGCAAGGGAACATTTGTGTTCCTGGCAAAGTTTGGTGCTTTTTTCATAAGTTATATGAAAATATATGAATTTTTTAGCTAAATGATTTCATAAGAATAACTTTTTTTCCCTAACATTTTAAACCTTAGAGTTAACGTAATCATAATCCAAATAACATTTTAAAGCTCAAGAAACATCCCGAGATTCTAGTTAAATAATTTGGCCAAGGTGGAATGAATAGAGACCATAATCCAGGTGAGGCAGAGATTGCTACCTTTCCACCAAAATCTTTCCTTGGTTCTTCAGGAACAGAATTGTATCTCAGCAACTGCCTCCCTAGCATTATCACATTTCACAGTCACTCTTGCAATTTAGATGTAGCACATACCCAAATTCTCTTCAAGGAAATGTGAGATGACATGATATTGCCACTTCCAGGCCAGTACCCTAAGACCAGAAGAGGAGGCCACACCTTTACACGTTTACACATGTTCCTCTCATTTTCTTGCCACGTGTAATCTGGATATGGCAGTAACCCAACTCTAACCATAGGAACAAGGACAAGACCACAGAGCAACTGCCTTCAAGGTCTTGTCCTAGGGAACCTTAGGGGGCTCCCAGACCATTTCATGGGTTCTGCTTTTTCAGTAATAGTTTTTAGTAATAATAGCCTACATTAATTACTATACTTCATATAAAAATTTGTAGTATATGTGATACTATTAAAGAGTATCATGGGGGCGCCTGGGTGGCTCAGTGGGTTAAGCCTCTGCCTTCGGCTCAGGTCATGATCCCAGGATCTTGGGATCGAGCCCCGCATCGGGCTCTCTGCTCAGCAGGGAGCCTGCTTCCTCCTCTCTCTCTGCCTGCCTCTCTGCCTGCTTGTGATCTCTGCCTGTCAAATAAATAAATAAAATATTTAAAAAAATTTTAAAAAAAAGTATCATGAATTTATGTCACATAGAATAATAGGATGACTAAAATAATATAAGATTATTTTAAGTTAATATTAGGGGCAGTGGGGCAAACAGTTCCTTTAAACTATCAGAATTATGCTTCAGCTCCTATGTAGAATGAGCAATATAAGAGAGAGCAACTGTTATTATCATACTTGTGTATTTTTTAACTTTGATTAGATATGAACTGGAGTATCATAGCATCTCAGAATTTCATTTGGCTTTGGCTAGTAACATTTATTTACTACATGCCAGCAGAGTTATTTCATTACCTAGCTTCATTTTCTGCTATGCTAGGCATTTCAGTCCTAGGTAAGTTATTAAGAGGTAACTAAGGTCAAAAATGAGAAAGATAAATTGCATGGAAAGGATATAAATATAAGGACTTAAATATCAACCTTGAATCATACTTAAAGTTGTAACACACTATGAGATAAACATTTTTTTAACTCTATTGGAAAATAACACACATACCAAAATTCAGAAAGGAGCTGGAGAAATTTGACTGAACAGAGTCTGCAGACTTGTTTGGTGGGGAAGAATTACAGATACCTAGAATCAAAAGAAAACAATGTAAGGGAAAAAATGAAGGCAGACTCCAATTACTGTTTATCAGACCACATAATTTTGAAATTAAACTTTTCCTCCAAAGTAATACTCCCAAATAAACATATTACTATATAATGTAACAAAATATAGATGCTTACAAATGGGTTAACACTATAATCTCATTTTGGTGTGGGTATTTTTTTAAGGGTTTTTTGCCCCTTGGAAACAGATTGTCTAGTAAAGCCCAACACTAAAGAGAAATCACTGGAGTATTCAGAAATAACATCCATTACATTTTGAGTCAACTTCTTGGGGGATTCACATTGTGGTTTTTTATTTCATTTTACTTTGCACTCTGATCACTTTTTTTTTTTTTTTTTGAGAGAGAGAGAGGAGAGAAAGAACAAGCCCATGCAGGGGAGTGGTGGAGGGAGGAGGGGCAGAGGGAGAGAGAAAAATTCTAAGCAAGCTTTAGGATGGATCCCACAGTCCTAAGACCATGACCTGAGTCAAAATCAAGAAGAAGCCTAACCAAATGAGCCACCCAGGAGCCACTGCACTCTGATCACTCTTAACATGTTTTAAATAATTTGTTTTGCACATTAGCTCATCCATGGCACGCCTATGGTTTTTCTTACAGTATCCATTACTCCTAAATATCTTTCTTCACTTTCCAGCCTATATTTTTCCCATTATAGATGATTCTAGTTAGGCCCAGAATCTCCCAAAAGCATTGTTATATTGCTTTGTTTTGCTATTTTAGCCACTTACAGGTTGGTTTAAAAATGTTTCTCTTCCCACCACCTTAAGATATTCATGTAAAAGTTACTGCCCAATTTTTAAAACAGTCCAGTGAAAACATCATCCATATTTTGTGCATGCACTACTTAGCAGTGAAAAAAGATGATTTCAGGTTTATAAACCTTCTATAAGACTTTATGTAAAAAGAACATATGATTAGGGAGAAATTATTAAATAGTCACCTTTTTTGGCTTTCAGCATTTTGAGTGTGCAGTATGGGGACTGCATCTGTGTTTGTAAACACATGCCTAATGCTAGGATTCAAGAAAAAAAAACTCTCTTCATGGAGGTACTTGAATATGAATCACTAGAGTACATACTGAATTTCATTCAGATTCAATTAAAATATATATTTATTGAATGCCTATTATGTGCCAAGCCTTGGGCTAGGGACTCAGGATAGAGACATGAATAAGTAAGTGAAGGTGAGAAATTCAAGACATATCAAAATCATCACTAAACTTCATGTGAGCTGACAGAAAGAAAACAGTTGTGCCCAAAGGGCATGTTGTGGGTTTTTGTTTTTTTTTTTTTTTTTTGTTGTTCTTTTATCACAGGGGACAAAATTTGCAAATATATCAGAGGGAACAGCTATTTTGCATATTGGCTTGTCACAGTTTGGTTTGCTTTTTTTGTTTCTTCTTCAAAATGGCAGTGCCATATGGTTGAACTTAATATACTTGCGAGTACCTAGTTTTGTTAAGTTATTATATAAATAAGACTGATTATCCTACAATTCGCTTTTCTCGCTTAATGAAATATCTTGGGTTTTTTCCTGTGGCAGCTCCAGTAGAACTATATTATGTCACAGATATTTTTAAGCAGCCTGCCCAGCATTAATTCCTCCTCCTTCTGATAACAGAATTTGAGTTTTCCTTTAGCAAACCATCCCTCCCCAATTTTCAGCTCCCTTATGTCTGGTGAAGTTGATTCTACTCTTAGATCAAGGAACTGACCTATAGGCCTAATTTTCAGTTGGTGCATTGCCATAATCATACCAGGTATTTAGGTCTAACCTCATTTCTTATTGGTCAGTGTCCATATATAACAATTGTTAAATATTTTAATAATAGTTAACAGTATGACAGTATGACACCGCTCTGCTTAATCAGAATATACTGGCAATAAATTGGTTCAAGGATGGGCAAATGAATCAAACCAAGACAATCAGGCCCAATCAGCCCTAGTCATCAGACTGTTCCTTGAGCAACCAGGAAAGAGCTAATTTTTTCCATCATAAGCCTGAAACCACATGATAAAAGCCTCCTCATGAATGAGCAAACCAGAGTAAAACAAAGCTGGAGATACGGAATGAGATTAGGTCCTGATTATATCATTTGAACTCTTGGTTACAGGCCAATGAATCCCCCTTTTCCACTTAAGCTAGCTTACATTGGTTTTTCTATCACTTGCAACTGAGGGATACCTGAGTAGTGTTTCCCACCAAAAGTAGGCATCAGAAAACATGGTCAATATCTTTAGTTCTTGTCACCCTATAATTCACTCTCCACACAGCAGATAGCAGGATCTTTTTTAAAAACAGATCATGTAAAATCTCTGCCTAAAGCTCTTCAGTGACTTCCCATTACACTTAGAAAAAATTCTAAACTAAGCATGGCCTGTAAAGATTTAACTACCTTCTCCCCCACTTCCACCATCTTGTCAGCCACACTTTACTGCTCTGCCCTCTTGATAACATGCAGCTATGATGGCTTCCTTTCTGTTCCTACAATACACCGAACTCCTACCTCAGAGGGTTTGCATATGCTGTTCCCTCTATCTGGAGGGCTCCTCTCCACTTTTCTCCTGACTGGCTATTCCTTCAGGTCTCAGGTTTAATGATCACTTAGAAAGGGCCTCCTAGACCACTCTTTCTAAAATAAATCCCTTTGGGGATACCTGGGTGGCTCAGTGGGTTAGGCTGCTGCCTTTGGCTCAGGTCATGATCCTAGGGTCTGGGATTGAGTCCCTCATCAGGCTCCTTGCTCAGCATGGACCCTGTTTTTCTCTCTGCCTCTGCCTGCCACTCTGCCTGCTTGTGCACACGCTCTCTCTCTCTCTCTCTCTCTGGCAAATAAATAAATAAAATCTTTTTAAAAATTGAAAAAATAAAATAAATCCCTTTGTAGCATAACAAATAGCATGGAGGACAAGGGGAGATGGAGAGGAGAAGGGAGTTGAGGGAAATTGGAAGGGGAGGTGAACCATGAGAGACTATGGACTCTGAAATACAATCTGAAGGTTTTGAAGGGGCCGGGGATGGGAGGTTGGGGGAACCAGGTGGTGGGTATGAGAGAGGGCACGGATTGCATGGAGCACTGGGTGTGGTGCAAAAACAATGAATACTGTTATGCTGAAAAAAATAAATTTTTTTTAAAAATCCCTTTGTTATTCTCTCTCATAGTTACCCTCTTGGTTTCCTACACAGCATTTATCACCATGTTTTGGTATGTTCGTATCTGTGAATTGTTTAATATCTGAATCCCTCACTAGACTTAAGTTCCACAAAGGCATAGTCTAATACCTGTTGTGTTTCCCATCATATACCCAGTGCCTTACAAAATGCTGGATGCACAGTAGGCACTCAATGAATATTCAATGAATGATTAACACTATGCTTAAATGCAAGCTTAAAACCACAGGTCAAGAACACTCATTTTATTAAAAGTAAGACCAGCTTTAACTACAGACAAGTTAGAGATCCAGACTAAAGGGAGAACATCTGGACTTCAGGAGTCATGAACCATCTGGAAGGGTAAGAGGAGACATACCCAAGTACAGGCAGATAAATCTAAAGCTTCAGGATTTTTTTTTTTTTTTTTTTTTTTTTAAGCTTCAGGATATTTTGAGGGCCAGGTATTATTCTTCACTTAAGGACAAAAGACCAGAGGATGAAGGCAACTGATAAATTGAAATTAGTTTAGATCTAGAGAATGATCTGGGAAGTCTTATTTAGAAATAAGACTCAGGGTGCCTGGGTGGCTCAGTGAGTTAAAGCCTCTGCCTTCAGCTCGGGTCATGATCTCAGGGTCCTGGGATCGAGTCCCACATCGGGCTCTCTGCTCAGCAGGGAGCCTGCTTCCCTCTCTCTCTCTCTGCCTGCCTCTCTGTCTACTGTGATCTCTCTCTCTGTCAAATAAATAAATAAAATATTTAAAAAAAAATAGAAATAAGACTCAGAATTTCTGAGCATCCCACATCTTGAATCTATGCCAACCTAAATTTACCTGCAATTTCTGTATCTTTGATATCCCCAAGATAGGGTTGGGGCTATATTAAAAAAAAAAAAAAAAAGCCAGTTTCTTTCTCTTTTTTTAAGAGAAAGAAAACGGTGTTTCATAAGCTAAGCTGTTCAAACCAAGCTGGCTAGCTATTAAGTCAGTCACTTCTTTGCTTCAGGCTGTTTTATTTCCCCTGTTTTATACTACAGTTTTCTCTGAAATGTTTAAATTCCCTTTTGACTCACTTTAGAGGAAAGAGTATATTTTCCAATCATACTTTATGATCATAGGTAAGAAATCCATTCACTTCTAAGATCAGGTGTAGTGTCAACAAAGGCAAGCTAGAACAAGTTTATTGATGGGATAGTGAAGAGAAAACTTAGCAGAAACAGGTAAGATTCAGCTATAAACCTTCTTATATAGATAATACCATAAATTGTGTTTTCTCAGCACTCTTTGTCCCTCCCTATAACACCAATATAATGCCAAATCACTGTTTGGTCCTTGGTGATTAATCAAGTGGATCAAATTCATAAAAAGTATATCACTATGTTTTATATACTTTGTAGTTATAAATAAGGATTTCTGAGATAATCAATTTCCCACAGTTTCAGGAGTCTTTTGGTTTTGTTTTCATTACAATATAGTGAAAATAATAAGCAACAGACTTTTATTACTAATAATACTTGGCAAAAATGCAAACGTGTCAATACTTTGCTTCTTTCATTAAATCAACACATTTGTTTCACAATATGCTTTGCTGTGACTATTTTCAAAGAAAATACATCCAAGGTTAGACTGCTAGGAATTTTAAATAACACACTTGTATGACAGCATCTCAGGATGGGTGGAAAGTGGCACACATCATATTATTCCTGTCTGTTAAACACAAACTCCCTTTCCCTTTACCCGCTTCCAATATTAGCACTGTGGATCCTCACATGCTACAAGGCCCAGGAGTGAGCCTTGTGACACAGAGTGCCCTAGCAAGGCTCTGTAGAGGAATAATATTGTTAATGTTTTCACAGAGTGGTTATATAAGGAAAAATTACATAATTGTGGAAGTGTATATGTATTCTAAAAAAACAAGTAAAAAGAAACTTACTCTTTTTCACATTTCTCAAAATTTTCAAACTCTACAAAAATGAAAAGGAAAATGTCAGTTTTTTCTTATTTTCCTATGAAATCCAAAATACTTTCATCAAGTAAAAATACAGATTTCAGTTGAAAGGATTAATTTCCCTAAAAATAGCCATCAAATGCACAAAATTATTTTTCCATCTTGCCATTTTAACTCAGTGCAAAGTCTCCACTAGATTTTATCTTGCTATTTGTTTCCCATCAACATAAGAATCACTCTATGTATTTAGAAGGAGTGCTATCAGAATATCAGAGAAAGAGGAGTTCCTACGTTTCTTCTTTATTAGGACCATTCTAGAAACCACAGTGGCTTCTGAAGATAGCTATGATACCCAGCCATTCCCATTCTAGCCAAGAACTTCTAAAAATCATACTCTGAACTAAATTTACTAAGGTCCACTCCATACTGTTACCATACTACTTCCCTCTCCTTTTCAGCAAAACCACTCTGCCTCCTTTACAGTGAAGTCCCTAACTTATCTCTTCCAGGAACTGACCCATATTTCTCTTCTTCACATACCTCAGCATGTATGTTTTTAATCTGTTTTGCGGTATTTTGTTCTTTTTGAAATCTTCATGTTGTTTCTCATATAGGCATTGGATTCCAATGGATTAACTGTTCTCTTTTCAAGGACACATAGATATCCTTTAGGACATTTCTATCTTCTAACACCTAACAGGAGTGTAGTTTTCTATATAATAGATATTTAATAAATTCTTTTTGGAGGGAAATTTTTTATTTAAAATTTTTAAAATAAATCAATAATTTATAATTCAAAATATTACAGTCAAAATGCTCCCATCTTTGTTCTCCATCTATCCAGTTTCTGACCCTTCCTCCACAGATAACCATTATTGTTCATTTCTTATGTATCCTTCCAGAGTCCCTTATAATGTACAATACAAATATAACTTTAAGGAAAAGTTAATAAATTATAAATAAGTACACTGAGAGCATCCTTATTCCTTTTAAAACTATATAGTATTTCACTATATGCATATACTATGATTTATGACTTATTTAATCAGTTGACCTAGTGATTAACAGTCTTGTTCCCAATCAGCTGTTCTTATAAATAATCTAATTTCCATCTTGATTCTAGCAACAGGGAAGGGGTGAAGGGTGGGAACACCTTCAGAAATGAAGACTCTCGTATATTTCTTAAAACTCCCATCTTTTTTACCTTAGTCCTTGTGAAACCTTTTCCCGGAGTCTTCAATATCTGTTTTGAAGATGTTGAATTTTCCACGGTATTAGGACAGCTAGTAGAATAAGTCTTTACAGGCTGAGCTTGCATACCTTTAAAAAAAATGATTTGATGCATAGCTTTTTAAGCCTTTGGGATATATATAGGTATATATTCAGTAATTCTTAGCTTGGCTTTTTATGCATTATTTTTACATTATGGTTTTTTTTAATGTACTATTTTTA
This sequence comes from Mustela nigripes, assembly GCF_022355385.1. NCBI lineage: Eukaryota > Metazoa > Chordata > Mammalia > Carnivora > Mustelidae > Mustela > Mustela nigripes. Next base: position 97,547,448 of record NC_081570.1, read on the forward strand.
TCTTCTTTAATCATTCTTTATACTTTACCATTTAGGTCCTACTTTATTGTTAATCTTTTAGCAGTCTCATATTTATAGCTTTTTTGAGAGGATTATACTAGTCACTTACATTCTTCATCAGCAAGAATGAAGGACTCCAGGGTTCTTTCTGGGAGTGGAGGTGGGGAGGGAGAAGAACGATCTTGATGTAGATCTGTGATAAGAAGAGTAGACAACAAAAGAAAAGAAAACAAAAATCCATCAATTAAATATTAGAAGTCAAAACTCCTTTTTGGTGTTGTATAATGTTTCCAACTTTTCAATATTAACCTACGACAAACACATAAATAATCTGAACAACAGCTGGAGCCACAAGAATTTTTTTGTTCTGGCTTTTTAGCCAATGAACCTATGATGCATCAAAAACTTGTACTCCCGGGATGCCTGGGTGGCTCAGTTGGTTAAGCAGCAGTCTTCGGCTCAGCTCATGATCCCAGCATCCTGGGATCGAGTCCCACATCAGGCTCCTTGCTGGGCAGGGAGCCTGCTTCTCCCTCTGCCTCTGCCTGCCATTCTGTCTGCCTGTGCTCACTCTCTCTCCCTCTCTCTGACAAATAAATAAAATTTAAAAAAAAAAAAGTTAAAAAAAAAACAAAAAAACTTGTACTCCCCTAGAAAAATAGTTTTCCAAAGAAATTGAACTTGAAATTAATCAAGCTTCTAGATCTAACCATCATTTTACATAGAATCCTGGGGATAGCATAACACGTTAATAAATAAAATCATGAAAATATAAACAACAAAAATCCAGAATATTCACAGTCTCTAGGAAAAATGATCCACGCTCTTCTACAAATAATAGCACGAGGGAATAAAAAGGAGGGAAAACTCTTACAAATTTTAAAAGACTTAACAAATATATAAACCAAATGCAATGTGTAGACTTTGAACCCAGATGCATATAAACCAACTGTAAAAAGACATTTTTGAGGCAATTTGAGAAAATTATATAAAATCATATTAAGGGATTATTGTTAATTCCATTGGCGTGATAATGCTGCTATGGTAGGCTTAAAATGTGTTTGGAATTTTCCATGATATAAAGAATTTTAAATAATAGAGCTATTTTACCAAAATATAAGTCCTAAAGATACAAAGAGTGTATGATAATCTCATTATACGGTGCTGAGTATAATTACATACCATATTAATGTCTTTTGAAACTGAAAATGCGGCTCAGAACTCGAGTTTCACCTATCTTTGGTCTTGGGTTCTTTAGGCCTTAGGATTTGTCTCTAAAGCAAGTTCTCTTGTTGTTTCTTTCTTATACACCAGGTGATATGCTAAAGTAAAGTACAGTCCTTATTTCTAGCACCTAATATCATAACTGGCATATAGTAGGCACTTAATAAATATTTGATAACTACTCTGAAGTTGCTTATCATCTTCCAATCTGCTGTTAGAAAGTATACTGAGAACTAAAGTTAACTTGCAGTGAATGATATCCTGCCAAATATCTTCCTAAAATACCACTTTCTTTTCTTTTTTTAAAAGATTGTATTTATTTGACAGAGAGATAGCAAGAGAGGGAACACAAGCAGGGGCAGTGGAAGAGGGAGAAGCAGGCTTCTCGCTGAGCAGGGAGCCCGATTCCAGGTTCGATTCTGGGCTCGATCCCAGGACCCTGGGATCATGAACTGAGCCAAAGGCAGACGCTTAACGACTGAGCCACCAAGGTGCCCCCTAAAATACCACTTTCATCTTTATTTCCCCCGTGATGAAGAACCTACAATGCTTATTATTGCATTAAATCTAAATTCTTCTACCTAGCTCTATGTATGTAGATAGAATACACATAATAAAATTTGCTATTAATGACAGTACATTTACAGTGCTGTACAACCATCACCACTATTTTGAAAACATTTTCATCACCCTAAAAAGAAACTCCATATCCACTTACCAGTAATTTCCCATTCCCCCCAGATTAGATTGGCAACCACGAATCTGCTTTCTCTATATATAGATTTCCTTGACCTGGATATTTTATCTGCCTAACTTTAAAATCCTTCAGAATCTTTCCACATTTCATCCAAATTTATTTTCCATAGTTCCCAGAATAGATTCTCTATTGCAACTAAATTAACCTACTCACCATTTCTCTATACTCATCGTGCTTATTTATACCTTTTAAGTCAATGCTACCCTGATTCCAGCAGCTCCTGGAATTCCCTCTTTTTTTTTCTCTGTCTACCCATGTTCTTAAATTTCTTTCTTCTACTCATTGAAGCCTTTCCTAACCACTCCAGTGATACTTCCTTTTTTTCCAGGATCTTGGTGATTAGAATCAGTCCACACAGATTATCAGTTAATGGTTCCAAGTAAGTATTAATTTTGCCTACCCAATTTGAATATATCCTGACTATCCTAACACTGTATAAAGCATATAGAACTTGCTTAGGAATTGCTCATTTAATAATTATCTAATAAACATGGTAATATGTAACATTTATTGAGAGCTTATTATTCGATAATCACTGTGTTAAAAGCTTTATATGCATTGTCTCACTCAACCCTTACAAAAACCCTCTAAGAAACGAGTTCTATTATCCTCCTAATATAAGTGAGGAAAATCAATAGAGAAAGTATATAATTTAACCAAGGTTATGCATTTTGATAACTCCTGGTAGGCTAAAGCTTTGATTTAAAGCCTATCTGACTCCAAAGCCCATGCTCATTATCCGCTATGTTAAATTACCTATGTAATTTGAATAATATGTTCATATGAATAACTATGTTAAGGGCAACTACCACCTGTTACAATGTATGTAAAGGGCCTGTATATGCCCAATAAATGTTAGCTGTAGATGTCGTTATTTGGTATATAAAACAAGCAAAACACAAGGCCCCTCAGTGGCTCAGTCAGTTAAGTGTCTGCCTTCAGCTCAGGTCATGATCCTGGAGTCCCAGGAATCAAGCCCCATGTTGGGCTCCCTGCTCAGTGGGGAGGCTGCTTCTCCCTCGCCCTTTGCTACTCCCTCTGCTCCTTCTCTTTCTCTCTCTCTCTCACCCATTCTCTCTCAAATAAATAAATAAAATCTTTTTTAAAAAAAAACAGCAACAAAGTACTGGAGAAATAACAGCAAATTAAAGATCTAAAGAATCAAACTGCTAACAATGGTAAAACCTATAAGATAGAAATGCTGCAAAATGTTGAGAAAATTCTACTTAAAATTGTTTTTGTCTTTGTCTTTGTTTTTAAGGATTATATGTCAGGGAGTAGAATTCTAAAATCCTGTGTTTTCCTTGCCCTTGACAAGGCAAAACTCCTAGCCTGGGAAAATAAGAAAAAAATAAATAGAGGAGCTATTATGGGAACCATACCATCTCCTGAGGTGAATTACTCTAAACTTAATGAGTCATTCTAAGAGTATAAATTCTTAGAGCTAAATGTCATTAAAACCAGGGGGAGTTGTTTTGTTTTTTTTGTTTTTTTTTTTTTACCTGATTTGGGACTCCGGAGTTTTACACTCTAAAAGAAAGAAATTTAAAAAAAAAAGTGAAAGAAGAATCGGTACACAAATTTAGAAACTCTAAGCAATATAAGGCATTTTTGAAAACGCATTTCATATTCTTGTAGAGACAATCATGAAATGTTGACCTTATTTTTCCTGATTTGTAAGCACACTAAATTATGAAAAGGCATCCTGAACTCCTACAGTGTTTTACTCTCTTTCTCTAAATTTATTTCTTTTTTCCCTTTTATATAAAGAAAGCTTGTGAATTTTTTAAATTTTTAATTATTTTTTTAAACTTCAAATGTAATTAACATACAGTGTTATATTAGTTTTGGGTGTCAAATGTAATGATTCAGCAATTCTATACATTAATCCGTGCTGTTCACAATAAGTGTGCTCTTAATCCCCTTCACCTATTTGACCCATGTCCCACCCACCTCCCTCTGCTAACCATCAGTTTGTCCTCTATAATTATGAGTCTGTTTTATTTGTTTCTTTTTTCTTAGCTCCTTTGTTTTGTTTCTTAAATTCAACATATAAGTGAAATCATATGGTTTGTCTTTCTCCATTTGACTTATTTCACTTAACAATACCCTCTAGGTCCATCCATGTTGTCACAAATGGCAAGATCTCATTCTTTTTATGGCCGAGTAACATTCCATGATGTGTATGTGTGTAATATATGTGTGTATGTGTGTATACATATATATGTCATATCTTCTTTATCTATTATCTATGGATGGGCACTTGGGCTGCTTCCATATCTTAGCTGTTATAAATAATGTTACTGTAAACATAAGGGTGCATATATCTTTCCAAATTAGTGTTTTTGTTTTCTTTGGGTAAATACCCAGTAGTGGAATTACTAGATTATATGGCAATCCTATTTTTAACTTTTTGAGGAACTTTCATATTATCTTCCATAGTGGCTGCACCAGTTTGCATTCCTACCAACAGTGCATGAGGGTTCTTTTTTCCCCACATTCTCTCCAACACTTGTTTCTTTCTCTTTTTTAACCACTGTAACTGGTGTGAGATGAAATCTCATTGTGATTTTGATTTGCATTTCCCTGATGATTAGTGATGGGCATCTTTTCATGTCTGTTGGTCATCTGTATTTTTTCTTTGGAAAAACGTCTATTCATATCTTCTGTCCATTTTTAAAACCAGATTATGTAGGAGATTTTATATAAGTTGTATAAATTCTTTATATATTTTGGATATTAACCCCTGATCAAATATATCATTTGCAAATATCCTCTGCCATAACCTTATGGTGATTTTTGTACGTCATGGCAATTGGTTCTAAAGTGATCCTTTTTTAATTTATTTCCTTCCTACAGAAAATTTCCCAGAAAATTTAACTGGAGGAAAATTGTTGAAATTGAAATTACTTCATGACACTGGAAAAGGAGTGATTGTTCTTGGCTCTAGCAGTTGTTAAGGTAAAGACCATTACATGTGAGCATATTATTAACAATAATAACTACAAATATATTAAAAGTGTAATCAAGAAATAAAGAATATTTGCCTACTAGCATTGCAGTTGTAGTCACTGAAATTTTAACATAGTTGGTTCATAGAATATATACAAACATAACAGATTGTTGAAGTGTAATTTTACTTCCAGAAGTGGGGAGCATTATCCTGAAAAGTTTATCTTAAATAGCATGGACTTTAGCATCTGTCTTTCAAAAAATTGTTCTCTACAACATATTATCAGAGAACATGATACAGCCTACCAAATGACTACTATGAACAGGCTACCTACTTATAAAAAATTTATTTTTGCCTTAACTGTACTTCAGGAACCAGTTCAAACATTTCCTCTTTCACTATGCCTTCCTTAGTCACTTCCAACTTCAAAGTTTCATAAGGGCAAGACTTGTGTCTTATCCATTGCCTTATCCCCATATCCTCTAGCACATTGTTTTATAAAGAGTATAAATGAGTATAAGGGGTATACATAAAAGCAGTATAAATACTACTTAGTATTTGTTGAGTGATAGGCTTTAAAAATGTATGATTTTGAGTATGATTTTGGTCCGTGGAATCCAGATGAGTAGAAAAGAAAAGAAAAAGTGTTATGGACCTTAGTTGGCCTAAGTCTCACAGTGTCATCGGATGTCCTTGACTCAGACGTTCTATTCCATTGTAGTGATGTTCCAACTTTTGCCTCCTCAGCTGAAGATAACGATTTGGGAACATTCAGTAGCAATTCTCCTGAAAGTAAATATGGTCCAATTCTTAGGAGTGTTGAAATTCTTACAGAATAATGCAAATGTTACTCACCGGCAGCACACAGAACATTGACAGGACCTGAGAAGTATTCTAGTTAATCCACTTTATTTTACACTAACTGAACAGTACTCACCACCTTCCTCTAGCACAATAAAAGACTCAGGCGTCCGTTCAGGAAGTGGAGGAGGGACTTCATCATCTATCCTTGGAGAAGTTGCTATCCAAAATGCCAGAAATAGAACCATAATTTTTCATTAGAAACATCCAAAGGAAATTATTTTTTCTTTTTTAAGATTTATTTATTTGTTTGAGGGAGAGAGAAAGAGCAAGTGAGCATGAGTGGGAGGAAGAGAAAATCTCAAGCAGACCCCATGGTGAGCTTGGAGTCATCATATATGAGGCTCCATCTCAGGACCCTGAGATCATCACCTGAGCCAAAACCAAGAGCTGGATGCTTAAACCACGGTACCACCCAGGTGCCCGCCAAAGGAAATTCTTTTTTTTTTTTTTTTTTTTTTAGAGGGAGGGAGAGCACAAGTAGCCAAAGAGGCAGGCGGAAAGAGAGGAGGAAGCAGGCTCCTTGCTGAGCAGAGAGCCTGATGTGGGGCTCAATCCCAGGACCCTGAGATCATGACCTGAGCTGAAGGCAGAGGATTAACCCACTGAGCCACTCAGGCACCTCATTTTTTTTTTTTTTTAAGATTTTTTGCCAAAGGAAATTCTTATATTCTAACCTCGAAGTAAAGTCCATCAAGCATCATTACAATACTTAAGCTGGTATATTTTTACTCAAGGAAAAAGCAAAGTAAATTCTCCCATTTTAATTTGCAAACCCAGGAGGCTTTGCTGCTTCTTCAAAAGTTATTCCCTATTTCCTTTAAAGGCCCCAAAGTGTTTTGGTCGAGTCACTCAGTACCAGTTAACAGAATATAAAACATTATATTAATTCAGGAAGTTTTGAGTTATTTTCTATATAACCCTTTGTTTCATGTACAATATTCAATAAAGCATGATAAAGCACTTTTAAATATGCCAAGGATTCAGTTACAGAGTAGGTTGAAGTTTAAAGATTTTAGTATCACTTCTTCATTCTACAGTGAAGAATATGGATTTTTTTCCTTTTTACTAAACAATGGTATAACAAGGTTTTCTATTTTTCTACAGAAAAATTCAGAATTTTTATAGAAAAATTCAAATGCTGTTATAAGAAACTGCCACCAGGTGGCACACATGTCAATGATGTTACAATCCCTAAAGCTGGATTTGCTTTTGAAGATAATACTCAGAGAAGTTTAAGGTATTGTGGGTAACTTAAAAAAAAAAAAAAAAAAACCTTTAAATTATAAGACAGGACCAAAATATATAAAATAAAGAAGCAATTAGATCCAGGTAAAACATTTTAGTCACAAACTATACATCCACACATCTATCTACTAAGAAACGCTGTACAATAAAACACGTTATAGAAAAAATTTTTTTTCTACGTCCTATTTAGGTAAAATGTCATTCATAAACTTCTGATAATATATCTGGAGAGTTAAGCTTGCTCTTTTCTTCACCTTCTTCCCTATCAAGCTATTATAACTATCTCTAGGAGGATGCTTACTTTTTAACTTTTAAACTTACTCAATAAAACAAAAACAATAAGCATAATATGCAAACATCCAGGACAATAAAGGTGAAAAAAAAATGAAAGTAAAGGGGAGTATAAGATGATAGTACCACACAGCATATAAATGCATGTTCTCATCTACTACGTTATTATGCAAGGATGGGAAGAAATCAGGTCCCCCTTTACCAGCTCCTGCAGAAGAGAACTGAAGGCTTAATGATCTGTTCAGTTCAGTGCAGCCACATGGTTGAGCAAAAATGTCCTGAGGGACCATGCAGTGCTGTGGATCAAATCCTTTCTGCTGCTTCTTTGCTTTTGTTCCTTTGCTTCTGCCTAGCAAGGGGGAATTGTTGACCTCTGATAAACATCCCGAGGAATGGGGATTGCCTTCTTTAGGGACACTCTTGCTGGCATAGAGCCTGTCTCCGTTGCTGCCTGTTTCATCAATGATTACATGTTGCTATTTTTTAACTCATCCCATCATGAAAACCCTTGGGGATTTATTTCTTTGAGGAGGAGAAGGAAGGAGGAGAAAGAAGCTGAGAAAGACAAGGGGGAGCATGAAAAGAAACCAAATCTTCTATAGAGAAGAGTGAAATCTAGAATGCCATATAAACTTCGAAAAAAACTTACCTACTACTGCTGTCTCTGGGTTTGGAGAGGGGTATTGGGTCGGAGGACTCAGTGCTAAAGAATCACGTGAATTGTAAGAAGAAAAGAGGGTTGTAGAAGATGCTGGCAATGAGGAACAAGGCAAAATGTTTCCATCTGGCTTCTCAGATAAATCAAGAGACATCTTAGAACCAGCGCTACTAGGAGACAATGATAAGAAATAAGGATCTTCTACAGACATGTAAGAATATACATGAAGAGGCTGAGAGTCCTGCCCCTTTGCAACAGAGGCGCTGCACATTTGGGGCTGAGAGTCTGACAGCAGTGAATAATTCTGTTCTGCCAAAGAAGCATGCCTCGCTTTTTGAGCCTGTGCGAGATAAGAACTGTGGGGTAGAGATTCCAAACAAGAAACATTTTCCTTGATGTCCAACTCCTCGGTGTCTCTCTGTTGTGTCAGCTCAAAGGGCGTTGATTTGGTCCGTATTATTGGCGCCTTTGCATTAAAATACCTTCCTGCCACATCGGCAACTTTAGAATTTGGACGCGCTCCAAACAAAATGGCACTCCAGTCTAAACTCTGATGCTTCTGAAGAGGCTTCCCAGCTATTGGAAATGCCTTGGTCTCCCAATGTGTGGTTATGTCGGCATTTTTGTTACAACTACAGTTTAGTTCCAAAAGGTCAAAAGCACGTTTCTGTTCACCACCGTGCAAGGCTAACCTTTCCTTTTCACTTCTGTCAGAAGTCCTGAAGTCAAAAGAAGAAACTTCTGCACTTTTCACCCTTAGCCTTGGTCTGCTCTCTTGTTTCATCATCTCTGCTTCTTTTAAGCTGCTGAAACAAAAACAAAGGAAGGATAACACCACACCCCAGAGAGGTCTCCTGTTAGCATTACATCAGTGAGACAACACTGGGGTGTGTAAAATTGTGCTCACCTTTTTGGTAAATTGGGAGAATAAGACTCTGTTTCTAGAATGGGATTTTGCTTAAGAACGGAATCCTGTGCTTGAATCTTCAAGAGAAATAAGGAAGACATTGGTTTTTAGTGAAAGAAATGGCAATATTTTAACATTTCATAAAGTTGAGAAGTTACTTTTCAGAAAACATAAGATTTAAAATCATTCACAAAGGAGATGAGTTTCCAAAATATTGAGTCCAACACGAACCTTTTCGCGTACCAAGATCAAAGGATTAATAGTGTTATAAAACCTAGAAAGTGTTCACTTATAGTATCAAATGTGGCACTTTTTTTTTTTAAAGATTGTATTTATTTTATTTGACAGAGAGAGAGATCACAAGTAGGCAGAGAGGCAGGCAGAGACAGAGGGGGAAGCAGGCTCCCTGCTGAGCAGAGAGCCCGATGCGGGGCTCGATCCCAGGACACCGAGATCATGACCCGAGCCGAAGGCAGCGGCTTAATCCACTGAGCCACCCAGGCGCCCCAAATGTGGCACTTTTAACATGTCTTTGGGGGTAACTTTTAAGAACAATCTACCTTCAGAAATGACATCATCTCAACTCTTAAATTATTATTGGCTCTTAAATAATTATTGGCTTGCAGATCCATTTCTCCAGTCTCTGTCTCCATTACCACATGGTATTCTCCCTTTGTGTCTCTGAGTCTCTGTTGTTTTTTTTAAAAATAAGGACCAAGCCATTGTGATAGGGCCCACCTGAATCTAGTATGAGCTCATCTTAACCAATAACATCTGTAAAGTCTCATTTCCATATAAGGTCACATTCACAGATACCAGGGATTAGATTTCAACATGTCTTTTTGAGAGTCATAATCAAACCCATAACAGGGGGAATCCTACAATGGTTGATGACATTTAAAAAATGCATATAAACATTTCTAAATTCAGGATATAGTTTACAAATTGGTGGTATCTAAGATTCTACATAACATATTTCATAATGCAATAATTGCTATGAATAAAAAGAATGGCTGACAAGTGTGTGGGAGTATGATTTTAGGTTGAGTGGTCAGAGAAGATTTCCTTATGCAGGTGACATTTAAGTAGAGCACAATTACTTAGAAAGAGCCAGTTATGCAAAATCTGGAGTAAGAGTATTTCAATCAGAGGTAATAGTAATTGTAAAAGGCTGGAATTGAAAACAAGCTTGGTATGCTTAAGGAATGACAAGAAAACCAGTATAGCTAGTAGGTTGTAAGGAAGAAAGAGGTAGAACAAGATAAGTATAAGGACCTAATAAGCACTTAGTAATTTAAGAGTTGAGATGATGTCATTTCTGAAGGTAGATTGTTCTTAAAAGTTACCCCCAAAGACATGTTAAAAGTGCCACATTTGATACTATAAGTGAACACTTTCTAGGTTCTATAACACCATTAATCTTTTGATCTTGGTACGCAAAAAGGTTCGTGTTGGACTCAATATTTTGGAAACTCATCTCCTTTGTGAATGATTTTAAATCTTATGTTTTCTGAAAAGTAACTTCTCAACCTGATTGCTGGCAAACACCAGAAACTAAGAAGAAGCTAGAAAGACTCGCTAGAGCTATGAGAGAAAACATGGCCTTGCTGACATGTTGATTTTGGACTTCCTACTTCCAGAACTATGAGAAAATAAAATATTTTAAAAGAAGTATCAGTTGTATGCAGTGTGTTGCATTTAAAATTTAAGATTTTTTTCTTATTTTCTTATTTACTTCTTAAGAATGTGGAAGTGCAAAGCAGGGGGACTGGGAGAAAGAGGAGCAAGCTCCTCACTGAACAGGGAATCTGATGAGGGACTCTATCCCAGGACCCTTGGATCATGACCTGAGCCAAAGGCAGATGCTTAATTGACTGGGCCATTCAGAGGCCCTGAAAATACATTTGTTTTAAGTTCTCCTGAGTTTGTGATATTTGTTACAGCAAGTCTGGTAAACTGATAAGAGACATGAATACCCCACTTTCAATAATGGATAGATCAGATAGAAGATCAGTAAGGAAATAGATGACAGACATGAACAACACCATAAACCAATTAAATCTAACAGCACATACAGGACACTCCACATTATATCATACACATTCTTCTCAAACTTGTGTGGAATAATGTCCAGGATAGAACACATGGTAGGCCACAAAACAAGCCTTAATAAATTTTAAAAGATTAGAGTTATGCAAACTATCTTTTCCAATTATAACAAATTGAGACTAAAAATTAATAACAAAAGGAAAACTAGAAAATTCACAAAAGTGTGCAAGTTAAACAACTAATGGGTCAGAGAAGAAATCACAACAGAAATTAGAAAATATTTAAAAGTGAACAAAATCACAGCATACCAAAATGTATGAGATATAGTGAAAGTGATATTCAGAGGGAATTTATAGCTATAGATGCCTACTCTTAAAAAGAAAGATTTTGGGTGATACACTATATGTTAATTAATTGAGTTAATTAATTAATTAATTGAATTTAAATTTTTTTAAAAAGAAGAAAGATCTCAAATCAATAACTTAGCTTTAAACTAGGAAAAAATGAAAAAACTAAACCAAAGGCTAGCAGAAGGAAGGAAATATTAAAGATTCGAGCAGACATAAATGAAGTAGAGACTAAGAAAACAATGGAGAAAATCAATAAAACCAAAAGTTGATCCCTGGAAGAGATCAATAAAAGTGACAAACCTTAATTAGATTGACTAAGGAATAAACAGAAGACTCAAATTACCAAAATCTCAAATTACAGAAATAAAAATGGGTACATTACTACCAATTTTACAGAAATAAAAAGTATTATAAGACTTTTTATGTGATCAACTGCACACCAACAAATTGTACAACCTAGATGAAATGGACAAATTCCTAGAAACACATGACCAATAAAAACTGACTCAGGAAGAAATAGAAAATCTGAATAGACCTACAACTAGTAAGTAGACTGAATCAGTAATCAAAAGACCTTCTGACAAAGAAAAGCCAGGACTAGATGGTTTCATTAGTGAATTCCACCAATCCTTTAATGAAGAAATAATGCCAGTCTTCCACAAACTCTCCCAAAAAATTAAGTAGGAGAGGATATCCACTAAGTCATACTGTGACACCAGCATTGCCCTGATACCAAGGCCACACAAAGATACTACAAGAAAAAGAAGACTATAGATCCATATCACTTATGATTATTGATGCAAAGTCCTCAACAAAATACTCATATTCAGTATCATATTGAATCAGTAAAAGAAGAAGGAAGAAGGAAGGAAATATTAAAGATTCAGTATCATACTGAATTCAGCATCATATTAAAAGGATTATATACCATGATTTATTCTGGGAATAAATCCCCCAGAATGCAAGGATTGTTCAACATACAAAAATCAATCAATATAATGCACCACATTGATAAAATAAAGGGGAAGACTCCCTTTGGAAGAAAATCATTTGACAAAATTTATGATAAAAACAACAATTCAGAATATATGGAGAACTCCTAAGACTCAACAACAACAACAACAAAACCCAATGCAAAAACGGGCTAAGGACTTATATAAACACTTTCCAGAGATTATAAACAACAGCCAATGAGCACATGAAAAATACTCAACATCACTAATCAGGAAAACACAAACCAGAACCACAGTGAGATATTATACCCATTAGATGGTTACCATAAACCAACAAACAAACATAGAAAATAAAAAGTGTTGCTGAGGATATGGAGAAATTGGAACCTTGTACATTGCTAGTAGGGATGTAAAATGGGGCAGCTGCTGTAAAAAACAGTATGGCAGTGCCTCAAAAAATTAAACATAGAATTATCATGTGAGGAGCACCTGGCTGGCTTGATCAGAATAGCATGTGACTCTTGATCTCAGGGTCATGAGTTCAAGCCCCAGGTGGAGTGTAGAGGTTACTTTAATAAATACTTAAAAAAAAAAAAAAAAAGAATCATCACATGACCCAGCATTTCCACTTCTGCATATATACCCCCAAAGAACTGAAAACAGGAACACAAAAAGATATTTACACACTCATGTTCTTAGCAGTATTATTCATAATAGCCAAAAGGTGGAAGTAAACCACCTATTAACCAATGGGTGAATAGAGGAACAAAATGTGGCATATGATGGAATATTATTTAGCCTTAAAAAGGAAGGAAATTCTGATACATTATGACATTGATAAACCTTGAGGACATTATGCTAAGTGAAATAAGACAGACACAAAAGGACAAATATCATGTGATCCCACTGATACGAGATACCTAGCGTACTCAAATTCATAGATACAGATGGTAGCACAGTGGTTGCCAAAGATGGGGGAAGGGGAGAAAGGAATGGGAAACTCTAAAAGGTATAAAGTCTCAGTTTTTCCAGGTAAAAATAATTCTGGAAATGGATGGTGGTGATAATTGCACACTATTAATGTTCATAGTATCATTGAACTATACATATAGAATTAGTTAAGGTGGTTAAATTTCCGTGTATCTTACCACAGTTTTTTAAAAACATTTTATTTTAGAAAGAGAGAGTGCACATTCACATGTGCAAAGGGGATAGGAGCAGAGGGGGAGGGAGAGGAAAAGAGAATGAATCCCAAGCAGACTCTGTGCTGAGCATAAGCCCTATGGGACTTGATCCCACAACCCCAAGATCATGACCTGAGCTAAAACCGAGAGTCAATGCTTTTACTACAACGTAGAAATTTTGAAAAAAAAAAAAAAAGTAGGCAAAGGACTTGGATATATATTTGTCTGAAAAAGATATGCAAATGACCAATAAGCACACAAAAATATGATGCTCAACATCAACTATTCATTAGGGAAATGCAAATCAAAACCATGAAATACAACTTCACACCCATTAGGATGGCTATTATCTTAAAAACAAAGCAAAAAGCAAAAACCAGGAAATGCCAAGTGGTGGCATGGATGTGGAAAAATTGAAACTCTTATGAATTGCTAGTGGGGATGTAAAATTGTGTAGCCACTGTAAAAAACAGTATGGCAGTACCTTTAAAAACTAAACCTAGAATTACTGTATGATCCAGAAATTTCTGGATTCTTCTGGGTATATATCCCAAAGAATTTGAAGTAGGGACTTCAACAAATATTGGTACACTATTTTTAAAAAAGATTTTATTTATTTATTTGATAGAGAGAGCACGCAAGCAGGGAGAGAAGCAGACTCCCCACTGAGCAGGGATCCCAATGCAGGACTCCATCCCAGGACCTTGGGATCATGACCTGAGCTAAAGGCGGACACTTAACCAACTGAGTCACCCAGGTGCCCCTGCATACTAATTTTTATAGTGTCAATTGGTGGATGAATGAATAAGCAAAATGTGGGATATACACACAATGAATATAATACAACCATAAAAAGGAATGAAATTCCTAAATGCATACTAAAAAATGCACACTAAAAAAATAGATGAATCTTAAAAACATGCCACATGAAATAAGCCAGATGTAAAAGATAAATACAGGATTCCACTTTTATGATGTACCTATAATAAGCCATTTTATAGAGACAAAAAGTAGAATAGAAATTGCTAGGGGCTGTTGTAGGAAGCATGGAGAGTTTCGGTTTAGGATGATGAAAAATTTCTAGAAATAAATAGTAGCAATGGTCATGCACATAGGAAGGTACTCACTGCCACTGCATCATACACTTAAACATGGGTAAGGTGGTAATTTTTTCCACTGAGATACAATGATATATTTGACTGTAACAGAAAATATGAATGGGGGAAGTGTTTTCTCCTCCTATTTTCTGGTATAGATTGTGTAAAATTCATGGTAATTCTTCTCTAAACATTTGGCTAGAATACTCAAATTATGTGGGCCTGGAGACTTCTTTTTTGGGAGTTTTAAAATTACAAGTTCCATTTCCTTGACTGTTATGGGGCTATTCAAATGATCTCTTTCATGTTGAGTAAGCTGTGGCAGTTTGTGTTTTATGAGGAAGCAATCCATTTTGTCTAAGTTGTCAAGTGTAGATGTGTCCAGTTCATACTATATTCCTTTATTATCCTTTTGATACCTACAGAGACTCTAGGGCTCTCCCATTTCACTCCTGATATTGGTCATTTCTATCTTTTCTCCTCAGCAGTCTTCATAGAAGTTTTGTCAACTTTATTGATTATTTTGGCTCTTTTTTTTTCACTGTTTTTCTGTTTTCAGTTTCATTGATTTCTGCTCATTATTTCTTTCCTTCTCTTCTCCTTGAGTTTATTTTGCTCTTTCCCTCTCTTAAGGTGGGAGCCCAGATTGTTAATTTTGAGACTTTTACTGTTTTCAAATGTTTACATTTAGAGAGCTATAAACCTTCCTCTCAAAACTGCTGTAGCTTTGTCCCACAAATGTCGCTGTGTTGAATTTTCACTTGTATACAGTTCGATGTGTGGCTTTTCCAAAAATTTCCTAAATACCCATCACCCATTTAGCCCATCTCCATCAACCCTCAAGTTGTTATCTATGGTTAAGAGTCCTTCATGGCTTATTTCCCTCTCTTTTTGCCCTTCTCCCACATTCATCTGTTTTGTGTCTTAAATTCTACATATGAATGAAATCACATGGTATCTGTTTTTCTCGGATTGACTTGTTTTGCTTAGCATAATACACTCAAGCTCAGTCCACACTGTTGCAAATGGCAAGATTTCATTCTTTTTGATGGTTGACTAAAAAAAAAAATATATATATATATATATATGTACACACACACACACACACACACACACACACAGGATATTCGTTTTTTTAAATTTATTTATTTTCAGCATAACAGTATTCATTATTTTTTCACCACACCCAGTGCTCCATGCAATCTGTGCCCTCTATAATACCTACCACCTGGTACCCCAACCTCCCACCCCCCTGGGCATTCTTTTTGATGGTTAGTAATCAAAAAGAATGCCCAGTGTGTGTGTGTGTATTTTAGTATATATATATATCATATATATACTATAATATATGTTATAGTATATATCATAATAATATATAATATATACTATATATAAAATATGTAAAATACATAATACTGAATATATATATATACATATATACACACACACACACATATATATCAATGTGTTATATTTTCACTTGTATTCAGTTCAATGTGTGGTTTTTCAAAAAATTCCCATGAAACTTCCTCTTTCATTCAATGGATTATTTAGAAGAATATAGTTTAGTTTCCAAGTGTTTGGATCTTTTCCTGTTATGTTTTTGTTATTGACTTCTAGTTTGACTTCACTGTGGTCAGTGCATACATTCTGTATGATTTCAAATCATTTTTTTAATGTTTGAGATTGTTTTGTGGCATATTTTATATATGCCACATATATTATATATATATATGCCACATGTATATTATATATATGCCACATATATATTATATATATATTTATATATATTTTTTACATTTATTGTTTTGTGGCATATTATATATATATATAATATGCTACTATAAACATCAGAGTACATGAGCCCCTTTGAATCAGTATTTTTGCTCCCTTATTCATGTTTATATGAATATGTAATATATCTTTTTCCCCATCTTTACTTTAAACCAACCTATATATTTAAAGTATATTTCTTATAGACAGCATATATATGCTATATGCCATATAGCATATAGTTTTAAATATACTCTGCCAATCTTTCTTTTAATTGGTATATTTATACCATTTACATTTAATGTAATTATTGTTATGTTAGGGCTTAACTGTGCTGTTTTGTTTTTTATTTTCTGTTCTGTTTTTCACTTCTCTTTTCTTTCTCCTGCATTTTTAGAATTTCATTTTGATTTATCTATAGAGGTTTTTAAGGTACGCCCTTGTATAGCTTTTGTAGCTTGTTTTGTGGCTCTAGGTATTACATTATATATACATAACCTATCACAGTCCACAGGTGTTATCACTTCACTAGTTCAAGTACAGAAACTTCTCCCTTTGTGTTTCCTAACTCTTCCCTGTTTATAATATAATTGTCTTAAATATTTCCCCTAATACATTTAGAACTACATCAGACTGCATAATTTTTGCTTCGATCATCAAACAATTTAGAAAATTCAAAAAGAAAAAGAAAGCTGGGCGCCTGGGTGGCTCAGTGGATTAAAGCCTCTGCCTTCAGCTCAGGTCATGATCCCAGAGTCCTGGGATCAGGTCCTGCATCCGGCTCTCTGCTCAGCGGGGAGCCTGCTTCTCTGTCTCTCTCTGCCTGTCTCTCTGCCTACTTGTGATCTCTCTCTCTCTCTCTCTCTGTCAAATAAATAAATAAATATCTAAAAAAAAAAAAAAGAAGAAGAAGAAGAAAAAGAAAGCCTATTACATTTACTCATGGTTTTCCTTATCATGTTCTCCCTTTCATCACTTCCTTTCTGCTTAGAAAATTTTCTTTGTCATTTTTTAAAAGATAGGTCTACCAAATAATTTTCTTAGTTTTTTGTCTGTTTTTCATCTGAGAATGTCTTTATTTCTTCTTCATTCCTGAAGGATATTTTCACTGGGTATGGGATTCTGGGTTGTCAGTTATTTTTTTTCAGCATGAAGACATATTGTTTTACTTTCCTCTGGCTCCCATGGTTTCTGATGACAAATTTGCTATCATTCTAATTGTTTTCTCCCTACTATTAAGATCATTTTTCCATGGCTGTTTTCTAGAACTTTTGTCTTTAATTTTCAGAAGTTTAATTATAATGAGTCTTGAAGTACTTTTTCAACCCCATGGTTTTTTTCTCCTCTCCTTCTTGGACTTTGCTGACACAAATGCTAGTTATTTTCTTGCAGTCTCTTAGGTTTCCTAAGACTCTGTTTGTTCTTTTTTTCCAGTCTATTTTATTTTTGATGTTTAGATTAGGTAATTCCTATTGTTCTATCTTTTATCTTATTGGTTCTTTTTTTCTGTGTGTACCCTGAATTCTGATGTTGAGCTCATCTACTAAGCTATTTTGTTTCAGTTACTATGTTTTTTAATTCTAAAATTGCCATTTGGTTCTTTTTTATATCTTCTAGATTTTTTGCTGAATCTTTTTATATTTATTGCTGAGCCTTTCCATTTTTTAATCTTTTTTTTTTTAAAGATTTTATTTATTTATTTCATGGAGAGAGAGATGACAAGTAGGCAGAGCAGCAGGCAGAGGAGAGGGGGAAGCAGGCTCCCTACTGAGCAGAGAGCCCTATTTGGGGCTCGATCCTGGGATCCTGAGATCATGACCTGAGCCGAGGGCAGAGGCTTAACCCACTGAGCCACCCAGGTACCCCAACCTTTTCGTTTAAAAAAAAAAAATTTAAAGCATGTTTGTAATTGCTTATTGAAGCATTTTTATTGTGGCTACTTTTAAAACTTGGTCAGATAATTCTAATATCTTTACCTTGTCCTCTATTGATGGTCTTATTCATTTGGTTTGAGATCTTCCTGGTTCTTGGTATGATGAGTGATTTTCAATTGAAACCTAGATATTTTTGTATTGTTATGAGGCTCTAGATCTTAGTTAAACCTTCTGTTTTAGCTAGATTTTTAAATTTTTAACTACATTCTACAGAGGAAAGGGAAGGTGCTGCCTTGTTACTGCCTTGTTACTGCCAAGTATATTCTAACTCCACCAGTTTCCTCACCGAGCCTTTGTTGACAGCCAAGGGGAGACATCATGGAAGACACTCCCCATGTGGTCTCTACTGACACTGTGGTAAGTGGAGGCCTTATTACTGCTCGATGATGGTGGAAGTCCTAATTCTCTACTAGGCTTCTTCTGACACTACTTCAGTGGGGAGGCATTAGGGTACCATGTTAGTGTCCAGTAGAAGCTTAGGTTCCCCATGCAGTCTCCAATGACATGGCAGGAAACCCTCATTTCAGGCCATTGAGGATGAAAGTCCTCCCTCTTTTCCTGAGCTTCTCTGACATCACTCCAACATTCTAATACAGTGTTAGAAAGGTGAGAATCTAGGACCCCACTCAGTCATTAGTGACATGCGTGGGTTGGGGGACCACTATTTTCTGTGGTGTTGACTAAAGTAGAGTGATGATTATCTAAAAGTTTTCCATCTTGCTGGACTGCCTCTTTTTTGGTCCTTTGGCTAGACAGAGCAGGCTTTTGTTGGGGCATTTTTGTCTGTATCACTGGCATTTCCAGGTTGTTGACTTCTTCAGTTTCAAGTCTGGGATATATGAGTCAAAAGAAAAATGGAACTTAGCATCATGTCTTTCCTTGGGTCTCAAGGTCCCTCACTGGCCTGTCTTCTTTCTATCTCTCAGAGCCTTCTTATAGTTGTTTTTTTAATATAATGCCAGTTATATATATAGTTTCTGGATGGACTTAGTTCAACCAGAAAAACACACATACACACACACATGGAAAAGTGTGTCTACTTGATCTTTTCCAGAAACAGAAGTCCTCTTTATTTAACTGTAACCAATTCTTTCTGTGAGAGTTTGAACTGTGTTCTTGTGTTCCCATTTACTTACTAAGGGCCCACTCCAAACAACCCAGCAGGAGCCATGACACTGCTACTGGACTAAATTTGAGTATTGGCATTTCCTGAAACCTAAATAAAATATCAGCGCACATACTCCAGTGACATATCAAAAGAATATTTTTTGTTCAAGAAGGGTTAATTCTAAAATACAGGGACAGTTTGACATTAACAAATCCAATGGTGTGACTATATTAATACATCAAAGGAGAAATCCAGGTGATCACTCCTTTAATGCAAAATATGCAATTGACGTAATTCAACATTCTTTCTCTAAAATTTTCCTAATAAAATAGAAATCAATGAATACTCTCTTTAAACAATTGAAAAACAATAGTCCAATTTATAACTGCACCAAAATGAATAAGATACCTAGGAATAAATTTAACCAAAAAGGTGAAAGACATTGATTAAAGAAATTGAAGATGACACAATGAATGGAAAGATATACCATGCTCATGAATTAGAGAACTAATATTCTTAAAATGTTCATACAACCCAAAGCAATTTACAGATTCAATGCAATCCATGTTAAAATACCAAGAGCATTTTTCACAGAGCTAGAACAAATAAACCTAAAATTTGTATAGAACTACAAAAGACCTCAAAGAGTCAAAGTCCAATCTTTTTTTTTTTTTTTTTTAATTTGACAGAGAGAGATACAGTGAGTGAGAGAGGAAACACAAGCAGGGGGAGTGGGAGAGGAAGAAGCAGGCTTCCCACTGAGCAGGGAGCCTGATGCGGGGCTTGATCCCAGGACCCTGGGATCATGACCTGAGCTAAAGGCAGACACCTAACAAGTGAGCCACCCAGGTGCCCCTCAAAGTCCAATCTTGAGAAAGAAAACAAAGTTAGATGTATCACAATCCCAGATTTCAAGCTATATTTCAAAGCTAAAGTCATCAAAACAGTATGGCACTGACACAAAAATAGACACATAGATCAATGAACAGATAAAGAGACCAGAAAGAGACCGACATTTATATGATCAATTAATGAGAATATATGAGAATATACAATGGGATGGGGCCCTTAGGTGGCTTAGTTTTTGAGTGCTGCCCTTGGCTCAGTTCATGATCTTGGCATCCTGGGATTTAACTGCTGAGCAGTTGGGCTCCCTGCTCAGCAGGGAGTCTGCTTCTCTCTCTGCCTCTCCCCTTGCTTGTGCCCTCTCTCTCACTCTCTCTCACTCTGTCTCTCAAATAAATAAATAAATAACCTTTAAAAAAGTATATACAATGTGGAAATGACAGTGTTTTCAGTAAATGGTGTTGAGAAAACTGGACAGCTACATGCAAAAGAATTAAACTTGACAACTCTCTTATACTGTACATAAAAATAAACTCAAAATGGATTAAAGACCTAAATGTGAGACCTAAAACTGTCAAACTCCTAAAAGAAAACATAGGTAATTTCTTATAGTGATCTCTTGGACATTGGCCTTAGCAACATATTTATGGATATGTCTCCTCAGGCAAAGGAAACAAAAGCAAAAATAAACTATGGAGACTATATCAAAATAAAAACTTCTGCACAACAAAGGAAGTAATTAAGAAAACAAAAAGACAACCTAATGAATGGAAGAAGATGTTTGTAAATGATATATCCATAAGGAGTTAATATCCAAAATATATAAAGAACTTGTATAACTCAAAACAAAAAAAAACTTATTAAAAAATGGGCAGAGGGCATGAATAAATATTTTTCTAAAGAAGACAGGCAGATGGTCTACAGGCACATGAAAAGATACTCAACATCACTAGTCATCAGGGAAATGCAAATCAAAACCACAATGAGATATCACTCTACATCTGTTGGAATGGCTAAAATAAAAAGTACAAGAAACAAGTGTTAGAGGAAGTAAAGAAAAAGGAACCCTCGTGCACTGTTGGTGAGAATGTAAATTGGTGCAGTCACTATGGAAAACAGTATGGAGGTTCCTTCAAAAATTAAAAATAAGACTACCATTTGATCTAGTAATCACACAACTGTGTATTTCCCAAAAAATACAAAAACACTAGTTTCAAGAGACATATGCACCCCTATGTTTATTGTAGCATTATTTACAATAACCAAACTACGGAAGCAGCTCAAGTGTCCATCCCTAGATGGATAAAGATGGTATATTTATATAATGGAATATTACTGAGTCAGAAAAACGAGTGAAATCTTGCCATTTTGTGACAACATGGAGTGACCTAGAGGGTAATATGCTAAGTGAAATAAGTCAAATAAGGAAAGGTAAATACCAAATGCTCCCACTCATTTGGGGAATCTGAAAAGCAAAATTAACAAACAAAGACTCTTTTTTTTTTTTTTTTTAAGTAGGCTCCAGGCATGGAGCCCATCATGGGGCTTGAACTCACAACCTTGAGATCAAGACCTGAGCTAAGATCAAGAGTTGGACACATAACTGACTGAACTACCCAGACACCTCGCAAAAAAAAAAAAAGACTCTTAACAATAGAGAACAAACTGGTGGTTGCCAGAGGGAGGTAGGTGGAGGAAGAGGTAAAATAGATGGTGGGTATTTAGAGATGTAAACAAACAAACAAATATCTCCAATCAAGTCAGCAGCACACTTGGTAGTGAAACATGAGAATCTTCCCCATTAAAATTTGGTTGTCCATAATCACCTTTATCATTTAACCTTGGTATGGGATTACTGGCTAATAAAACATATATAAATAGGATATAAATAACAATTTCTGACAAAACTATACTCTTATTTCCATGTCCTTCTACCATATTGTTTTCCCTTGAAGCCGACACTGATGAGGATTGCTTAGTCCATTTCAAACCTCAACAGTGTTTCTGGCTTTCCTTCCCCATGATTCAACATTTGAATGACAAGAGTTATGACCAGAATCATGTCTTATATTATTTTGTATTCCTAATACTAGGTAATATTAGTATTAGTAGTATTAGTAGATACTACCTAGTATCCTAACACTGGGTAGAAGGTCCTCAGTGAATATTTTCAGATTAAGAATCCAAAATGTGATATTAAAAATTAAATTAATAAGAATATGTTACAAAACACACCCTTCAAAGGTAAATCAGTAATCTTATTTTCTTAAAGTTTTTTCAGAACCCAATACTTTGTGACTTCACAGTTAGTATTTGATTTATCAATTTTTGTGATGCAATCAAAATAGCATATCTAAGAATACTCAATATTTCTTAACTGGACTTTGGTTAAATCATAATCATTTTTAAACTGAAGACCCTCAGCTAAAAATCCCTCTGCATATTCTAAAATATTCCCAAAATTTGATGAGACATATGCAATCAAAACGAGGCTAAAGAAACCTGAAAAATTATATCAGTTTTCAACTATGATTTCACTTTGTAACTATCACTCTCACTTTTAACTCACCACATAGCTATTAGACCTGGGAACAGAATAGACACTTGCCCTGTCACTCACTCCTATTTTTTCTAAATTTAGCTGAAAATAGTATACAATAGGTTAACCAAAAGATTCATTTTCTGAGTTGAAGTACTTCAATTAATCAGTCCTTCTCCACAGGAGATTTGCAGTATAACCCCATGTGCCCCTGACACTCCAATTCAGTTTTGGCAATAAATCATTGGTCCTATAATTGATCTGTGACCCCGTGACCAAAATAAAACATGAAAAAAAAAAAAGACAAAATGTCAAGTTTAATGTTTACCTCTGTTCCCGAGTGTTGATCCCTAATAACTTCCATCTGTCTCTTAAATAGTTCTAATACAGCCTTGTAGACCAGCTCATACTGTTCCTGAAGAGCATCACAAACCGAAATAAATGAAAACAAACAAGAAACTTGGTGAACCACAGAACCAGAGTTCAGGAGTGTGAACATCAGTCAAACCCTAGTACAGCAGACCTGAAAAGATCATCAACCGTAGTTTCATTATAATGCCCTTACGTTTGCGAAGCCCATTTTGGATTGCAAAGCACTTGCAGCCTACTAGAAATAGCTAAATATTTGATCTTCTACCTTTAAATATATAAGGGCCTTCCAGCATGTTTTCTGTTCCGACCCCACTTTCTCACTTATCTTCCCCCGCACCATCATCCCTCCAATTTCGTTTTCCTGGCTCACATTTTAAACGTTTTATTTGATTCTGGATGCATTTTTGGTCAGGCACCTTCATCTTTTCTGGGAAAAGGGAGGTATATTGTGGTCAATGGGTAGATACAGAGCTTCAGTTATATTCTTCACTTGACCCTGACAATTTATCTCTAACGCAGGTAGGCTATTATGCCTGTTTACACTTCGTACAAGGTTGTTCAGCCATAATTTCCAGACTTGGATTCGAACCCGGGTCTTCTGACTCTTAGTTTAATATACCTAGATCAAGCTGCTGATGTGCTCTCCTAGCAAAGACACCAAAAATAAGTAGATCACCCAAGATAGTCTGGAAATTTGTGCCTGTGAAAGCAGGCACAAATGAGAAATGACACTGCCACACTTAAAGTATCCGTGCAGGTGGGGGTGGGGTTCTGCCATGTGACCTCCTCTAGCACTTGATTTTGGAGCTACTTTTCATCTGAAAGAGCCTCAATGGGGTTTCCCTGGCACTTCACACAATACAAATAAAGCACAACTTTTGCCAATTATAATTTTAGCAGGAGTGTGCATCACCCCACACATCTGTTGGTACATTCTCCCATTTTTTTAAGAAAAGGTAAGTCAGACAGGAAGTGATCAGCTGGTTACAGTGCTATTTCCTGGTGAGAGCGGTGTCAGAAAAAGCAGTGACTACTGGTAAGGGATTTGTTCAGCTAGTTGTTGATAATGTTGATTAACATATGAAAGCTAACCAGAAATCGTTTCCTCTGTCTTCCGACCTTTAAGAGGAGGCCGGAAATGGACTTTCTCTGAAATGAAGTAGGGTTTTATTGACTGATTCATACTACAATGTAATATTAGACAACTAGGTGGCATACTTCCTGGGGTCTTTAGACATTTATATGGATTAACCTGCTTTTAAGTCTGGTGCAACTAATCCAGCCAACGCTTTTACTTCACAGAAACTTTTTCCTTCAGGTTGAATATAGAAAACACCTACAGTCGACACATGAAAAAAAAATTTTTTTCCACTAGCTATTAGTGGAAAACCTACGTGGGCCAAACAGAAGGCTTATATTACAATAGCTCTTCATTTTTTCCCTTCAATTCACAAATGTCAGATGAAAATATCTAAACTGCCACTGTCAGTTATTTTACCTCCAAGTCTATGTGCAAGTTCATTTGTAAGTGCTTTTAACACTTCAGGGTCTTACCACTTAAGCAGTAGAAGGTAGTTCCAACAAATTCTGTAAAAATGTCTGTTACTTCTATCAACAAATGCTTGGTGAATGAATGATTGGGTGAAAGCTAAACTCCATCTTAAAGATGGAGACCATTGTTTTTAGAAATGTGGGTAAAATTACTGGTGTAGAAATCTGGGTGAAATTAATATTATAGAGAGTGAGAGTTCTGTCCTGAAGTGTTTCATCTAGAAGGTGGAACTTCAGCGGGAGAGGAGAGAACAAAGCAGGAGAAGAGCATTCCTAACAGTGAATGAGGGTGGGCACTTTGGGGTAGATGAAAATGTTGTGATAGATATGTAACCTTATTATAGTATGGTTATAATCATGGTTTTTAAAATATGCATACAATAAGGATCAGGAGAGACTACAAAACAATAGTAATTGTGGCTATCTCTAGGTGACAGGAGTATGGTTGTTTTTATTTTTAATTTTCTTCAAGTCAAAAAAATGAGTATACAGACTGACTGCACTCTCAGGATTCTGTTACCACTTCCTGAAGCAGAAATAACAAATCTCTGGGGCGCCTGGGTGGCTGAGTAGGTTAAAGCCTCTGCCTTCGGCTCAGGTCATGATTCCAGGGTCCTGGGATCCAACCAGGTTCTGGGATCCACTCGGGTTCTGGGATCCACTCGGGTTCTCTGCTTAGCAGGGAGTCTGCCTCCCCCTCTCTCTTTGCCTGCCTCTCTGCCTACTTGTGATCTCTGTCTGTCAAATAAATAAATAAATAAATAAATAAATCTTTTTTAAAAAAGAAATAACAAATCTCTGATTTTTCTACAGTTTCAGAAGTGAATTACTGTTACAAAACTTCAAGTTGGGACGCCTGGGTGGCTCAGTTGGTTAAGCAGCTGCCTTCGGCTCAGGTCATGATCCCAGCGTCCTGGGATCGAGTCCCACATCGGGCTCCTTGCTCAGCAGGGAGCCTGCTTCTCCCTCTGCCTCTGCCTGCCATTGCCATTCTGTCTGCCTGTGCTTGCTCTCTCCCTCTCTCTCTCTCTGATAAATAAATAAAAAAAAAAAATTAAAAAAAAAAAAAACAAAAAAAAAAACAAAAAAAAACCTTCAAGTTAACCTGACCTAACTCCTTCTTTCTAATAAATCAAACAGCTTGTGAAATTTTTCAACATCCTTTATAACAAATATTACAATAGTTTCTTAATATTTTCTGCATAGACAGTAAAACACGAGGAATGAGAGGAATTTAACCCAAGGGAAGGGATACAGGGAAAAAAATGATCTATTCAGAGTTTGAGGAAATGCAAATGGGCTAGTGCTCCTAAGAGGAAATTGGTAGTATAGCTAGGCAGTCAGCTGTTTTGGGTTACCTTACTATTGAACAGAGAGATATAGCAAGACTGAGGCACATGTTATGATCCATTCACCGTAGTTGCATACCTGAGTTTGAACAAATGAAGGTCTTTGTGTTCGCATTTCCTGGATCAAACTAAAAACACTGAAGTTCTCTGGAAGTATCTATCAAATAAAAGGGAAAAAAGATCTTACTCCTTTGTTCCTCTGCTTTGTTAATAAATTATTATTTTATTTATTTAATATTTAATAAATCATTACTATTATTGACAAGACTGGTCTTGTCACTCCCATGATATCTGCTCTCCTAACAGAAGATAATATCAAAAAAAAAGAATGTGTTTTTAAAATGAATGAGGTTTCTCATCACCTGCATCATGATTTAGAGCCTGGTATTTTCCCCAGAAAAGATTGAAGAAACTCTCGGGCATGATTTCGCATGGGGTCATCAAATGTCTGAAGTTAATAATATAATGAGGGAGAAGGTTCAGATGAGGAAGCATGAGAATTTTATGGAATAAAAGAAATTGGCAGATAGATTTCAAGCCTGTGTTTCAAAGTTCCCACTTCCTATTAGACTTTTAAAAATGACTTAGAGATTGGAACACAAAATTTGTGATAGATAGAGCCCATCTACTAAAGTAGTTTGGATAAAGGAAGGGAAGTTAGGGCAGTGATTCTCAAACTACAGCATGCCTTAGAAGCACCAGGAGAGCTTGCTGGTACCCCGCCCCATAGTTTCTGCTTCAATCCATCCAAGGCCCCGCCCAAGGTTTTGCATTTCTAACAAGTTCTCAGGTGATGCCAATGCTGCTTACCTGGGAACCAACTTTGAGAACCACCAACCTAGGGCCTAATTTAAGCATCTGACAAAGTGGGTCCACAGTGAATATTCTAGAAAATATGAGTCATGGAGATAGATGTTTGGAAGAACCAAACAATTCCTAGGTCTGAAAGTAGCAAGTTAAGTAGACGGGAAGTGCCTGTGGAGAGAAACTCACCCCATCTTTTAGCAACATCCAGGTGTAATCAATAGCACAGATAACACCAGTCCTTCCACAGCCGGCACTGAAATGAAAGATCACAGGAGCACATACAGTTGCAGAGGGTGGGTCATTGACAGTAGCTGGGAAATGTCACCAGCAGATTGGGGAAGAAGAAACCTAGAGGCAATGAAATGTTCCAAAGCACCCCCCTTTTCCCAGAGCATGTTTGTCAGTTGCCATATGCCCACATGAACCTCAGGACAGATCTTCGGTGACTTCTCAACAAGAGTCTCTAGATCTGCACTGTTCCCAAATAACTTGTCAGAAAATATTAATTTAATTAATTCAATTGATTTGAATTTATTGTGATTTGGTTGAATTTATTATGATTTGGTTTTGCTATGGACCTTGCCCTTTCAATCACTCTCATTTCTAAGCTCTGTTCCTTTCTCATCAACTGGAAAAAATGAGACTAGGATCAGGAGCCTACATCCTACATGCTTGTACCCCCTTGAATTCCAACAGAGTCTGTCTTCCTTCAGGTATAGCAGGAGTCCTGGTCACACTGTGACATTTGGTTTGTTTGGGGTGGAAGATTCATAGACCAGCATCTTACCTGCAGTGAATGCATATGGGAACACTGACATCCTCTTGGTAAGAACGTACATCCCAGATGAGCTCAAGAATAGGGTCTATGGATGAAGGCACATCATGGTCTGGCCAATTCTTGTAATGAAACTGGTAGATAGTTCGAGTTTCCTATAAAAAAGAAGTAGCCAGAATAAAAAGAGAGTTCAGCGTCAGGACCCCACTTCATTCTACCACAAGATTATTCTGACTTCCTAAGTAGCATCTCTGTCCTGTTGGCGATTTATGCTGCTTTCTTCTCTACAGGCTCTAGGGCCACGTGCCTTCTGAGAACAATTAAAAGTGATTTCAGGTAACTGACTATTGGTCTGTCTCTATCCGCCCCACTCACAAGAGGAGGTAGATATTAAGATAGTCCAAACCAGAGCTTCCCAACTGGTGTGCTTCACCAGTTCAAGTGGGTCACAGTCATGCTGATATAGTAAACCCCTTTGCCATAGAGAGACTGGGCAACATGAGCTCTCAAGGTGGTTCCCAGCCTCTATTCACCACATAGCCTCTACTCGTCCTACAAATATTATCATTTTATAAGCGTGCCATGGTGTGTAATAGATTGGGGAGTTGGGATTACATCAAAGGTCTCTTTTGCAAATGAAGATTTATCAAGAACCTCAAGGGCCCCACCACTCCTGCTGTCTTGTGGCCAGCCCAAGTCACATACATATGTATTTGCCACCGTGAGCTCTTGAGGTTACCACTCAAGGTCTATACTTACACTATTGAACTTGGCTTTTAGAGTCCTGATTATGTAATTCGATTTTCTATTTTCAGCTTCCTAAGAAGTAAATTCAAATATTAGTTATTTCAAAGACTAATGATCAAAAACTAGTCTCTATAAAGTAGACTCTGTATGGAGCATCTGCTCAGCCATAATGGAAACAGGAATCATACTCACACAGGATATGGAGAAAGGGCCAACTCGCCGCGGTAGCTCTCCTGGCTCAGTCCAGTAGCGCTCACACTTTTTCTGTTGCACAAAGCAAAATGTCATGACTCCCCTCCAGATATTCTAGTCTCTTCTGGGTAACAAAATCCACTTCCTCATTCAGAAGCAAATTCACAAATTCAGCTCTGTGTCCTTTAACTTAGGTTAGGACCATCCCCAACGTCATGGTCTGGAATCTTCAAGGATGGGAAAAACACTAAAGGATATATCAATTTCAGACTTCCTAGAAGTCTGAAGAAGTAGAAATAGGAATCTGACCTTTTCAGTACAGTAGTCCCACCTTACCCACAGCTTTATTTTCCATGGTTTTAGTTACCCATGGTCAACCATGGTCTTTCAGTTACCTATAGTTCAGGATGTATTGTTGGAAGATCAGTAGTAGCCTAACCCTATGTGGCAACACTTAGGTCATTCCCCTCACTTCATCTCATCATGTAGACATCTGATCATCTTACATCATCATCATGAGAAGGGTGCGTACAGTACAATAACATATTTTGAGGAAGAAAGAGATCACATTCACCTAACTTATACCATATTGTTATAATTGTTCTATTTTAGTATTGTTGTTGTTAACTCCTTCTGTGCCTATTCACAAATTAAACTTTACCATAGGCATGTATGCATAGAAAAAAACATAGTGCATATAGAGTTTGGAATTATCCTCATGTCAGTTGTCCACTCCAGGCGTCTTGAGTATATCCCACATGAATAAGGGGGACTACTGTATTTCAAAGGGATTAACAGAGATCATGTCTACTAAAGCAAAGCTGTACAAGCCAAGGGAAAGCTTCTTTTTTTTTTTTTTTTTTGTTAAAGATTTTATTTATTTGAGAGCGGGTACAGGAGGAAATGGGGAGAGGCAGAGGGAGAGGGACAAGCAGACTCCCCAGTAAGCAGGGAGCCCAACTGAACTCTGCAGGGGCTTGATTCCAGAACCCTGAGATAGTGACCTGAGCCAACGGCAGATGGTTAACCAACTGAGCCACGCAGGCACCCCCGAAAGCTTGGTTTTAACTGGAATTATGAATATCAACAGGAGGTAAGAAGTGCTATTCAATAGAAACATAATGTGAGCTACCCAGGCAGTTTTAAGTTTTCTAATAGCCACATTCAAAATTGAAAAAAAAAAAGATTAGTTTTAATAATCCATCTTAGCCAGTATATTAAAAAAATGTAATCAATAGAAAATAGATATTCAATATTTGACTTTTGTCTCGGTCTTCAAACCCAGTGTGTATTTTATATTGACAGCACATATCAATATCTTAAATTACCATCGGGAACATTTTATTTCCATATAGAGCTCATCAAGTGTATGGTTGGAAAAGATTCATATACCCAAGTTGTTCCAGACACTGAATTGGAAAACCGAGTTTTTAAACTTAAACTCACTAAAATAAAAGGAAATAAAATTGAGTTCCCTGAAACTAGCCATGTTTCAAGGGCTCGATAGTCACATGTGGCCAGTGGGTGTCATGTTAGACAACATGGGGTTAGAAGGGCTGACTGCCAGTTAAAGTTGCCTGATTTATTAATAAAAGTAGGAAAATGGTTACTTTAAAAGCACATCTTATCTTGGGGTGCCTGGGTGGCTCAGTGGGTTAAGCCTCTGCCTTCAGGTCAGGTCATGATGTCAGGGTCCTGGGATCGAGCCCCGCATCAGGCTCTCTGCTCAGTGGGGAGCCTGTTTCCCCCACCCCTCTGGCCACCTCTCTGCCTACTTCTGATCTCTCTCTCTCTCTCTGTCAAATAAATAAATAAAATCTTTTTAAAAAGCATATCTTATCTTTATTTTAAAATAGAGTCTACTGGGAAAGTGGACAAAAGGAGTTCTTAGGTGTGAAAAGGGAGTCACTTGGTGTTCTCAAACTGACAGTTAATAAGATGAGGATAATTTTTAAGTAGGCACAATTAAGGAAAGTTCTGTGACCAACTTCCCCCCTTCTCTTTCCTTTATCTTTAGGTCCACCAGAAAGCGACTCACCTTCCCCATCTCAAACTCCATGCATGCCATAACAATGACCTGGGGGGATGAAATTGATAGAGCATTGATGTGGTTAGAAAGAGCAGTTAACACATGGGTTCCAGGATTATCGTTTTTTTCCTGTTTTGTTTTTTAACCCCCCAAAAGAACTCTTGGTAAATGATAAAATGTCACTCTTGCCCTTCCTTCTGTCCTTACTTCCCCTTTTCCTATTCAAATCAGTAAATTCTTATTAACAAATGAACCTGTCAAGATATGAACTTTCATTTCCTTGAATACAGGTGACATTGTGATTTTAACAAAAATATGCCTGAACCCTGAAGTTCTAGCGACTTGGACCCAAAAGGCACCGATTCTAATGCAGAGGAAACCTCAGTCCCATATCCTAGCACCCTGCCCCCTCCATCTCTAACAACTACGGAAGAGAGTAACAGAAGCAACTCTGTCCTTACCAGGACGCTGTATTCCCAGACCATCCTCCAGAAGTCCAGGAGAGTTGTAGACAAGGGTCCCTGGGTGGCAATATAACCCTTGGGTCCATAAACTCCCTAAAGGGGAACAGAAATTATATAGGATGACTATGAATAGTATCTTCTTCTTCTTCTTGTCTAGTATCCTCTCCACCTTTTTTTTTTAGGTACCTAGAGAAATATGGTCTAGTACCTCAACCCCTTGTTTAGGTACTAGAGAACTATGAATGCAGGGTGTACCTTAATGAAGTTGGCATTGATGTAGTCGGAATCTTCATCCGAGGTTATCAGGGACAGCTCTACTCGGCTGTGATCATCTATAATACAAAAGACAGAGCCAGGATAACTAAAAGGGCTTAGTCAGAGGGCTTACTGTAAGTCAGGATCTAGCATTGTGAACAGCAGATGATTTTTATAGGGAGAAACAAAACTTACAGGGCAAGATATCTTTATATCTGTTTTTCTTGATATTCGTGGGCATCTCAGCCACAGTGGTGG
The DNA here is from genome assembly GCF_022355385.1 of Mustela nigripes. NCBI lineage: Eukaryota > Metazoa > Chordata > Mammalia > Carnivora > Mustelidae > Mustela > Mustela nigripes. The sequence goes on from NC_081570.1 coordinate 97,578,979, forward strand.
GATAGGTTTTGTCTGCCTTGTACTTGGTGGATTGTCTTTTCAGCTTCTGTAATAAAATTCCAAAAGTTAAATCCTCCTAGGGCACAGAGGGAAGAAGCTATCTCTAGACAGCTTTTCTTCTCTTCTGCCCAAACAGTCCACTTTTGCAACTGGTAACCTCTTCTAGAAGTACCTCCAGTTCAGGACAGAGCCCCAGAGCATAAGGCCAGCAGACTTCAATTTGGAGAAGTGAAAAGATCACACTTACAGCAGCTGAGCCACAAATAACTAAAACCTAGAGGTGAAACTAGCAAATATTTTAAAAGCCAATGTCTTTTTGAAAACGAACTATATGTTCCACACAAACATCAGCCACTAGAAGCTTACCTTCTTTACAGCTACCACAGGACTATTTTAAGTAGAAATGGAACTTAAGCCAAATAAAATATCTCTATATCTAGCAAAATTTCAAAGATTTCAGTCCTGAAAGCAGTCTTCGTATATATATATATATATATATATATATATATATGACCTAAATGGCAAGCCTACCCCTCAACCAAGCAATGTTTAAATGGTATCAAATTCTGTTGGTAGAATGTGATCTGGACCAGGCTGGGACTGGCATAATATGGTTCAACAAGATTTCTCAAGATGGTGAAGTAACTCCATGAAACTATTCCCATTTTCCAATATTCTACTATAGACCAGAATTTCACGTCAGAGAAAATCATTGTCCCTCTTTAGCTCCTTAGGAAACAACCAGGTCCTAGATGTTGTTGAACTCCCTTATCATTTAAAGAAACCAATTTTAGGGGCACCTGGGTGGCTCAGTGGGTTAAGCCTCTGCCTTCGGCTCACATCATGATCCCAGGGTCCTGGGATCGAGCCCCGCATCGGGCTCTCTGCTCAGCAGGGAGCCTGCTTCCTCCTCTCTCTGCCTGCCTCTCTGCCTACTTGTGATCTCTGTCTGTCAAATAAATACGTAAAATCTTTAAAAAAAAAAAAAAGAAAGAAAGAAAGAAAGAAACCGATTTTAATAGAACTGACCTTTGTGAAGCCTTACTCAATCTGAGAAAGAAAAGGGGGAAACATCTGTGATAGCTGACACATATTTGTTGAACTGAACTACGGAAAATAATTTTCAGTATCTATCCACTATTTAATGGTGCCTCAATCACGTGAAGAGCATTGACTACTTCCTATAGGTCCAATTCCGCAGGATCTACTCCGTCTTCATCTCTTTTAACTTCCTTTTTGAAATCTCCTCCTCCCTTGGCCCTTACTAGTCTACTTGATCTTGGTTGTCCTCCTTCTTCTCTACCTTCTCACTCAGGGACACCACATCCTCTTAGAGAAGGCCTACCAATGGGAGGGTTTAAAATTCATTTACCTGATTCAAATCAATTATAGTTCCAACCCCAATGGGAGAACTCTCAAATTTCTATACAGAGATTCGATTACCAAGTTCTAGTCCTAAATTCCTGGCCATGTCCTAGACCTTTCCACTTCGGCATCTTATTAGAGTCTCAGACTCCACACACTTCAAACTAAAATGAGCATCGTTCCCACTGTCAGTGACACCGGCATTATTTTTATCCCGGGCAACTACAGACTGGAAACCGAGAGTCACTTGGGGTTCCCCACTCCTGACAATCCCCACCTCTAACTGGGTCGGCAAGGTCACCTGATTCTTCCCATGCAGTATCTTGTGTCGACCTTCCTTCCTGTGTCTACCACAGGTCCATTCGTTCAGACCCTCTACCTTAAAACTTGAACCAGCCCAGTTGCTTCTTAACTCACCTTCACACTTTTCCGTTTCCTCATGAAAAGTCATTAAGGGACAATCATGCCAAATTAATCTTAATAAAAAATTGCTTTCCTTATCTCTTTCATGCCTAAGACAACTTCAATGAATCCCCCTTGCTACTGGGAAAGAGCCCAGACTGTTTAGCCAAGTACTTGAGATTCTCCCCAGTTGGACCCCGAGCAAATTTTCCCATATTCCCCACCGCCCTACCATTGTAAGGTGTCTTAAGACTGACTTCCCAGGAGACACAATATGTGCCCCATAAATGTTTAATAAATGCAGGAATAGATAAATGCAGGAAATAGGAATAAGCAAATGACTTCAGGTACCTAAAAATCATTTTATGAAATTTTTAAAGATTATGTTTAAAGTTTTGAGTAAACTCTACTCCCAGTGTGGGGCTCAAACTCACAACCCCAAGACCAAGAGTTGCATGTTGCCCTGACTGAGCCAGCCAGGTGCCCCAGGTACCAAAAATTCCTAACCCGGACCTAGGCTGTGGTTCTGAGGGATCCTAGCTCTCTGATTACATGCATTTCCCTGCAATGATCTCACTGTCTACACATATCCTTGTTTAGCCAAATTAACAGGCTTGCTTTCAGTCTATGTGAACACTTAACCAGAAAAATATATTTAAGAATATTAGAAAAAAATGTATTTAAGATTATCTACCAAAACAAGAAATATTTTCCTAAAAAAAAAAAAAAAAAAAAGATTGACTTCTAGTTTCTTTTAAGATTATACAAATTGAAGGGCACCTGGGCAACTCAGTCAGTTAAGCATTCAACTCCTGATTTCGGCTCTGGTTATGATCTCAGAGTCATGAGATCAAGCCCCGTGTCGGGTTCTGTGGGGAGCCTTCTTAAAATTTTCTCTCTCCCTCCCGTTCTGTTCCTCTTTGCTCTGCATGTGCAACCACCCTTTCTCTCTCTAAAAAGAAAAACAAACAAAAAAAAGATTATGTTATATGTAGTATCATTACTTTAAGATAACGACTTTCCTTTTCTTTCTCATAAATGTATATCTGCTACTGCTTTTGCATTTCTTAGCAAAGTTTATGATCTATTTTGTTCCAGGGGATAAAATGATAAAGAGAAATAAGGAAATAGAGAAAGAACTTTCTTTGAGCAACTGGCAACAAGAAAAAATAAAAAAGGGGCGTGTTACCTATTGTTGCTTAGTTGCTATGCTTCATACAGTGTTTTCACATAATTAGGATGTGTGTCTAACTGTAGGAATTTACTTAAGGACATTTATAATTACATCATTTAAAAAACATGGGTGGGGCATTAAACATCTGCCTTCAGTTTGGGTCATGATCCCAGGGTTCTGGGATTGAGCCCCGCATTGGGCTTCCACTGAGCAGGAGGCCTGCTTCTCCCTCATCCACTCCCCCTGCTTGTGTTCCCTCTCTTGCTGTCTCTCTCCCTCTGTCAAATAAGTAAATAAAATCTTTAAAAAAAAAAAAAATGGGTGAGGGAGGGAGAGCGTAAAACCAAGGTACGATGACAGAGAGATTTAAAAATGTCATAGAAAATAGAAATTTCCTCCAATAAATCATCCCAATCCATCATTAGATTTCAAGATCAGCTCTGGATAACTTGATGAAAAGCTGGGGTCATGAGATGTTTGTTAGCTGGGAGTTCTTAACACCAAGAATTCCAAATATCTAGAATTTAATTAAATGGACACTTTCCAAATAATACATAATCGCTAAATTATTATACCACCTCAGAGTATAGGAATGTAAGCATTTTCCAGCTGAGGATGACAAAGGGGACAGATAGCCAGTACCTTCTTAGTTGCTGGACCACAAAGACCAGCGTATTCTTCTAATGACCATTTTTTCTGTTTCTAGAGGTAGATCAGACACAGGCGACCTATTACAGAGCAGGTGTACGGTCATTTCTTAAATTCTAGTTTCTGACTATGGTTTGAGTTGCTGTGGATTTTCAGGATTAGATTTAGGGGGAGAGATGCTGAACTGGTAACAATACAGTCTATTTTCATCACAAGAGGGATGCAAGTGGGCTAGTTTGAGAGTTTAACTAAGGACATGCCACAGGCACATGGGAGACTATTAAAGAGTTCCACTCAAGTTACACTGATTTTTCAGCTGTCTCCACTCTTATGAACCTTTGGAATGATCACTTTTTATGTTGCCATTCATTCCAGGGCTGCTGAAAAGCTGTCAAGTCCCAGAACTGTTCCTCTTAGAAATCTCTAGAAAGGAGCCTGGCACATACTCCTTGTTACACTGTTTCTACTTGTTTGCTTTGCTTTGCTTGCTTGTCCAGTGCTTTCTGAGAATGCTATATGCAAAAAGCCCTTTTTGTAAGATACACCTCTATTAATTTGGTAAAATGATAAAGATTGTGTGTGTGTGTGTGTGTGTGTGTGTGTGTGTGTGTGTGTATGCATGCATGTGCTTGTAAACCTGTGATTGTTTAGCAGCCTCGACTGCCCCCTTCCACAGTGGAACAGGATGGCTTTTTCTCCCCTACTCCTTCCTCCTCCTGGAGTCATCCTGCTGGATGACCAGGGTGATGTACTTTTAGCAAAACATCACATAGGAAATGCCGATGGAATTGTTCATTTGGGAAGTGTGAAACGTTTTGTTTTGTTTTGTTTTGTTTTTAGATATCTTACCATGAGCTCAGATCACTGTGAAGGACTTTTTTTTTTTAATTCCCCTTCTGTCCCTACCAGACCTGCAGGCTCCAACACCCCAAGAGAGAACAAAACAGAGCAGAATTAGGACAGAATCATGGATACACCTCACAGAAAAGAAGGAGCTTTGAGATTAGACAGCAAAAGTGCCTAAAAGAGAAATCAGAGCCATGGCAGTGAGTTGGGGGTTGAGGGAATAAGGATAGGTCAAAGGGGGAAGGTATTTCTCAGACAAGCACAAGGTATGAGGATGCACATTCACTAGAGGGGGCACGAATGAGAGAAATCAGAGGCAAAATTGCTAAGGGAATAAGAAAAAGGGCCAGCATCCCTCCTGGCCCCGATCAGTTGGAATGTATGACAAACCAGATTCGGTGTATTCTTGATATGCTAATAATAGTACCTGCATTTGGTTTATGGTCTATACTATCCTTTTCCTTTCAAGACAGGTCTGGCCATAAAAATAGAAATCAGGACAGTCATCAGCATGTTCTTCTCATTGACTAGTAAGTTAATTACTCATAAATGGATTAAGGTCACTCCCAAAAGAGGATAGAAAGAAAAAGAAAGCCCAAGACCATAATATCTTTGCCTTGGAGAACTACATCATTGTACAGAAGACCTTGCATAAGTTACATTTAGGAGTGGGAGAAATCAAATTTGCCCCCACCCCCACCCCCGTGCTAGATGAGAGAGGGAGATCAGGTCAGGCTGTTTCTGGAGCTTCTTAAGGTAGTCAGTCCTTTAATGCCTACAACTACAAGTCAGTATGATCTATTCCAGTCCTCTAGTCTGGCTCCAACTAGCCGGCCAAACAAATGAGAATTGGCTTTCAGTCCAATAGTCAGGTAAGTGAGTAGGTGAGTAAGCAAGAGCCCTAAATGGGGTGAGTAAACCAAGAAGTTCAACTTGTTAGATACTTACAATGTGAGGCGATGACAAGACATGTGTTTTGTTTTGTTTTGTTTTTAAATCCTGTGAATAACTGAAAAATGTGGGACTGGATGGTCCCTAGTTGAGAGGCTGGGGATGGAGTTGAGAAGAATTTGCTTTCAAAGGGATGTAATATATTTATCGTGATGGTAGCAGAAAAAAAAATTCAGCTTCATGTACACAAAAGTCAAGAAATCCTGATAAGTGTGTTCAAATTCAAGTGATAGGCTCTATTGCATAAATATGAGTCATTTCAATTGCATGGATGTTTGTGCACTGGCTACGTAGGACTTACTGTGGTCATGACTGCCCTGTTAGTATTGTTACTGTAAATAAATAATAGAGCTAGGATCCATCTAGATCTTCTCTGTGGAGCTAATAAAACATACCATGCCTTCTCTTGTCTGTCTTGATAGGTCTCCAGAAGTTGCTACACTACCGGTCTGACTTCTAGTGTATTATAACCCAACATTACCATGGCCTTCACGACTGGGTATATTCTTTTAGGGCTCATTGAATCCTCGATATTTAATAAATATGTCTTTGTATTTGATAAGTGCAGTGTTTACTTTTTATATAAAAATACCTCATCCCAAAGAAACATAAAAATCACCCTCCCTCCATTTCTCTTTTTGCTTTTTCTTGTTTAGATGGACTCAAGCAACACTAAAGGAAAATTTTAAATATAGATTTCTTAAATAAAAAGTAATGCATATTCATTGAAGAAATTTTAGAATACCGAGAAGCAAAACAAAATTATAAAAATTACCTAGGATCCCACACTACCCAGAGTTAATCATTCCTAATATTTTATATTACATGCCAATCCTTTATCTATGTGTGTAATAAAGATAGGATCACACTGCATATAGGGATTTGCAACTTGCTTTTCTTACTTATGAATTTCCGTTCTACATTTTTAGTGATGACAGTATTCCATTCTGTAGGGTGTAACATAAATTATTTAGTCTATTCTTTCATTTTATTACACATTAAAGGTGCTTCAATCTTCCTAAACAATAGTTCCAAACAATATTATTCTTTTAATTAAATTATTTTATTTTATTTATTTGACAGACTGAGATCACAAGTAGGCAGAGAGGCAGGCAGAGAGAGGGGGAAGCAGGCTCCCTGCTGAGCAGAGAGCCCGACGTGGGGCTCGATCCCAGGATCCTGAGATTATGACCTGAGCCAAAGGCAGAGGCTTAACCCACTGAGCCACCCAGGCACTGCTCTAAACAATATTATTATAGGTAGCCAAAACCTATACAAATGCCTTTCATTATTTTCTTTAGATAAATTCTTGAGAATGGTCAAAGAATTTGCCCACTATAAAGGTTTTAGATCCATATTATCATTTATATATATATTTATATATCAGAAATGGTATACAGATTTTGCCTCCAGAAACATTACAAAAGCAATGTATGAAACTGCATGTTTCTCTGAACTCTGACCAACATTAGGATTATAATATTATAAGTATTAAGGCCATCTGGTAGCTTAAATGTTGTTGTTGGTATTTTTGTTATTTATACTTCTATTTGGAGTTTCTTCACTCCAAAACATTCTTTAGAAGGAAGAAGATACACCATAATCAAATTACCCTATCTACATGAAACCGTGTTCATATTTCTGTAATCCCATCCAGTCTTTGTTCAAATACATATAGCTCATATATGTACATTGAGTGCAATTCTTGACATTTGCTAAGCTTTCACTTTTTATACACAATTCATACTTTTACACATATCTTCTTTTAAAAAATTATTTTACTTATTTATTTGACACAGAGAGAGAGAGAGAGAGAGAGAGAGAGAGAGGGAGAGAAAGGGTGCAAGCAGGAAGAGTGGCACACAGAGGGAGAATCAGGCTCCCTGCTCAGCAGGGAACCCAATGCAGGACTTGATCCCAGGACCCTGGGATCGTGACCTGAGCTAAAAGCAGACGTTTAACCCACTGAGCCACCTAGGTTTCCCTTACACATGTTTTCTAAATGAAGACACTTCAACTGCCTCCAATGTAGAAAAGTATATCAGAGGAGTTTTATACAAAATTGACCAGCATGTAATATACATAACCAAGTCTTGACCCATATTTCATACAACGACTGTAATATACATAACCAAGTCTTGACCCATATTTCATACAACGACTG